>NW_026067915.1:6911960-7030864 GCF_014885135.2 Alexandromys fortis | reverse complement strand
AAAAAAAAAAAAAAAAAAAAAAAAAAAAAAGAACTTCAAAAAAGAAAAAGAAAGTTGTCCAGATGTGTCAGGGACGGCACCCAAGAAGCAGTTGTCCCCGGTGGAGTCTCTGTACCACAGAGGCAAAGATGAGACCCCACTGGTGATGTCTATGACCTCAGGATTATCAATGCTGAGAAATCTGAGTTCAATGAGGACCAGGCTGCTTGTGGGAAGCTGTGCATCCAGCGATGTGAGTTTGGGATTGAAGAAGAGTGGCTGACTGTGTGCCCAGAGGAGGTGAGTACTGCCCGCCCTGAACCCCACTTTCAGGCTAGGGCCAGGAGGTGCTTGGTGGAGCCTGACAGTCCTTCCTATGCAGTTCCTGACAGGTCATTACTGGGCCCTGTTTGATGGGCATGGCGGACCTGCAGCAGCCATTTTGGCTGCTAACACCCTGCATTCCTGCCTGCGCCGGCAGCTGGAGGCTGTGGTAGAAGGCTTGCTGGCCCCCCAGCCCCCCATGCATCTCAGTGGCCGCTGCGTCTGCTCCAGTGACCCCCAGTTTGTGGAGGAAAAGGGCATCCGGGCAGAAGATTTGGTGATTGGGGCCTTGGAGAGCGCCTTCCAGGAATGTGTGAGTGAGGCCTTTGGCGTATAACTGCATACCATAGTCACCCTTCCTTGGACTCTGGAGAGAAAGTTGTGTTTGTTTGTTCATTTCTAGTCACAGCACTGAGGTCTTCAGCTTAACTCTCCATTTATCCAGTTCCCATTGTGTGCTAATTGCTCACCTGGAAGTGCTGTTGGCCCTCAGAGCAAACACTGGTTTCTCTTCCTATTTTGAATTACACTTCCCTTGTGTAAATTCTCTTTACATAGGAATTCAGGAGCCAAGCCCTTTTTTTTCCCCCTGAGACAGGTTTCTCTGTGTGGTATTGGCTGTTCTGGAACTCACTCTGTAGACCAGGTGGGCTTCAAACTCACAGAGATATTCTTGCCTCTGCCTCCTGAATGCTGGGATTAAAGGTGTGCACCACCACTACCCGGCTACTGGCCAAGCTTTTGAGCCGGGATTTGTAGGCTTGCTTTGTGAGGATGTGATTGTAATAAGGGGTGGGGGACTGAGATGGCTGACACTTCTGGCAGCAGCTGTGATGTCCTTGGTTTGCTCCAGGATGATGTGATTGGGAGAGAGCTGGAGGCCTCAGGCCAGGTGGGTGGCTGTACAGCCCTGGTGGCTGTGTCCCTGCAGGGGAAGCTGTATGTGGCCAATGCTGGGGATAGCAGGTGAGTGGAACCATGGAGGGCGGGGCAGGGTCGTGGGCAAGAGGGTACCTGAGGGAGCTGAGGCAGTGAAAGGTTTAGAAATGAGGGGGACTGGCTGACCATACATTTGTACTGGGCATAAGCCAAGTATGAGTGGACAGTGGTGCCAAGGCATGAAGGGGCTACAGGGGCCATGCTAAAGGGCTGTACCTTTACTCTCTAGGTCTTAAACAGTCATGGAGGGATCAGCATGACCCCTGGTGGTTGGAGGGTGGCCATGGGTGAGTATGGAAACTGTTTCATAGACCTGTTCCCTTCCTCCAACGTGTGTAGAGCCATCTTGGTGCGGAGAGATGAGATACGGGTGCTGAGTTCTGAGTTCACCCCAGAAACCGAACGGCAGCGGATCCAGCAGCTGGTAGGCACCCCTCAACTCCCTGGGCTGAGGCCCACACGGGGCCCTGGGAAGGGAGCCTGATCTGAAATTGGCTTCCACACCCTAGGCCTTCATCTACCCTGAGCTTCTGGCTGGTGAGTTCACCCGACTGGAGTTTCCACGGCGGCTGAAGGGGGATGACTTAGGGCAGAAGGTTTTGTTCCGGGATCATCACATGAACGGCTGGTGAGCTGGGAGACAGGGTGGGAAAAGGTCCAGGCTCCCCTGGATGGCCTGAGGCAGTCTGGCTTGGGCAAGGTGGGCATGTGAAGGTGTGGTAGCTGGGTTGAGGATGGGAGAAGCTGCAGTAGGGTGTGGGCCTTTGGCTAATTCTAGGTCCCCTCCTGCAGGAGCTACAAACAGGTGGAAAAGTCTGACCTCAAGTATCCACTGATTCACGGACAGGGTAGGCAGGTCAGTGCCCCCTGCCCAAGATTCCCTCTTTAGTTGTTCCTTAAAGGTGGGAGCTCCAAGTCCCTTGCTTGTGGCTGTTATCCTGGTGTCTGTTCCCTCATGATGTTTCTCCCTTAGAAGCCACGTCCACTTCCCCTTTTGTGCTCAGCAGAGCCAGACCCTGGGCATGTCTCAGTTCCTTACTGTCAGTGCATGCCTTCCTTTTCCCCAGGCTCGGTTACTAGGAACACTGGCTGTTTCCCGAGGCCTGGGAGACCATCAACTCAGAGTCCTGGACACCAACATCCAGCTCAAGCCCTTCCTGCTCTCCATCCCACAGGTGATAGAGCAGTGTAGCCCACTCCAGGTTCCAACTGCCCACAAAGGGCAGAGAATGAACCTGGGAGGAACTGGGAAGGGAGCATTGGAGGATCTTCAGGCTTAACTTGCAGGTGACTGTGTTGGATGTGGACCAGCTGGCATTGCAAGAGGAGGATGTGGTTGTCATGGCAACTGATGGGCTCTGGGATGTCCTGTCCAACGAGCAGGTGGCACGGCTTGTGCGGAGCTTCCTCACTGGGAACCGAGAGGACCCACATAGGTACTGTAGCTGAGGGGGACCTGACTGGACCTAGGTTGGTCCAAGTAGCTACAGCTGCAAAGACAGTACTAACTCGGGAGGTGGCCTGATAAAGGTCTCAAGTGTCCCAAGGGAGAGGGGATATGAGCAAAAAAATTTAAGTCTAGTCTCATAATCTAGTTTGTGGCCCTTTCAGGCTTGCTGATTGTCTTAAGGTTGCACCGCAAGGGGTCTTCTATGTCTTGTGCACTGAGTTCTGGAGGGCTGGCTTTGGCCTTCTGCTCTATCCCCAAAGTACATCTGGTCTTTACAGGTTCTCAGAGTTGGCCAAAGTGCTGATACACAACACACAGGGGAAGGACGATGGTGCTACTGGAGAAGGGCAGGTGTCCTACGATGACGTCTCTGTGTTCGTGATTCCTTTGCACAGCCCAGGCCAAGGGAGTGGTGGCCACTGAGGCTTCAGATACTTGCACTCTATGACCTCTTCAGGACCAGCACAGTCTAAACATACTGGACATCCACTGTGGCTAAGAGTGGACCCTGTCTGACCTGTCCCCAACCACAGCTCAGTGCTCTTGCTTTCTGCCTTAACTGTTTCAAAGACAGCAGTGAGTGGAGAGCCTAGCCTACCAGACTCTACCTTCTGCAATGGTTAACATTCCTTCTGGCAGCAACATATGGTGTCTATTGGCTCCTCAGTAGCCTAAAGTGTTTAGGGTATTAAGATGCTTTGGGGAGCAGGCAGCAAACGCATTTGGTTCTAACCCATGAATGGCAGGTCATCCATTTAACCACCCATTAACACGGGTGCCTTCTTGAAATCTCTGGTCAGTCTTCACATCTGCTGGATCAACTATCTTTTTTTTTTTTTTAAAAAAATATAGAGTCTCTATTATGTAGTTCCGACTGTCCTGGAACTTGTTATCTAGACCAGATTGGCCTTGAACTCAAAGAGATCACTTGCCTCTGCCTCCTGAGCGCTGGCATGCACACTGCCTGGCTGGACGAGCCATCTTGAAGATAGCTCGTGAGACCAGTTCAGGTCCTGCCCTGCTCTCTACTCATGAAGGGCACACGTCCCAGATAAAGTTGGAAGAGCAAAAACAGGGTGAGAAGCTTCCAGAGTTGGCTATGCCAATTGTCACTGCCTGGAGCCTGGCTGCCAACCTGGCTGCTTTTCACCAGTCCCCAGGCCTACCCTATATCTATGCCAACAGTGTCTGTTCTGTTTCCCCAGATCTTATGCCAAGTACATCTACTTCTCAGCTATCCAGTTCTTGTTTCTAACCCGTTTAGTCACCTAGCATTGTCCCCACCCCCTCTGCTGCTCTCACCCTGCCCAGCCTCCAAGGATTCACTCACCTCTGCCCCCAGCATTGGCCACCTGTAGCTTTCCTTGCAGGAACTCAGCCAGTCTCTGGTATTAAATGTTTGTATGTAAAAGAGCCCTTGTGAATTATGAATTGCTCACACAGCTTTGGTCGACACATCTTGCCACTTCTTGTGGCCTCTCAGTGGATTCCTTTTAGTTCTACCATGCAAGCTTATGTATAATCAGGACTTGTTGCCCATGCTCAGATCCCTCATTGTTGCTAGAGAATGAAAAGGCATTTTATACCTGTGAACTCTGGATTATAGGTACCAGAAAGGCTGCTTTCCCACTCTTGTTTTGCAAGAGTTTCACTATAAGCCTTGGCAATCCTAAAACTGTTTGTAGTCTCTAGAGGCTTCTGCCTCCAGAGTGACTGGTTTCTCACTATGTAGGCCAGGCTGGTCTGAAACTTAGGTAGCCTGAGTTGGCCTGTCTCACCCTCTCCCTCAGTCTAAATACTGAGATTACAGGTGCAGACCATTACCAGATTCCTCACTTACTTCTGAGTGACCTGGTGCTTCACATTTTGAGTTAGTAAGGGTTTTATATAAGGCTGCTTAATGAAACTTCACTCATCTTCCCCTAAGACTTTCCAGTCCAGGCTGGGTGGTGGTGGTGTATGCCTTGAATTGCAGTACTTGGGAAGCAAGAGGATCTCTGTGAGTTCAAGGCCAGCCTGGTCTACAAATTGAGTTCCAAGACAGCAGGGAAGCCGGGTAGTGGTAGTATATGCCTTTAATCTCAGCACTCAGGAGGCGGAGGCAGGTGGATCTCTGAGTTTGAGGCCAGCCTGGTCTACAGAGCTATCTCCAAGACAGGTTCCAAAGCAACACAAACCCTGTCTCAAAAAAATAACAAAGACAGCCAGGGCTGTTCTGTTACAGAGAAACCCTGTCTCGATAAACCAAACCAAATTCTGTCTCCATCTAAAACTTTCTGAGGTTCAGAATTATCTGTTGAAATACAGTAGCCATTACATGAGCTTTACCTGACTCCTAATATCACAACCAAGGGGCTTCAGGTAACACACAGCTCTAGACTGCAGTTACAAAACCTGCGTAGTTAACTTGCCTGGGATGCTTAGACCCATTTCTTCATCTTAGATTTAATTTCCTGTATATTATCCAAGGAAGACAAGACAGCCATATTGGCATTTCCCACTTCCTGTATAACACATAAACAGACCCTCAACTGCCCCCCTGAGCCTGACAGGTAGCTGGCAGATGCTGGTATCACTGTATAAGGCTGCTGAATTGGCTTCCTCTTTCTTTAGTACATCCCTCCACATCCTCTAAGCAAAGTGCAGGCAACATCCTGTGCCTGCCTCTTGCCCACACCAACTGCTGAGCCAGCTCGCCCCCACAACCTATGTCTGTTCCTCTTGTTCACACAGTACAAGGGATTGGGCATATCAGGTCTCTACATTGCAAAGATGTTGGAGTAGCTGCCGTAGTGGGCTTTCATTACATTTGTGAGTTTTGTGTGCACATGCCATGACGTGTGGCAATCTTACGGACAAGTTTCAGGAAGTGGGTTCTACCATGGGATCGATCTGGGGACTGAACTCAGGTTGTCATGCTTATGTGGTAAGGACTTTCAGTTACTGATCCATCTTGCTGGATACTTGCTGGCTTTGAGGGGTCTTTTAGAGTAGACTAAGTAGGAGAGCCTGGTTGACTAAACCAAGCCATTTTCTTCCAAAGTAGCAAGCCAGAAGTTTACCTATTCTGGTTCAGTCAGGGAAGCAGAAAGCAGGTCAAGTGACAATGATTCCCAATGTATTACCCAAGCAGGTGGCTCACCAGGCAGCCAGGTGATCCTGCCAAATGCAATGATCACTTTCCATCAATCAGAGCCCTAGGATGCCAATCTGGTCAAAGTTTGAGGTAAACAGTGCAAGGCAGATAGTGAGGAGGTCTCTGAAGAACAGGGTTGGTCAGGCTCACCTCCTCCAGTCATTCATTATTGGCCCTGTGGTAATTTAATTGGAGTCTGCGGTTAAGGGATGGGCCCAAGGGGCTCCTGAGGCTCACAGGCCTGAAGGAAGCCCAACAGTTCACACAACACTGCAGGCAGTGCCGCCTGAGCCAGAACACTCCAACAGCGCATCCCTTCTGATGTGAAGCAGGCAAATCATGTCACACAAACTCAAGAGACTGTAAGCCATAAAATTCTGTTTAAGACTGGTAACATGGCAAAAAAAAAAAAAAAAAAAGGTTTATGTTAAGTACAAAAGGGACATAAAATTGTATATACAGTAGGATAACAACTATGTAAACACATCAAAGTCTATGCACAGAGATATCTAGAAGAACGTTTAACATCAAGATTAACAGTGGTACCATTTGGGTGGCAAATTGGTTCTTAAAAATCCCCAAAATTTCCTTCATAAGCAGTTAATTGTCAGTTACAATGGGGAACAACTTATTAAAAAATACCCCAGTGGCTGGTGGTTGAACAGTGTCAGTTGTCACACACAGAGCAGTGGCTCTGGCTGACTTTCCAGAGGACAGTTACTATATCCCAGGGACACACCCCCAAACTGCCAACTCTTTCTCCCTCTTGCTTACCCTGTGACAACATACAGTATTATCAGTTCCAGCTGCATCTTCTCCTACCAGTTCAGAACTCAGCTCTGCTGCCACAGGGCCCAGCAGTGGCTGTGATGCAGTATGTCTTCCAAGAGCACAGTGCCTCAGCTTCGGATTCTCCTGAACTCAAGTTTTCCTGCGGCCAGGCAGGCTGCTCTTTCTTAACTCTTTCAGGTTATGCATCTTGCTAATCCATGGTTACAGACATTTGCTCTCAACAGTTTATCTAAACATGGACTCAGATTCTGAAGGTAGGCAGTAATAACTCGGATCACCTGGTTCCTACAGTCTGTCCACTCTGGAAAGGCAGGACTGCTCAGCAACACTTAGACTTCAGTGAAGGTAGCCGCCTTTTCAGTTGGAATAACAAGTCAAAAAGTAATAGCTCAAAAAATAGCATTAGTGATTCGAAGTCTATGTCTGCTCCTGAACAGAAACAGTGATAGCCTGATTGACACCTAGCAGCTGGGTACTCATGGGCAAATCATAGCTGATTAGGTCTTGATTTCTGGATCTGCAGGGGTACTGCTTGCCTAAAAGTTTGTTGTGGCCATACTGGGAAGAAAAGGTCAGTCGCGGCTCTTCTCAGTCTTGGCCTAGCCTGTTCTCAGAGGAACGGCCAATGATGTAGACAAACAGGTGAGAAGTCCTGACAAACTAAAACACTGTGGCTCTAGCACCCTGTCCCCAAATGCCACAAGCCAGGCACAGAAGCCATGCAAAAGTGACTGTCACACATAAACAGGTGCAGACAGAGCATAATCAGGCAAAAAAAGATGCTAATACTGTAGAGAGGGCCCCGAAGTGTGGCTTGAAGAGCACGGGAGTCACCCCAAGGCTCTTACTTAGCTGCCATGGAACAGCAAACACTAGAAGCTCTGCTTCACGTTGTCTCCTTAAGGTTAACAGAGAAGACTAACACTTGTGGCGAACGCTACCCACAGATAGTCTGTTTTAGCTGCAGGGTTCCCTCTCCTGATGAACTCTTGATAAGCTAGACGAGAGAGATAGTAGGCAATATACACATACTTATGTGCATGTTTGCACAAATGTATTTAAGTGGACACGCACACTGTGCTCAAATACAAACAGATCAAGGATCATATATAAAAAGGCTAAATATAACATATAACACAGGCCTAGAGCCAGCTCTTGGGTAAGAGCTGGGGAAGAGGGATATCATCTGCTGACTATGTACACAATTTATGGTGGGCAGGGAAGGAAGGCATCAGTGTAAACAACTCAGACTCATTCCACAATACTGGCCCACAGGAAAACGTGATGTGACTCAGGTACAAAAATAAACTACTACCTTGCTTTTGTACAAGCCCAGCTCGGTAGGATCCCCACGAAAAGACTGAGACTGTCTGGATGGGGAACTGCACCAGGCGGCTAAAGCTCTCAGCTCTCAGAATTTACATTTACCTGCTACTCCCTTCCCTCCCTTTCGTACTCTTGGGCCTTTTGTTAGCCAACATCTAAGCCCAAGACCTGCCCCACAGGAATACTGTAAAGCCTCCTGACAAACAAGGTCCTTCTCTATCTGTCCCTTTCTTTGACTCAAAGGTATATGAAGACTTATTTTTGTAAATATTTGGCACCTACGAAACATGATGGTTGTGGAATAATGCCACAATTACACAGGGAGACCCAGTAACAAGACATGCAGGGTGAGGGCAAGGGGTGCTGAGCTGCCCTAGCATCTCAAAACCAGAACTGTGGCTTCCCATGCATTTCGGGGTGGGAGAAGGATGTGCGGAGATTGGTGACATCACTGGCTCTTCAACAGCAAATATATTCAAAACTGAAGGGGCCCAAGGGCCCCACTGTAACTTATTTCTAAGTAATCACCCTCTGAAGAGCTCGGTGCAGCGAGAGCTGGAAAGGTTGAGTGCCAACTGAATCTGCAGCACCAAGAGTCCTTTGGAGGTGCTCAGCAAAGCAATTCTTTAGAGCAATGGACAGCACGTCCCTGGGAAGGCCATGTGGAAAGATGTTCTCCAGTCCAGTCAATCCCACTGTCATCTCAGTCACCTCTGACTTTCCTGTTGGCCGCCCTCACTGTACAAATAGCCGAGCAGTGTCAGGATCAGTCATCAATGGTGGGCAACCAGAAGGCCTGGAAGGAGAACACAAATCAGCTTCTTAAAAAGCTAGGCTTCTCACTATGGAAGGTTGTTCCTCCCCACCTCACAGCATCAAGGTACCCAACCCCAGTGGTGTGAAGAATTAGTCTGGTGGCCCTTTCTCCTGATCAAACTATTCAAATGTTTAGATTATAGGTGTGCACCAACATGTCCAGCTTAAATTAGTCTCCTTTTGTCCTTCCCGTACTGGAGGACTAAACCCAGCCAGCCAGGGTTCATACATGGCAGGCACATGCTCTAACTAAGCTGTATTTCCAGCCATTGCTGCATTTCTTTGATACTATCTTCTTGGCTTCCAAAGAAAAGGGCTAGAGGGGCAACTCAGCAGTAACGGCCCCAGGCTTAAGCCTCAACATTGGAGGAAGAGGGCACTGTGCTCTGGATAAAGGCAGTAGTGAAATACCTCATCCAAGTTCCTAACTTGAAGATGGACAGACTTCGAGGGAAAATAGAAACCAAGATTCATCTATCACCCATCTCCAGCTAATTCCGTTTTCTAAAATTACATTTGTGTTTGTGTGAACCATGGTGCATGAATAAAGGCCAGACAACTTGTGAGAGTTGAGTTTCTCATTATGAGTTCCAGAGATCAAACTCAGGTTGTCAGGCACAAGTGTTTCAATACCCATTGAGCAGTCTTCTTGTTTTTAGTTTATTTTTGTTTGAGACAGGGTTTCGTATAACCCAGGCTGGACTCAACTCCTGGTTCTCTTGACTCTACCTCCCAAGTGCTAAGATTAATATGTCTGTCACCAAGCTTGATGTTTGATCTCTGGAAACCACATGGTGGAAGGAGAGAACCAATTCCCACAAGTCATTCTTTGACCTCCATATGTGTGTCATGGCACATGTTCAAGAATACACGAAGGAAAAACAAAATGAAATTATGCATGGTAATGCACACTTTTAACCCCAATTCTTGGAAGGCAGGTGGATCTCTGAGTTCAAGAAAGGCCACCCCGGTCTACAAAGAGACCCTGCCTCAATAAATAAATTAAAAATTAATAAAAACAAAGTAAGTGTGTAAGTATTTATAAATTACTAGAAGAATTTTTGAAGAACTCAATGGAAAAGTGGCTTAGACTTTTCATCTGAGCGTTCAGGAGATTAACGCAGGTAGATTAATTGGAGTATATGGTCAGTCAAGGCTAGAGAGAGACCTAATTTCCTAAAGCTATATCAAAACAAAGCAATATTCAAAACTCCTGAAAGAATGCACCTATAAAATGTTGGTCAGAATATTTTAAGGAGAAAAAAAAAAAAAAACCTAAGAAGCTTAGGCCTAAAACCTAGGGTCAGAGCAAAGACTGTTCTGCAGATCTTTAGAAAGCACAGATGATCCCATCTTACTGAAAGAGGAATAATCATGAAAAGACCAGCCTAGTCAGGTATATCATGACGTGGTGGTGCGACAGGGAAGCCACCACTTCTGAAACATGAACTTGTACTATGTGGATGGGAACACAGCTTGCTGCCTGAGGTACCCACACCCCAAATCAAAGGATTATAATGGAAAATATCTCTTACTGTTTACGTACCATGTTGGAACAGGCGCTGGCAAAGGTCATGAACTTGGGGTTGAACTGCAAACAGGTAATGGGACCCGTGTGTTTACCATCCAATACAGCTACTTTTATACCACTCTCTCCATTCCAGACATGGATCTTGCCATCTTCTGAACCTAAAGAGAATGATGGAGACAATAACACTTCAAGAGGCAAATCAAGACAGATGAGAACAAGATAGATTGCGATCTAGAAAGTTTCAGGACATATCCCTCAGCAGAAACTGAGAGGACAATGGCGGAAGGACACTGGGAATTATCTTGACCTAATTATTGTTCCTTTTTCTTTAGGGACTTAGTTTTGTCAAATAGCTCAGATAATTTTGAATTCTGTACGTAGCCCAAGTCAGCCTCAAACTCCTAACTTTCCTTCCTCTGCCTTCCAGTAACAGCACCCAAGTGTTAACAATTGGAGCAGCTATGCAGGGGTGCTTTACTATTCCTTTGCCATCTTCCCCTCATGCCTTTGCATTCTCATCTAGAAAGGGGGATAAATACCATTAGCCTGAAAACACCTCACCAACGAGACTACTGAACATTACACAAGTTACCAATACAACACAGTCATGCTTTTTTAAGAGCTTAATTCTAAAGCCCATGAAGGGAAAACCAGCATATTGCCAGTTCCAATAAAGAACCCATGTCAGTGTGATGGCATACCCTGGAGATGATTGGGAGATAGAGAATCAGAAATCCAATGTAAGCTCTGACTATGTATATAGCAAGTTCAAGTTTAGAAGGGTTATATATAAACAAGACCATAGGGGGAAAAAAAAGAAAGAAAAATGAACAAACAAGCAAGCAAAGTCAGAGAGAAGGCTCAGAAGGTAAAGGTGGCCTGCCAGGAAGTCTGGTGACATGAGTCTAACCAATGGAACTCAAATGGGGAAGGAGAAAACTGACTCTTCAAAGAAGCTCTCTGACCTCCACATACATGGCACTGCATGTATGCTAGCATACACAGTAAAGGAAACTACGAAGTCTGAAGGTGCTGTACAGGAATCTGAAAACATCTATTCAACAGCATTTTTTACTTTGCTTGATAACATAAACAAGTGCATAGTACAGAGGAATAATGAGGAAAATAAAACCAGCTCACCAATCATAATAAACTGTGAATCTGGAGTAAATGAAGCTTCGAGCGTAACAGCTTTGCTGTTAGCATACCCCTGAAACAAAAGAGAATGGTTCTCATTATAGGGCCAGTGATAAAAACAACTGCATAGGAACACCAACCCAACACACAAGCCCCTTTCCACCAAAGGTCTTTGAATGTGCAGTGTCACCAAGACCAAATGTAGCTGCTATTCCACATAAAACACTCCCAACCCTAACTCCATATTTAGTGGGGAGGGTACAAAAACCCCTGTTTATTGTTATTAACAATTATACTTAAAAGCAAACTTAGGGCACTTTGTAAAAGGTGAACGACTCCAATACAAAGGAGGTAAAGTTCATGTGCAGGAAGAAAACATAAGCCCATGCCCCATCACTGAGTCAATGACAACCATTATCTCCACAATCCAGCTAACAGCGTTCCCAGCCCAGGCCTTATGAGCAAGGAAAGAGACATACTTCAAAGCTGTCAGCTCACCCCAAATGTGTGCATCACCACACCCTTGAATGCATCAATAAGACGGATGAAGCTGCCATTGGTAGAAATGAGTATGAGTTTGCCATCATTGCTGAACTTAAGTCCTGTCCACTCACAAGTCCGATCATACTGCATCTTAAAGGTTGCAAATGGTCCCTGCAAAACACAAAAATAGCATTTCCCAGGCTCCATACACATCAATACTTCCTTGAGTAGAACTTCTTTTCTATCCATTTAGATTCTTTGTAAGTGGGCAAGCTCTGCCACTCTCTGTTACCCAGTACTTGCCTCCTCCACCACAGAAAGGCTGTGTTTTTAGACAGGGTCTCACTGTGTAGACCAGGTTGGCCTCATAGAGACCCATCTGCATCTACTCTGGAGTGCAGAGTTGGAATCAAAGATGTGTACCACCATGCCTGGCCTAGAAAAGGTTCTCACACTCCAACTTGCCCTTAAATTTTCTGCAACCTTAATATAGCTCAAGGATTCAAAGATTTACCTTATCAAAAGAACGAAGGTCATAAAGTTTGACCATTTCTGAGTTGACACCAGCAGCAAAAATTAACCCTTCTGGATCAAAGGAACAAACTGGTTTGCCCTGTAGATGCATGAGACCCTAAGAGAAAAGAAGATAACAAGTTAATGAATGAAGGAGTCCACCACTCAATCATGGACTTTTTCCATGAAAACTAAGGAAGGAATAGGAACTGCACCAGCTACCTATAAAACATTAGAAGAAAAGAAACAAAACTGACTGAAATGTAAAAAGTCATTATTACATTTCCAATCAGCCTTAACTCTACAATATTAAAGAGTTCAAAGAGAAACAAAGCCCTTGAGGCTAAAGGGTCTAGGCAGTTGCTCAAGCACTAAGCCACATTATAATGCAATCTGCTCTGGAGTAGGAGATCTGCTTATCTGAGAAAAGATTTTGCTGCCACCTAAGAAGACTCTGGGATCCCAAAATGGAACCACTGTTGTCTCCCTTCGCTGGGAGGGAGAGCTGATAATGCTTTCCACAGAAAATGCTCAAAAATATAACTGTGAGGTACCATTACCTGGCAGTTAGGAGACCGGAGATCCCAGAGTCGAATGGTCTTATCAAGAGACCCAGAAATGAAAGTGTCATCCACAGGTGACATGGACAAGGCCACCACCCTGCAATGTATCAAGATAAATAGGAGTTGAAGCAAAATATGAGTAAAAATTGGATGTGAACTCTAAACCATTCTGCCTGCCTACATATAACCTGTTTTCCCAAGACTACCATCTTAGGAAGCACATGCAAACTTATCTGAGGCAACCAAAAGCAATAGTATAATGTAAAAAAACAAACAAACCAACAACAACAACAACAACAAAAACAACCTAAAGCTTCTGTATTTTAAAAAAGCATGGTCTCAAGCTGAAGCTATACAGTTCAGTGGTAGTATTAAAAACAAAATATGTAATCCTATTGACAATCAAAAGCACAGTGATGCACTATCTCACAGCATCAATGGCTGTCATAAAGGGGCCGCTCAGCACTGGTGACGAGGAGCATGGTGGAAAATTAGAACCCTGTATACACCCCTGATGAAATACGGTACAGGTGCTCTACAAAAGCCCTTTTCAGGCCAGGAGTGGTAGTGCTTGAGAGGTAGAGAGAGGCAGGTGGACCTGAGTTCAATGCTAGTCTGGTCTATATAGTGAGTTCCAAGCCAGTTCCAAGTCTGATCCTCTGACACCACCACAAAAAATCAAAACTAAAAACCAACCATACATTTTCTGGAAAAACTCAGAAATTCCATTCCTAGGTATATATACTTTAGCAAACTGAAAATATCTACACTAAAATGTACACATTTTTACAGTAGCATTTGGAACGGGAATAACCCAAAGGCTCACTAATTAAATCAACAGGATTGGGCTAGCTATATAACATGACTCAATATTATTTGAGAACAAAAAGAAACCAAGTGCTAATTCATATAACAACAGGGACAACCTTTGGAAACATCATGTTACATGGAAAAAAGACAAACACAAAAGGCCGCATGATATCTGACATCATTTTACGAAATGTCTAGAGATAGCTCTTAGATGACTGGCTGCTAAGAGGTATAGAGTTTCTCTCAGGGAGATGAAAATATTCTGGAATTATAGTAGCAGTGCTTGCCCAACTACATACATACATACATACAATCACAAAATTGTGTTTCTTAGAGATAGGGTTTCATGTAGCCCAGGTTGCCATAGCAATATAACAGAGAGCAGAATGTATATAGACACACATTTTGTCACACTGTCTAGCTCAAAAGTTCACAAGGTCTAAGTTGATACAAAAGGCTCTGTGCTGGCCGGGCGGTGGTGGCGCACACCTTTAATCCCAGCACTCGGAGGCAGAGGCAGGCAGATCTCTGGGAGTTCGAGGCCAGCCTGGTCTACAAGAGCTAGTTCCAGGACAGGCTCCAAAGCTACAGAGAAACCCTGTCTCGAAAAACTAAAAAAAAAAAAAAAAAAAAAAAAGCTCTGTGCTGATAAGTACAGGGAACATAAGAAATAAAACCCTGGCCCTAGGAAACTTACCTGCCAATTCACACTGTGCCAACACACTAGCCAAAGTGAATAAAGGCCCATCCTTTGGCTTACACAGTAACTGACACTTTCTGTCTTCAGCAGCACAGAAATACCCTGCCTGCTTCTAAGTGCAACTTCTTTGCTGATTTCCCCTCTTAGGGTGAAGGAGTTTGAGACAGGGTATTAATATGTATCCCAGGATGACCTTTAATTTACTATGTATCCAAGCAGGCCTCCAATTTGTAACGTTCTCCTAGCTCAGCCTCTATAGCACTAGAATTACAAAGACATACCACCATGCTCAGCCAGAAGCACATTTTTCCCCCTGCTTTTTGAGATAGGGTCTCTCTATGTAGTCCTAGTTGTCTTGGAGCTTTCTATGTACACCACCAGGCTGGCCTGGAACTTACAGAGATCTGCCTGTCTCTGTCTCCTGAGTGTTAGGATTAAAGGCATGCTTCACCATGTCCAGCAGAAGTACCATTTCCAACAGGCAGCTCTCAGTCATCTCTCCTGTCATCCTTCAGGCATGACGTGGCCCTCTTGAAATCAGGGCAGCTGTAACTACTACTGTGGAACCCTCAAAAGACCCTGATCCCTTCCAAGGACATATAAGGAGTTAACAATTACGTGGAAGAGAAGAGAAATGGGTATAACTGCCATTTAAGTTGCCCATGCTCCTATAAACAACTAGAATAAAAACCTACTGGTTTACAAAGTTAAGACTTGGGTAAAATAATTTCTTTGGCCTATCACTGGTTTCCTACTCTGGGGTGAATAGACAGATGTCTTTTTACACATCTCAGCAAAAGTGACATAATACCTGTTAGGACACTCTACCATCTATATTAATATATACGCCTTTAATCCCAGCACTTGGGAGGTAGATAGGCAGATCTCTATGAGTTTGAACCCAACCTGGTCTAGACAATGAGCTCTAGGACATTCAAGGCCACATAGTAAGACCTTGTCTCAAAGAGACAGAGAGAGAGAGAGAGAGAGAGAGAGAGAGAGAGAGAGAGAGAGAGAGAGAGAGAGAGAGAGAACAAAGAAAAAAGTAGAGGGCTGGAGTGTTGTGGGATAATCCTTTTGTACACTGTGAAGTGTCACTCAGATTGGCTTACTAAAAAACTAAATGGCCAATAGCTAGACAGGATTTTTGGGGAAGAGACTACTGGGAAGAAGAAAGGTGGCGTCACTAGTCAGACAGAAAGGAAGCTGCATAGGCATTACAGAGTAAAGGTAATAAAGCCATGAGACAAAAAGCAGATGTATAAAAATGGGTTAATTTAAGTTGTAAGAGCTAGTTAGTAACAAGCCTAAGCTACTGGCTGAGCTTTTATAATAAATAAGTTTCTATATTGTTATTTGGGAGTTGGCTGGCGAGACAAAAATAAAAATCCATTTACAAATGGAGCCATGGAGAGATGGCTCAGTGGTTAAGAACACTGGCTGCACTTACAGAGGTCCTGGGTTCAATTCCCAGCACCCACATGGTAGTGCACACCACCTGTAACTGTAGTCCCATGGGATCTGATGCCTTCTTCTGGAATGCAGACATGTATGCAGACACAACAACCATATACATAAAATACATAAATAAATAAGTCTTTAAAAACAAACAACAGGGCTGGAGAGATGGCTCTGTGGTTAAGAGCATTGCCTGCTCTTCCAAAGGTCCTGAGTTCAATCCCTGGCAACCACAAGGTGGGTCACAACCACCTGTAAAGATGTCTGGTGCCCTCTTCTGGCCTGCAGACATGCACACAGACAGACTATTGTATACATAATAAATAAATAAATATTTAAAAAACAAACAACAAAAAACTTCCTTCACATCATAAGGAACATGTAGAAGCTAATTCAAATGTTGGCCTCTGCAGTGGAAGGTCTTATAAATGCAAATAGTTCTTTTATTAAGAGCTGAGATTTGGCTTTGCTAATAAACACTAAGTCTAATTTTAAAGCATAGGTTACCACCCAGTAACTTCAGTCCACATTTCTTTTTCTTTTTTTAAGAGTTATTTATTTATTTATTATGTATCAGTGTTCTGTACTGTAGACCAGAAGAACCCTCATTACAGCTGATTGTGAGTCACCATTTGGTTGCCAGGAATCGAACTCAGGACCACTGTAAGAGCAGCCAGGGCTCTTAACCTCTGAGCCATCTCTCCAGTCCTTAGTCCACATTTCTTAAGCACACACACGGATTCTTGTATGGCAAGTATGCTCTTGCATTGAGCTACATCTAACCCTCTCCTTAATTATATTTATTTTTGGCAAGAAGAACTGAATATAGAGCCACATACATGCTAAGCATATACTAAACTATATATTCCAGAAAGTCCCTCAAACTCAGAGATCCCCCTGCCTCTACCTCCTGAGTGTTTGGATGAAAGTGTACACCACCACCGTCTGGCTCCTTACTTAAAATTTTAGTAAATCATGTAGTTAGTTATCTCTGAAACTCATCTTCTGTTTCCATAACCTCAGTAAACCCAAGAAGTGACTGAGTTCAGTTAACAAGATGAAGAGGAAGGCTGAACAGCAGTAAGGAAAGCTGGATTCACTACGAAAACGGCTCCCTTCTCTTCCATTTTCTGAGTCACCTGAGGGATATACTACTGAGTCTTACCTTTTGCTGTGTCCAGGAAAATATCTGATGTATTTGTTGTCATGCAACGACAAGTAACGAATAGTATCTGTAAGAAAACAAACAAGGGATGACATTTTACTATTTAAATGAAATTTACGTTGCATTTTCATTTTTGAAAAGACTAAGTCTAAGCACTTACTACATCCTATTACCTAAGCAAATTACAGATAGCTAAAGAGGAGCAACTTTTCTCTCAAAAAAAAAAGAGTACACATACAGATTCATACAACTCAAAAGCCAAGTTTTCAGCTCACAGCATTTATACCAACATTTAATATCACTATTTTGGGGCCCAGATGTACAATTCAATGGTAATGTGCTTGCCTAGTGTATGGGAATCTCAACAGTCCAATCTGCAGCACTGGGGTAGGGGTGGGAGACTCACAGAGAAAACTACATTTAAAAAAATATTTGTTTTCCTACCAATCTTTAGATTCTTCATAATTTAAAATTCTATCTATCCTATAAAAATATTTTTTGGCAAGGAAAAAAATCACTAGCTATAGACTAATTTTAGTGTCTGCAAAGTGATAAATCATACATTGAGTATCAGGACTGCAAATCAGAGGGCTATATAGTGAATCTGAAAATAGTGCATCTACACATCAGATCTGTCAAAGAAAAGACAGAAAGAGAGGAAAAGAAAGAATTCTATCTAGAAAAGTAAACAATAGGGATTAGAGGGATGGCTCAGCCGTTTAGAGCACTTAGCTTCCATTCCCAGAACCCACATGATAGATCACAACTGTCTGTATTCCAGGATCTGACATCCTCTTCTAACCACCCTGGGCACCAGACACATACGTGATACACAGATATACATACAAGTAAACCACTCATACACATTTAAAAAAGAAAGAAGGAAAGAAAGAAAGAAGAGAGTATGTTGACAGCAGAATGAAGTGAGGTTGGGTGTGCACTAGGCAAGTGCACAGTGCTTGCTAGCGTGGTACAGTTAGTGAAACCCTGTCTCAAAAACCAAACTGAAATGTCAATGAAAACAAAAACAAAAAATAGGAAGAGAAACAAATGGTTGCTGAGAAACAGATGATAAACATGACACCAAATACAGGAAGGACAAAACATATTATAAAGGCTAACAGAAGATAAGAGGTTCAAGGCAAGTGTGACGGCACACCTTTAATCCCAGCACTCTGGAGGCAGAGGCAGGTGGATTCTTGTGAGTTCCAGGCCAGCATGGCCTATAAAGCAAATTTCAGGACAGCCAGAGATGTTACACAGAGAAACTTGTCTCAAAAAACAAAACAAAGAGAAAAGAATCAAGAGCTCCAAAGTATCAAGTGGCTTATAAAGGTGTTTTGTTGTTGTTGTTTGTTTTGTTTTTCAGGGTCTCATTCTATACTCAATGTTGGCTTGGAACCCATTATATAGCCCAGGCTAGCCTCAAAACTAACAGCAAGTCTCCAGCCTCAGGCTCCCAAATGCTAGGATTACTGTACACACTTGGCTTGCAGGGATGCAGTCTGAGAAAAGGGCATTTACCCTAAGAGGGAGAAAAAGGAATCCTTTCTATAGGATCAATAACAGAATTCAACATGGCTTATTTGAACAACTCCAAGTCTCTCAAATGACAACCATAAAGCATTTCTGGTTATTCAAGTGTTAGAAACTACTCACCTGCCCTAAGAGAAGAGATCCCTTCCCCATTACCTGGACTCCTAGAGACGAGCAGGGCTTCGCCATCTTCTCCACCCCACTTGGTAGCTGGTGCGCTGTTCCTGGCAAGGCAGTGGCCTGTACAGTTATCTCCTGTACCGGGTGGTATCATAGACCCTCAAACTGTACAAACTACTACCTCAGCCTGGAATCAGGCAAAAGAGAACGAAGCACTGGAGGAACTCTGCAGGACGCACACGAGGCAGGAAAGGCAACATCCCCACAGCAGAGGCCTGGCAGCAAAGCTACAAGTGCCACACACCTGCCTCATCTTGTACCATATTTGGAGAATCATTTAATCACTCAGAAAAGTAGCCCAACAAAAGAAATACACCAGTTATTTAGATATAACTAACCATCCATCCATACATCCAACCATCCACCCTCAAGATCTTAGTAATTATTCTTGTCCAAAAGCATCAACAGCATTGCCTATTTAGAAAACTACTTCTGAAACACATGAAAAATAGAAATTAGATATGTACTAAAATCAAGTTTAGGTAAAGAAGTCTCATTAAAGGAAGACTTCTGCTCATTTGCTTTGAGACATACTAAAATAGCAATTTAAGTAATCCTTGCTGAATGGCCGGGCATGGTGGTGCTTGCCTTTAGTCTTAGCACTGAGTAGGATTCCTTTGAGTTTAAGGTCAATCTGGTCTATATACAGAGTACCAGGACAGACAGGGCTACACAGTGAAAGTGTGTCTCAAAATAGGGAGGGAGGCAGAAGAAATTATTCTGTGACCAAGAGAACATACTGCACTTGCAGAGCACTTGAGCTCAGTTCCCCAGAACCCATGCCAGACAGTTAATAACAACCTGTAATTCCACCTCCGGGATCCGACACCTTCTGGTCTCTGTGGGCACCTGCATTCACATGTGCACATAGCACTTCCATGCACATATACACTTGATCAAAAATAAACCTTAAGAAAAAAGAGCTAGATGCCAGAGAGATGATGGCTCAGTGCTTGCTGCTCTTCCAGAGGACCTGAATGTAGTTCCTAGCACTCACAACACATGGGAACCTGATGCCCTCTTTTGTCCCAAAGGTACTGGCACACACCCACACACATAAATAAAAATAAATCTAACTGTGCCTGCCACAGTGGCATAGACCTATAATTCCAATACTCAGGTGTATGAAGCAGGAATATCATCGATCAAGGGCAACCTGAATTACAGTGATACTATCTCTGCACTAAGAAATCTTACTGCAAAAAGCAAATCAGTAAACCAGTACCAATAAGGCTAAAATAAGATGTGATAGTTCAACAACTGAGACAGTTTGACAATTTTGGAATTTATTCCATGAAATCAATCAAAAGCAAAGACTATTTATTAAAAAGAAAGTTTCAACTCTTCAAAAATTTACTTAAAAAAAAAAAAGTATTCCTGGAATCAAAGACCACAAAGATCATCACACTATTCTTTGACACAGACCATAGAAGAGCTAAACTCTTCTAATTTCCCCTAAACTAGCACAGTTGAATGATTTGTAAGGCTTTTTGCTTGTTGTTTTTAAGAAAGGGTCTAGCTACAAATGCTAAACTGCCCCAAGTGCTGGGATGCTTCTATTATTTTTCCTCCCAAGACAGGGTTTCTCTGTGTAACAGTCCTTACTGTCCTTGAACCCCTTAGTAGATCAGGCTGGCCTTGAACTCAGAGATCTGCAGGAGTGCTGCAATTAAAGGCATATGACACCACCAACTGGCTGCTTCTAATACTTTTAATCTAATGCACTGGCAAACTTTCTAGTTTGCTTTTAGAGTATTTGCAAATTTTGTTTTATTCTCCCTCAGTTAAAAATGTAAAAGTTATTTTTATACCAACCACCTGCCTTTTTTTATTTTTAGTTTTTGGAGATAAGGTTTCACTACGTAGTCCAGGCTAGCCTTTCCTCCAGCCTCAGACCCTCAAGTGATGGGATACAGAGGTAACACGTCAGTCACACCTGGCTTAATCCACATAAACATTCTGAATGGAAAGGCCCAGTAGTTTACTAATTGCTATGTGTCAAGTATGTCTTCCTTTCGTTTTTTCTAAGCATTCTTTCAAGTTTCAAGGAGTATAAATCATAAATTATAATTAGTTACTTCCTACTTTTCCTTTTCCTACTCCCCATTGTAAAGCAGACATTTTCATATTCTGTTCCAAGTCTTTCCAAAGTGCAGTGGCTCGCTTCCAGCATCATTTCACTTCTAAAGACGTACGTAATCAGCACTACTAACATTATAGGAAATATTTAAATCAACTATAACCAAAGCGCAAATTCTCAAGTACTTCAAAGGAACCATGACCGTGACCTCCTAAAAAGGCTTGCTTACCGTCTATTTTGTTAGAGCTGTAAACGACCGTGTTAGCTGCATGAGTGTATCTGATGAGGTCCACACCATACTTCTTACTGTACAGGGTTCTCTTTGGTCTGATGAGCAAACAGAGGGAAAAACAGAAACCATCAGAATCCAGCATCACAAACACTGGAGCACTTGACAGATATGGCAGGGACAAGCATTATTAGGAGACTCAACTCAGGTCTTCTGTAAGTGTAGTCAAACTCTTCACAACCAAGCCATATATCCAGCCACAAAAACCCATCTCTTGAGTGTAATTGTTTCAATAATAGTCTTTCACTTGTGAACACAAGGTCCAAGTTAGAAACTAAAAGTAAATATAGAGTATAAATTCAATTTCTTTACCACACAATATTCAAAAGAAGGGGGGGGGGGTGCTGAGGCAGGATCTCACACAGCTTCCAAGGCCCTAGGTAGTTGATGGCCTTGAACTCATGATTTTCCTGACTGGGCTTCTCCAGCGCTAGAATTACAAGAGTGGGCCACAACACCTGGCTTCAAATGTAAACTGAGACTATTATTTATTTGAGAAAAAGGTATACAAAATATCACAAATCATAACTTACAACAGAGGGATATGAGAGTAACTAAAAGTCAGTAAATTTTCCTAAGCATTCATTCAGAAAGCACTTTTTCTTTTTTTGAGACAGGGTTTCTCTGTGTAACAGCCCTGGCTGTCCTGGAACTCAGAGACCCACCTGCCTCTGCCTCCTGAGTTCTGGGACTAAAGGTGTACTCTACCACCACCTTGCAGAAAGCACTTTCTTAAAGGCAATGATCTATCAAAATTGAAACCAGATGTAACACTGTTGTATTCCTAGTATCACTCACTCTTGAAGATGCACAACTTCCCTATATGGAGGTACAAAGTTCCAGCTAAGCCTTCTAGAAAACAGGCAAATCTAATTCTCCCCAGAAAAATTAAGTCATGGTTCCTTTTTCTTTTCTTTTTAAAATGATTTATTTTTATTTTATGTACTCTGGTGTTTTGCCTACATGTGTGTCTGTATGAGGGCATCAGACCCTCTGCAACTGAAGTTACATACGGTTGTGAGCTGCCATGTGGGTGCTGGGAATTGACCATGTGGGTCCTCTGAAAGACAAGCCAGTGCTCTTAACCACTGAGCATGTCTCCAGCCCAGTTCCTTTTTCTTTTACTTTTATGTAAAAGTACGTGTCTCCAACACCAAAGTTCCAAACTATGTGTTAAAGTCCCTTAATGCAAACCTTGATGATTTAATAAAAGAGTCTCAGGGGGCTGGAGAGATGGCTCAATAGTTAAGAGCACTGGCTGCTTGCTCTTCCAGAGGTCCTGAGTTCAATTCCCAGCAACCAAATGGTGGCTCACAGATCTCTAGGGGGATCTGATGCCATCTCTTGGCATAAAAGCATACATGCAGTTAAAATACATAAATGAAAAAAATTCAGAAAAACCTATAACCAAAATGTTTGTCACATGTGCTGCTTAAATTAGAATTTCTTTTTAACCCAAATACCTCTAGAAAACAAAATTTGAATGTTAGAATTCTCCACAAGAAATCAGGTCAGAAAATAAGAAAACCTTTAACATGTTTTACATTTATGTCTAGAAGAATTTTAAATCAGACATGGTGGCTCACATCTGTAATTGCAGCCAGAATTTGAAAGGCTGCAGCAGGAGGATCACAACAAATTCAAGGCCAGTTTAAACTACAAAATGAGACCCATCTCAAAAACAAAAAGGAAAAAGAAATCAAGCTCCTGTAGTAATGTTTGAATTTATGCAAAAGAATGTTTACCTTCTCGATATAAAATTATTTTGGAACCAGTGGGTTAAGCAATCAAGTGATCCAGGCTGCCTACAAGTCAATCATTTGCATTTTCAACTGTTAAAGTCATTGAGGGTGAGGCCTTCTGTCTCATGAAACCTATTCCAAACAGAGTTCTTCAAATTGTAGTATACTTCCTATATGTCTGCCTTTTGTGAAATAAAATACTACCAGATCCAATCTACTGTCTGGAGCGTTTGGTAATTAATGATTAAGTAAGGTTGAGGATGTACCTACACAAAAGGTTGATGACTTTGCATTTATCAGAAATCCTACTACTTCAGCCCATCTAAAATTGAAAACAGGGCTAGGGATATGGTTCAATCACAGAGGGTTTGTCTAGCATGCATGGGGTCCTGGATTCTAACTTCAACACTGCAACTAAACAAAGACAAAGGCGTAAAGCATGTGGTATAAAAAAGATTGGTTCCACTAAGATAAGGCCTATATGTCTTAAATCTAAAAAACACTGAGATTTGTTCTTAATGAAAGAACACTATTTCTTTATTTCAGTTCTATTATGAAAGTCAGAGCCTAAATTACCATTGCATGTGTCTTTTCATGCACCTTTTTTTTTTGCAAGTATTTTGGCAAGCTCCTTCTTTAGAACTATGATTCTGGAGGCAAAGTATGAACAAAGAAAATCACAGTAAAGCCAGGTGGTGTGTGGGGTGGGGTGGTGAACATCTATAATCAAGCACTTGGAACATAGGAGAAGGATTAGGAGTTTTTTTAATTTATTTATTTATTATGTGTACAACATTCTGCTTCCCACACACCAGAAGAGGGCGCCAGATCTCATTACAGATGGTTGTGAGCCATCATGTGGTTGCTGGGAATTGAACTCAGGACCTCTGGAAGAGCAGTCTGCTCTTAACCTGAGCCATCTCTCCAGCCCCAAGGATTAGGAGTTTAAGGCTAGCCTTGGATACATCGCAAGTTGGAAGATAGCCTGGGTTACATGAAACTGTTGTCTTAAGGCTAAGTATATGTGTCTGTGTGTACACATAATTAGAATAAAATTTAAAAATCAAAATGTTTTAGATAATTTGTATTGCCAACCACACGCAATATTCCCTTATATTCTTTCAAGTTGAAATATAACTCAAGGGATGAACTGCATTATGTTTAAGTGGACAAAAACAAAGCAACAGCAACAAAAAAATCCTCAAAATCTCTTTTTGGGCTAAAAACAACTGCCATCAAGCCCACCTGAGTTCAATCCCCAGGACTCATTTGATAGAAGGAAAACACCAAATCCTTCAAGCTGTCCTCTGATGTATACGCGCACAGCAAGCTCACACACAATAACAAATGTACAAAAAGAAAAATTGTATGAGAAACTACTTTTGATACAAAAGAAAAACGTAAAAAGAAAACATTCTTTTAAGCCAAACATTATTGGCTCAGACTTGTAATCCTAGCACATAGGTGGCTGAGGCAGGAGAACTGCTGTTTGAAGCCAGCCAGCAGCACTATGGTCACACACTGAGTTCCAAATGTTGAGATTGTTGGATTATTCTTCTAAAATACATTGTTAGTTCTATTTTATGTATACGAATGTTTTGCCTGCATCTGTATATGTGCGTGCTTTGCACTTCTAATGTCTGTGGAGGTCAGAAGAGAGTATCAGATCCCCTGGAACTGAAGTTGAATGTAGTTGTGAGCTTCCAAGTGGGTTCTCTGCAAGATTAGCATGTGCTCTTAACCCTGAGCCATCTCTCTAGCTCCTGGATCCTCTTTTCAAACATATTTTCTAACAAGTATTGTTTTAAAGATTTACTTTATTTTTATAATGTATAGGTCTTTGCCTGTAAGTATGTCTGTGTATCACATGTGTTTCTGGTATCAGGGAAGTTAGAAGCACGGGTCAGATCTCCTGGAACTAGAGTTACAGATGATTGTGAACCTCCAAGCTGGAGTTGGAAACTGACCCCAGATCCTCTTTAAGAGCAGCAAGCATACTCTTAAGGATCTCTCCAGCTCCTTATTTTCTTTTTTTGAGACAGGCTCTTGCTATTCAGTTCAGGCTGCATTCCAATATTCCCACCCCCAGTCTCCCAAGTGCTGGAATCACAGGCACTGCTGAGCAAGAAAATTCTTTGGAACATTGTAACTTTCTATTAAGTCTGTAGTCATGTAAAAAGGTTTTATGCATGAATAAACTATATTACAGTCTTAGCATTTTATTCCTTTCAATAAAGAATATGCACTTCCATTTCAGCTTTTGGGGGTAAGATTCTAATCTATGTACTTAACTAAACATGTCAAGCAAACCAACTTCAAATTACTTCTAGCTCCCAACTTTAAATTCTACCAGCTCTTCCAAACAAATTCGATTGGTCAGAGCAGGGTAAAAAAAAAAAAAAAATCACTGCACTAAAATGAACATCGATTCAAACAACTATCTGTCCAGCTAGCAATTCTCTCTTCTCCAGGACCACCACTGTAGGGAACTCTTCCCCACAGCAGGCCAGGCCAGAGACAATTACATCATACTTTGTTATATCCCCAGTGAGGAAAACAGTCAGGAAAAACATCACAGACAGATCAGTCTACAACACAGCCTTACTTTAGATGAACTCAGAGAGGCAAGTTCCAAAAGAAAACTGTCTGTTATTTGAAAAAAAAAAAAAACCCAAAAGGAACAGCTTCAAAATCATAGGTAACTTTAACAAGATGATGTTAAAAACAGTAGCTATTAAATTAAACCAAACATCTGCTTAGGAAATGATGGCTAAAGTTGACAAGGAACATCAAATTTAGCCTAAAACTAGTTTCTGCTACAAATGAGGTCGCTGCTTATCAAGGACTTGGACTCAAACAGGGGTAAGACTAGGCAATGTCTCCCCCGACTCAGGCTATGAAAAAGGCAAAGTGCTCTGCTCAGCAAAGATACATAACCGTAGTATCCTTGTCCGCGGAAGTTCTCCAATATGTGACTCCCATAACCAGATCCAGAATTTTGTTAATCCCAAGCAAACCATACACTGGCGGGTTTTTTTTGGACTGTTTTGAGTCTCGCCTACGAAGCCCAGAACTCAGAATCTGCCTGTTTCTGTCGCCCAAAAGCTGAGATTGCTGGCTGGGCCGCCAGAACCGGGGAAACTTTTTTTCTTTTGTAATGCAAAAGGAAACACTAAATTGTTCAGAATGCTTTCTTTGTTTTAAAGGGAGCTCACATTCTGACCAGAATGGGGCGGCCAAGTTCGCAGGAGCCTGGCAAAGAAAAGTTTCCGGGAGGCTGTCTAACAAGTTAACTGTAAGCAAGCGTGGGCAACGGGACAGGCAAAGGGCTGCACGCTCACAAAGTCACAATCGGTAAATCCTGACAGCTAAAAACTGCATCTCGCGGGGACTGCTGGCAGAAAGGCCGCGCGGGAAGCGGAGGGGCAGGGACCGGCGCGGTGCCAGGGCTGAATCCAGGTCACCGCGGTGAGGGCAGAGAGCGGGCGCCGCTGCTGGGCAGAGCGGCTCCTACGGTTCTGCACCGAGCTCAAAGCCGAGCCGCACCTCCTGACAGTCGAGAGCGGCGGAAAAGGCCGCCGTTCTGGTCGCCGGGCGCACGGACGCGGCGTTTAAAGGTCAAGGTCAAGGTGGGGTTTGGCGAGCTACCGGGAAGCGCGCTCGGGAGAAACCGGAGACGCATGCAATAGCAAGGCTGGTGTTACTACGACCACCATCGTCTTAGAGAAAGGAAAGAGCTCCTGCAGCACCGCAGGATGGAGGCGGAGTGAGCGACAGGCTGGGGGGCCTCAGGCGGGGACCAGCGACGGAGGGGAGGAGGGGGGCACTCGGAGCCCGGCCCGCGGCCCCCGCCACACTCACTTGCCCTCCTGGCAGTCATACAGCACGATGGAGTCATCGTCGCTGCTGGAGATGACCGTCTCCCCATTGGGACTGAAGTCGAAGCAGTTGATCTTATCCGAGTTCTCGCGGAACACCTTGGCGACGCGGAAGCTCCTCAGCACGCTGTCGGTCAGCTTCATGGCGGCGGCGGCGGCTGCTGCTGCTGGAGGCAGCCGCGGCGGCGCAGGGCCGGGGCGGGGCCAGGAGGCGAGCGATCGGGCGGGCTGCTCGGGGCCAACCCTAGCGGTGCGGGCGCCGCGCTGGCGGCTAGCGGGAGGGCGGCTGACAGTCGGGCCGCAGCGTCGTCCTCCTCAGGGCACGCTTTCGCGTCGGGATGACGGGACCTGGCTGACCGTTCTTCTCCGCAGTCACCTCAGGGCCAACCGGCGCTGTGCCGGCTCATTGTGTTCGCCATCTTGAAGGGAGAAGCAAAATCAGAGGGCGAGGAGCCTCGGCCGCGACGAACGCCGGGAAAGAGGGCGGGCCGGGAACGGAGGCGCGAGCCGAGAAGGCGGGGAGATGACGTCAGCGGGGCGGGCGCACATTTCCGCGGCCCGGGATCGCAGCTCGCGGGTGTGCAGGGGGAGGCCTGCGGGCGTGGAGCGGAAAAGCCTTTCCTGAGGGCGGGAAAGTTGAGGTCGCCTCGGGACTGGTGCCTTTGTGAGTGCTACCGGGGAGAGTCAGGTATCCCTGGGGCGGCAGGTACTAGCGGAGGCCGCCCCGCGTGGCCTGTTCGTGGGGTGACTCAGGGGAACCCATCACTGAGGGGCTTGATCACTACACCACCAATCCAGGAGGCCTCCATTTATTATTTTAATGAAGTACAACTTACACAATTCTAGTGGATGACCTTTTATTTTCAATTGGATATATGCCCAGAATCTATGTCAGAGCTTTCTTTAAATCCTTCTTCAGAGTCAAAGCGCATGAAGATAGCTAACTTCAGGTGCGGACGGAGGGGGAGCCTAATGAAGATTCACTCACCTGCAGCTAATAGGAAGGAAGGTGTGAGTCCCATAGAACCTGGGCTGTGGTGAGCAAGGTGAAAACCACGACATGGAAACGCTAGCAAAATTGGAGTCTTCTTGGAAATAACTAGGAATTGAATCCCACGTCTTTCTGTAAAAACAAAACAAAAACCCGAGGTATCTACATAGAGAAATTGTTGGCTGAGGGAAAAAGACGAGACTGTGAATCTGGACTGAAGTTGCCACCTAACAGAGCAGAGCTCCTGGCTGCAGTTTGTTTTGGGGTTTGAGGAGGGGAAAAAAACCGGTTTGAGTGCAACCTGAATGGATGGCAACTTTCCAAATTGCAAATCGATTCACGAAAAATCTTCCACAGACTGCTGCACTCAATTCCCAGGGATTGTTTCTGAATCTGAAAAGGAGGCTACAGTCTGCGTGAACGCTTGAGAGGCCAGGACAGGTCTGGTGCCCTGTTGTGGGCTTGCTGGATGAACTGAAGGCCTTTAAAGAACATCTCTAGTAAAGATCCTGCAGACTGACTGACTAGGACATCGGAATCGTGGGAGAACAAATGTAGCCAAGAGCCAAATGATCACGATTTTAGGCCTGTTTAAAAAGTATAGTGTGTGCGTGCATGTGTGTGCGTGTGTGTGCGTGTGTGTGCATGTGCTTTTTAGCTGCTGAGCCATCTAAGCCAGCCTTGCTTTTAGTAGCCAGCTTTAACTTCTTTTTTTTAAAGATTCATTTGTTTTATGTATACAAGTGCTCTATCTGCATGTACAACTTTCTGTGAGAAGAGGACATCAGATCCCACTCCAGATGACTGTGAGCCACCTGTAGGTGCTGGGAATTGAACTCAGGTTCTCTGGAAAAGCAGCCAGTGCTCTTAGCCGCTGAGCCAGCTCTCCAGCCCCACTTTAACTTTTAACATCCTCCTAACTGATAAACTTCCCGAGAGCACCACAACGTTTAGCTCCATCAAGCCTACAACTAAGATGGCTGTGGCAGCACATCTGAAGTGTGGAATTTCCCACTTTGCAGGTTTGCTGTGGGGCCCATCTACTTGATATTCCCACAAATAAAACTGGTCAACATGGCAATTTTTTTTATTTTGGGGCTACTGTTCTCTTCCAGGTAGAACCAGGCATTTAGGATGAACTGACTCCTCCTTGTTTCTGGACAAGGCTGTTCTTTCCTATCAGCAGCTGGGAAGCAAACCCACCGAGGAGATGGCATTTTGGCGAGAAGAGTCTATATTAATATACGAAAATGACCACAGGCACAGCCGTAATCTACCGAATGTTCTCAGTCAGAAAAAATCCTAGAATGGTGGCTTTCAGAATTGTGTCCTGCGCCCAGGACCAAAGTGTGCATCCTCTCAAGACTTAGCGTCCTGCACTATTTTTAAAACGCAAAAAAAAAAAAAAAATTTTTTTTGACGTATCTTAAGAGTGTCATGAAACACTTTGTAGTTTCACTTCCTGTTTGGCTCCCTGCTCTGCTATGGTGGGCTTGTCTGGCTTTCGCTCCAGCAACACCGCTGCCTGAGAGGACAGACTTGAAAAGCCCAAAATGGCTGGCTATCCCCAGCTAGCAATGGGCAGAGGGGAAGCTGGAGTTTGGAATGAACTGCATGGATTTAAAAAGAACTCTAGGAAACCAGGCGGTGGTGGTGCACGCCTTAATCCCAGCACTCAGGAGGCAGAGGCAGGTCTCTGTGAGTTCCAGGCCAGCCTGATTTACAGAGCTCCAGGACAGGCTCCAAAGCTTCATAGAGAACCCCCGTCTTGGAAGGGGAAAAAAAAAAGAGCTCCAGACCAGGAATGGTAGCTCACACCTTTAAACTGGTCTACATTAGTGAATTTGTGGTCAGCCAGGGCTATATAGTGAGATTTTGTTTTTTGTTTTATTAAGATGAAACAAAAATATCAGAGCTGAGTATGATAGTATATGAATCCTAGCACTTGGGAGATTGAGACGGAGGAATATTTTGAGCTGAGGACAATCAATCTATGCTATCTAGTAAGACTACTTAAAACAAAAACAAACCAAAACCAGAAAAAGGACTAGGCAGGCCAATGGCAGTTGTCCAAGCTCAGCCTCCAGAGGCTGGGATCACAAGCCTGCGTTTCCTTACAAATTTTGGAGAACATTTCTGAGTGCAAGTGCCCAGCAGGGTTTCTTTGAGTCTCTAAATAACTGGAGTCAGGTGACTTCTCTGTGCCTTTGAAAAGAGGGTGTGTGGGAAAGAGCAATTACTCTAGAACAAAGGTGGGGAGCAGAACACAATTGAAGCGGGTGGTGACTTTGTATAGGGGTTTTGTTGCCGGTTGTGTGTAGTAGTCTCACAGATCATGCATAGCTTACGGTAACCGCTGCATACCTCATGAGTTGCTTGGTTTGCTAAATGAACGCTTCATTTCATTGCCTCAGGGAGCCCCTGAGGAAATAAATGGTCTATGCTATAAATAAATGATAACATTTTCTATCACTCTGAAATTATGAAATTGTAATTTCTTCTATGGCAACCCACCCCATTGATGGTTTTATTTATTTAACCATGTATGTGAGATCAATGAGTTGACTGAGGGGTGAGAATGCTTGCTACCAAAGTGGACATGTCATAGGGTCACTCATGGAGCCCGGATGGTGGAGGAGAGATCACACTTCCTCAAACTGCCCTTTGCCTTCGATGCTTGAGGTGTGGAAGGTACACACACGAAGTGAATAGAAGTGAATAAGTAAATGTAAAACAAAAACTTCTTTCTTTTTTGGTTTTTCGAGGCAGGGTTTCTTTATGTAGCTTTAGATGTCCTGGAACTTGCTCTGTAGACCAGCTGGTCTCAAACTCTGCCTGCCTTTGCCTCCAATGCCTGGTTTGTTTATTTATTGTTGTGGTTTGAACCCAGGGCCTGACAAAGCTAAGCTAGCTTTCCCGGTTTCTTTTAGGCTTAAAGAGGAAGACTGGGTTTCTGAGCCATTTCTCAAGGTCATGAAGACAACAAACACCTAAGACTGGATTCAGACAGTGCTCTGCTACTCAAACTTTGGCCTTGATTCCAAGGCAAAGGGCAAATAACCATTCATATTTAACAAAGTCTATTGTGGGCAGACAATGCTGTTTTGTTCTGAGGCAAAGATCTGGACTGACTTGAAGCTCTATCACAAAACCCACAGAATTGTCTCCAAAGTGTGGGGAAACTTTCTGATAAACTAACCTACATTGTATCCCATGGATTTCAGATGGATAATGTAGTTCAGCCTGTGGTGGGCAGATCTGAACTGGTATGGAAGGACTCTCTTGTCATGTGGGTGCCTCCTACAGTTCAGTGTAGCCATTACACAGCATGCATACTGTACTAAGAATTATATACCACATGGTGGTAGTGCAAGCCCTTAATCTCAGCACCTGAGAGGCATGCAGATCTCTGTGTTTCAGAACAGGCTCTAAAGCTATACAGAGAAGTCCTGTCTTGACCCTCCCCCCCATACAAAAGAGGTAATCTCAAGTATACAGAAGGCTTATATATAAAAACTATTTTAGGACTGAGTGTGGTGTCCCATGTGAAATTACCTGGTGTGAGTGAGAAGGAAACATGGAACACTCAACAAACCCCCTAGGAGTTTATGGGGAGACCAGCTTTTAAGGTCTGCCTAGTGCATGCACACAGGAGGATGGCGTGGTTACGTCATATGCAGATGACAGAGCTCATGCACTTGCACAAGGGCTCATGCAGCTGCTTCATACATAGATGATGCAACCATGCTGTACATGGGTCATGTGGGGTCCTTTAATATTCCCGGGGCCATTAGGCACTTCTGCCTGAGGGATTATCCACAGGGCATGGCCCTGGAACCTGGAAGTGTCAGCCATATTGTGTGGCTGAATCATTACACCATGTGTTTACCACTGGGGAGGCAGACAGGTGGATCTCTGAGTTCCAGGACATCTAGGGTTACACACTTAGACCTTGTCTCAAAAACAAAATTATTTTACGGGGCTTTAACGTCCATGGGTTTTGGTATCCATGGGAATTATGGAATCCATTATTGGTGGACATTATTGTTACTTTAAAATATTTTATTATTATTATGGGTGTTTTGGCTACATGTATGTATATGCACCACATGGATACACATTGAGGCCAGAAGAGGGTGTTTATAGTAGGCTTTATTTTAGGTCACCAACTAGCTCCCAAATCACAAATGACACAGAGATTTATTATTAGTTATAAATGCTCAGCCTTATCTTAGCTCTTACTTAAATCTGTTTCTCTTTATGTTTTGCCTTGGGGCTTCCTTACTTCCTTCCTGTCCTTTTTCCTGCTTCTTGTGTCTGACTGGCTTCTGGCCCTGGGTGTATCTCTCTCTTTCTCTCTTCTCTCTTCTTCTCCCAGCCTAGATTCTTCTTCCTCCTACTTGTTCTCTCTGCTCTTCAGCCCTGCCTATCCCTCTACTATTAACTATTTGCTGTTTAGCTTTTTGTCGACCAATCAGGTGCCTTAGACAGGCAAAGTAAAACAGCATCATTTCATAATTAAACAAATGCAGCATAAACAAATGTAACACACCTTTACATCATTAAATACAGCTTAAACAAAGGAAACACCAAGTTACATTTGCCTAGTTAAAGTAATATTCTTTGCCTAATTAAAATAATATTCTACAACAGGTGTTGGATATTCTGTAACTGTAGTTACAGATGGTTGTGAGCCATCGTTCTGAGACTGTGAATTGAACCTGAGTCCTCTGGAAGAGCAACCAGTGTTCTTACCTGCTGAGCCAGCTTCCCTGGCCCTTTCCCTCCTGCTTTCTTGAGACAAGGTCTATCTATGTAGCCCTGGCTGGCTTGGAACTCACTATGTAGACAACAGGCTCGGCTCAAACTCAGAGATCCACCTACCTGTGCCTCTGGAGTGTTGCCATCAATGGCATGTACCACCATGCCCACTGGTAGACATTCTGCCAGCTATTAAGAGACAGCTATAGCTAGGCAGTGGTGGCACACGCCTTTAATCCTAGCACTTGGGAGGCACTGAAGCAGGTAGATCTCTGAATTCAAGGCCAGCCTAGTCTACAGAGAGTTCCAGGACAGCCAGCGCTACACAGAGAAACCCTGTCTTGAAAAACCAGGAGAGAGAGAGAGAGAGAGAGAGACAGAGAGAGAGACAGAGAGAGAGACAGAGAGAGAGAGAGAGAGAGAGAGAGACAGAGACAGAGACAGAGACAGAGACAGAGAAGTCCTGGTGGTTCTGTGGTCTAATTCTTACCTCTTAAGGAACAACTGCACTCTGGCAATCCCCCATCAGTTCTACAGTTGAGCTGCTTCTGTGCGGTTTGTACCTTGTGTTCCACCTTGCCATCTTCCAGCACTGCCAACACATTTCTTTCCACAGAGCAACGTCACCCTTGCATCCTTCCACTAGACTAGGGCTCAAGGAGTAGCTATCAGGCCAGAGCCAAGGGTGATGGTGGAGGAGGACTGGCCCCAAGCTTGAGGTCCCACCCCAAATTGAAAGAGTTTTGTGTGTCCTTCAATTCACTGGGGCGGCTTTCTTCTCTCTTGCACACAGCTCCACGTTTTAATGAACTGTAAAGTTCATTAAAATGTATTGATCCTTCCCCTGTAGCTGCCCCCATTCACAGGTTACAGGAAGGTTTATAATTAAAAAGTACTTATCAGGAAAATACCAACCTGGGGCTGGAGAGATGGCTCAGTAGTTAAGAGCACTGCTGCTCTTCCAGAGGTCCTGAGTTCAATTCCCAGCAACTACATGGTGGCTCACAACCATCTGTAATGAGATCTGGTGCCCTCTTCTGGTGTGCAGGCACACATGCAGACAGAACACTGTATACATATAAATTTTAGAAAAATCTTAAAAAAAAGAGAAAATACCAACCAGAGACTAGTTGTGATTAAAATCAGGTGCACAAATCTTTAAACAAGCTTTTTAAAAAATCAGTCATGTTTTTTCCCTTTTTTTATATAAAAAAAGAATTTCATGTGACATCTAACCTGCTGTGTAGTGAGGATGACCATGAACTTCTAATCCTCCCTCTATTTCCTGAGTGCTAGAATTATAGACATGTACCACCATGCCCAGTTTTACGTGGTGCTGGGGAATGAACCCCCGGGCATCACATATGCTAAGTAAGTGCTTTACTACAAAACAAAATTCCCAGCCCAAGAAAAGTTTTAATTTGGAACAACTTAACATGTTGGGAAATAGGAGTCTAACACCTGGGCTGTTGCTGCAACTAAGACATTTAGATCTTTTCTGTCTTTCTTCCTTTCTTTCCTTTTTTTAAATTAAAAATGCATTTATTATTCTGTTTGAGATAAAATCTGATTATTAGTTCTGACTGGCCTGGATTTGCTAGGTAGAACTAGCTAGCCTCAACCCTGTGTGATCCTCCTGTGTCTGTTTCCTAGGGTTACAGGTTATGTACATCCAGGCTTAGCTTTGTGGAATCTTTTGTGAAAATGCTTTCAGTATCAAATAGGTGTGCACAAGTAGAATTCATTAATCTTTATACATCACACCATTATGGGATGGTTATGCGATGTTGATTGTGTTTTTTCCCGGTCAGAGATCAGTGAGCACCGTGAACCCCTGGGAATTTAAGAAAACATGACCATTTCATGCCTTTGATACTAGTATTCCAGAAGCAGAGACAGGCAGATCTCTCTGAATTCAAGACCTGCACAACCAGTTCCCAACCAGCCAAGACTATAAAGTAAAGCCCTGTCTAAAAGAAAAGAAATATTAGCCGGGTGGTGGTGGCGAAAAACAGCGACCACAACAGTAACCAAAAAGAAAAGAAAAGAGAAGAAAAAAGAAAGAAATATTGCTGTTGGGGGATGTAGCTCAGTTGCATGCATGAAGTCCTGCACGGCATAAAAACACAAAGGGGCTGGAGAGATGGCTCAGTGGTTAAGAGCGCTTTTAAGTTCTAGTCCCAACCTGTACATTGGGTCATTTACAACTACCTGTAACTCTAGCTTCAGGGGATCTGATGCCCTCTTCTGGCCTCCATGGGCACCTGTACACTGATGGAATGCTCCCTGCTCCCCACCGCACCTTAAAAAAGATCCACAAAACAACGACAAACCCTTTCCTTGTTCTATCGCTCTGTTTCTAGAGTTCCTGGCTTTCATGGGCACAGCAGAACCTCACACAAGGCTGACCTTGGAAGTCCCACCAAGCAGCTCCATGGCAGGTAGCAGACTGGCTGGTGCAGACCCTGTGAGGTGTTAGGGGCTGAACAGTAAGGAGGAGGGGCTAAGCAGACAAGAAACTGTGGGCCCAAGGTCCAGGATATCAAGGACAAGTGAAGGACACACATCTAAAGCGACTTTAGGAGGGACGGCTGCTCTGGATATGGAGCTGATGAAAGCCTGAGTCCTCTCAAATATTTCACAAATGGAATCAGTTTTGGGCTGGTGAGTCCGCTCCGTTGGTAAAAATGCTGCTGCACAGCCCTGGTAACTTGAGTTGGATTCCTGGAGCCCATGTGAATGTGGCTGGAGACAGGTGATTCCACAAAACTGTTCTCTGGCCTCCACATATGCCCCTGGATCTACAGATATACATTATAAAATTGTAAAAAATCAGTGTACTTTCCTTTTAGTTTTGAGACAGGATTTCTTTGTGTAATCCTGGCTGTTCTGGAACTTGCTCAGTAGACCAGGTTGTCCTCGAACTCACAGAGATTCTCCTGTCTCTACCTCTCGAGTGCTGGGGTTAAAGGCCTGTCCCATCACTGCCTTACTATACTTTTGCTGTGAATTTTAAGATGGATCTCTCTCTCTTATGAGTCATCAGTGCAAAACACAGTGCTTGCTCCACAGGGCCCAAGAGTTTGGTTTGAGCTAAATATGTGTGACCATGACCAGGGGATACAGATTCAAGTTGTTCTGTTTGGCACTGCCCACCATGAAAGCAGTTATATAATTTTATAATCACAGAAGAAAGTATAATTCATCGCATTTAACAAACCTCCTGCTGTCGGTCTCAGATGCCACCTCACGGCATTCTTAGCTCTTGGGTTGGCAGAAGCTGGGGGCCTGCTAGTAAGTTAGTAAGTCACTGCACTCCAGAGCGTCACGTGGTAGTCAAAGTGATGCTAGGTCAGGTAGAGAGGCAGGGGATATATATCTTTTAAGGAACCAAAAAGCTTGGGATGGTAGCTCACAAAAGACACACTGAGGCAGAAAGACTATGCAGAGTTCGACACAAGTGGTATAGTGTGAAGCCCAGTCTCAAACAAAACAAAAACCACTAAAGTAAGGGCCGGAGAGATGGCTCAGTGATTAAGGGTGTGTGCTGGTTCTTTTAGAGGACCCTTGCTCAGTTCCAGTCTCCTATGTGAGGAGTCACCACTGACTGTAACTTCAGTTTCAGGGGACTCTAGCTTCCTTGGACACCTACACTCATGTGAATATGCCCCCACAGAGGCACACACACCACATACAAATAGCCTAAAATAAATACTAAGAAACACCAGGGCCAAGAAACAACAAAACTCAAGGGAACTAAACTTTGCTCCAGATAATTTCAGCTTGAGATGTGCAGCATTCTAGCTCCTCAGGACCACAGAATTCCAGTCAGTGAATGAGTCTGCAGAACCTTCTATTAGGTGTACACAGGTCCACTGACCTCTGCCATTGTTGGGGTATCTGTATCCCCCTAACGTTCTTCAATGGAATAATGGTAAGAAGTAGGGCTTTATTCAGGTGTGAGGTGATGCAAACCTTTAATGCCAGCACTCCAGACACAGAAGCAGGCAGATCTCTATGAGTCTGTTCTACATAGTGAGTTCTAGAACAACCATAACTACACAGTGGGACCGGGTCTCAAAACACCAAAACCCGAAATAAAACCAAACAACAACACAAAGTGGGGACTCTGGGAGGTGGTTAGATTCTGAGGGTATGTCCTTTGTAAATGAGGTCAAGGCCTCTTCTATGAGACTCTGACCCTTCAACTCTCTACCATGTGAAGTTTTATTTCATCTCCTCTGGAGGATACAGTGGTAAACTGTCATTTTGGAAACAGAAACAAAGCCATGACCAGACATCGAACCTGTGGATAGCTTATTTTGTATGTATGTGCAATGAGTATGCTTAGTTGTGTGCATGTGTGTGAGGACAACAGAAAACCTCGGGTGTTCTCCTCAGGTACTATTCATTCATTGTCTTATTATTTTCTAATTTTATGTGTGTGTGTTGCCTGCATATAGGTAAGTGTAAGGTGTGTGTACCTAATACCCTCAGAGACCAGAGGGAATTGGATCCCTTGGAACTTGAGTTACAGATTGCTGTAGGCTGCCATGTGGGTGCTAGGAATTGAACCCCTATCCTTTGACAGACTATCAAGCACTCTAAACAGCTGAGCTATCTCTTCAACCCCCCAATTTTTTCTTTCTCTTTCTCTCTTTCTTCTTTTTCTTTTTTTTGCGACAAGGTCTCATGTGTCCTAAACTGATGTTAAACTTCATAGACATAGACAAGGATGACTTTGAGAGCCTGATTTCTAAATGTTGAGATTTAGGCATGCTCCCTAAACACTGTTTTATGTGATGCTGGGGATCAGACCCAGGGCCTTGTGCATGCTAAGCAGGCTCTCCATCAGTTGAGCTACACTACCAGCCTTGTGTTCATTTTCTTAGAAAAAGATTTCTTTATATGTATAAATGTTTTGCCTCATGTATGTGTACCACATGAATGCCTGATGGCTGAGGTCAGAAGATGGCATCGACTTCCCTGGAGCTGGAGTTCTGGATAGTTGTAAACCCCTTGGGTGCTAGGAACAGAACCCGAGACCTTTACCAGAGCAACAAGTGCCCTTAATTATGGAACCATCTTTCCAGCTCCCTGTACCCATTTTCCTTTACCCGGGTTTTAATACTCCATTGCCATTCCAAAACTATTCACAGGATGCATTTAACAGTAAGAAGATTAAGCACACTGGACTGTAAACTCCTGAATAGTATTGAGTGGATTTAATTCCTTCTTGTATCTCTGTTGTCCTGAGTACAAACAGAAACTGGGATTTCCTTTTTCTCCCCTTCTTCTTTCTTTTGAAGGTTTATTTTTATGTGTATTGGTGCCTTTTGCTTGCATGTGTATATGAGGGTGCCATATCCCTTGGAACTGGAGTTATAGGAAGGTGTGAACTGCCATTTGGGTGCTAGGAATTGAACCCAGGTCGTCTGGAAGAGCAGCCAGTGCTCTTCACTACTGAACCATCTTCCCCAGCCTACCCCACCTCCTCTCTTTCTTCCTCTTTCTTTTTAAAGGTATTTTTGAGACAGGATCCCACTGGGTTGCCAGACTGACATGGAATAGCAAAACAGATATGGAGTTACAAAATGGAAGGGATTTCACAAAAAAGGAAGAGAGATGTTGCTGGGTGGAGGAAGCATCAGGAAGCAAGGAAATTTAGAACGGTAGGTGGGTGGGTGACAAAGCTTCTCAATTACACAGTAGTACATGCCTGCAATTTTTGTACTCAGGAGGTTGAGGCAAGAGAATCATAAACTTGAAGGAAATCAGCCTAGGCTATGCAGTGTGTCCCTGTGTGATGGGGGACATGGAAATACAAACAAAAACCCCAAACAACAACAATAACAACAACAAATCCAAAACGTTTTAAGGAAACATGTCTGAAGAAACATTTTCCGTCAGTTAAAAAAAAAGTGTATTTTTTTTTTGGAGTCCAGCCAACAGCTGATTTTAAATGTGGGAAGGCAGCATGGTTGGGTCATAGTGGACACAAGGTGCGATCGAGAGCAGGTAGGAAGAAGGCTCAGGCTCATTTTTGTTTACAGGCAGTTTGCACTTTTGTGTTCAAAGATCATGGAACAAAAAAATCATTTGCTGAATCAGCTGTATCAGGTAGCTCATGGAGAAGAGTGATAAACATCAATGAATTGTCACGGAATTATAACTACGCGGAGGAACAAGGATGACCTTAAATCTCTCGAGAGCGGTGGGCTGTAGCTCTCTGACCTTTCAGCCCAGTGTCTGGCACCTAACAGGAATTCGGAGTGTATTTAATGACTGATTATATCTAACAGGACAAAGAGGGAAGGATAATTGCAAATCACCGAGAATCCGCTGCAGGAATACAGAAATCGGAGAACTCCATACGCCTCTTTTCAGGTTTTCTGGCTGTCAGAAGCCATGAAAGTCACGATCCTGGTCTCTAGGGTGGCCCCAGATCTGCCATTTCCGGATGAATACCCACCCACCCAAAGTACTTCCGGTCTCCAGCACTGGACGCGGCAAAAAGGTAAGTTTGCCTCTCAAGGATAAACATGGATCTTGGAAGTCGTTCCTGACCCAGACGGAGGCGAATCCAGGCGACAGCAGCCCCTTAATTTTTTCGACACCTAACATTGTGCAGTAATAATTTCTCTCGCGAAGATCACAGGCCACCAACCTCTGGTGACGCCACTTCCGGTAACCTGGCGGTTGGCCAAATCCGGAAGTGATGTCAACTCCAGTTTGTTTCGGGAGGAGTCAAGGCTGATCTTACCATTTCCTCATTTAGCAATTGGAGCGCTCCGGAGCTGGAAAGGTGTAGTGTCTTAAAAAGAGTTGGGGATTTGGCAACTGAAAAGGCCAGTTAGATTTCAACTCACCACAACGTAATTTTAGTTACAAATAATCCCAAATGTACCGGTCATATTTATACTAAAAAAAATTTCACCAAATGCCCAGCGTTTTATCTGGCAACTTTGATCTTGAGCATTCCTTTGTCCTGGAGTCAAATAGAGATCCTCTAGGCTTTTGCTCCTCTGTGAGATAGACTAAGTTTACCTAGAGCTGAGCATTGCGTGTTTAGCTAAGATGCGTTTAGCTCCAAACCCTTGGGATCTCTTACTTGAAAACCGGACATCCCATGGTGGGTGCCCTGTATATTCCTTTCACGACATAGTATTTTTTCTTTCTTTCTTTTTTTTTGAAAGTTGGCTGTATGCTACCTGGCTAACTGGCACAGGTCTGGAAGTTGCACATTATTTAGGAGGGTGATAAATTGTTACCTGGAGTTTTCTCTGTTGCACTGGGCAGAGCATCAGAAAGTCTGAGGTGTCAGGCAGAGTATCAGCCCTCCACTGTTATGGAGGAGTCCGTGACTGATGTCCGGCAGGGGTGTCTCTCCCACAGAACTGTACTTTGCAAGTTCCCTGAAAGAATCAGGCTTAATTTCATCCCACCTTGCAAATGAGCTCAGTTTGAGAAAAGATATACTACACACTTGAGAAAAACTAGCACCCCAGTTCCTAGACTCCTTCCTCTTCTATCCACGCTTACTGATACAGCTGTCTTCCAGCATAATGGTAGACATTTATTCTAGTAAGTATCTTTTTTAGGGGCTTTAATCTATCTCAGTGGTAGAGTGCATACTTGTTACATGTAAAGCCTGGGTTCAGTCTCCAGTACTCCTCAACCCCCAAATTTAGATACTTTTTTTTTAAACAGATGCGTGCTTTGGTTTCATTGTCCCTGTATAGCTGCCTGACCTTTACCCCAAGACCTTCTCTGTTTTTCACTCTGTCCAGTGGGAAAATGATTGTTTGGGCACAGTTAGGAGTCTGGCCTTTGCCTGCTCCAGCACTGGGCTGTTTCTGCTGTGAGTGGTGTAACTCAGAGCTTGTTTTGCTATTATGGAGCCAGAAAGGGGTGTTCCTGGCAAGCTGACCCTGTCCAGCTGTGTGGGTAGAAGGGCACCTTTCCTTGTGCTGGAGATTGAGTCTCATAGCACATGTCCACCTGCATATGACCTGGGGCTTGCCAAAGGGCTCACCTTGAGTCCAGTTTTGTAGCTACTCTGATCTGTGCCCGGACCTTTTGATGAACTGGTCTTGAGTGCTGAGAATCCTCAGGTTGTGTGCACCGATAGCCGGTATCCTTTCTACACAGAACCAGCAGTCCCAGACTAGTCTTCTGAGCTAATGCAATAGAGCAGGCTAGAGGTCAGTGGGCTTGGGGTCAGTTGTGAGACAACCAACAACCTTGCTCTCCTTTCTTCTCTCTCTCTCTCTCTCTCTCTCTCTCTCTCTCTCTCTCTCTCTCTCTCTCTTCCTCTCTTCTTGCAGTAGAAATGGTAAAAAGATAAGGCAAAAATGCCAGAAAGGGGCACAGTCTTGGTGTGAGAACGTAGAAGCAGAGGTGTGGGAAAAGGGTGGGTGGTGCAGGGGACCACTGGGAGGAACAGCTGCCCTTGTGAATGATTAACTCCCAGCCAGAGGAGGTGTCTCAGGAGGAGGGTCCATGGAATAGGAACTTTGGACTTGGGACAGAGTGTCTAGAGACTGGTGTGTGGCCTACAGAGGAAGAGGACGTGGCTGGGCATCAGGGCTGGGCTTGCAGGACTGGAGTAGTGTCAGGGTGCCTGCAGGCTTCATGGATTCTTAGCTTTCATTTCAGATGGCTCACTCTTGCAGCCATGGCTATGGAGTCCACCAGTCCTGAGGTCTCAGTAGGGTGGCCATGATGGTGGGGTTCTGTCTGTGGCCTCACTCATTCTCCTCCCTCTCCAGGCAGCTATGGATACAAGGTTGTGCTGAGAGAAGCGGGGGCATGGCTGCAGCCCTCCAGGTCCTGCCCTGTCTCCTCCGAGCTCCGTCACGTCCTTTCCTCTGGGGTCCTCCGGTGGCCCGGATGTCCAGTGGTATGGCCTTGGCAGAACAGGCACGGCAGCTATTTGAGAGTGCCGTGGGTGCTGTGCAGCCAGGCCCCATGCTGCAAAGGGCACTCTCCTTGGATTCTAGTGGCAGACAGCTGAAGGTGCGGGACCGGAGTTTTCAGCTACGGGAAAACCTCTACCTAGTGGGCTTCGGCAAGGCTGTACTGGGCATGGCAGCTGCAGCTGAGGAGCTACTGGGCCAGCATCTTGTGCAGGGTGTGATCAGCGTTCCCAAGGGGATCCGAGCTGCTATGGAGCACGCTGGAAAGCAGTAAGACTTTATGGGGGGTGGAAGGTTCCTCTCTACTGCCCCTTGAAGGCAAACCTCTCTGTTTCTCTTTGGCCTCCCTATCTCCTGGGGCTGGCCTGGTTTCAAGATGGGAGCTGTGGGCTATCTCTCTCATGTCACTCTCCCTGTACAGCCGAGAAGTCAGGTAGGAGGAGAGGAGCCCACCCCATCCCTTTCCTGTCTGCTCTCTCCTCAGAGAGATGCTGCTGAAGCCACACAGCCGCATCCAGGTGTTTGAGGGTGCAGAGGACAACCTACCGGACCGTGATGCACTGCGGGCTGCCCTGGCCATCCAGCAGCTGGCAGAGGGGCTCACGGCCGATGACCTGCTGCTTGTGCTCATCTCAGGTGTGGGTCCCAGCTGACAGGGGGTGCCCCAAATACCAGATTCCTGAGAAGTTCATCTGAGCCTCCATGGTCACAGGGCAGAGTTGGAACCAAGGGAATCAGTGAGGTGCCTAGAGGGTACCTTGTGGGTGATGTCAGGGCAGTCATTTATCCTGAACTTTGATGGTGAGGGCACACTAACATGCTAACACATGTCAGAACCTTTGGAAAATGTTGCTGTATGCAACGGTGTCACCTGGGCTCCACAAACTGAGTTTCCAGCCCCCACAGAACTCTATTTGGTTGTTTGCTGTTTTTTTCTTGCTCTTACTTATTCCATGCTTTAAAAAAGTGTATAATTTTTTTTTTTTTGGTGCTGGGGATCGAGTTTAGGGCTTCACACTGGCTAGGCAAACACTCTCCTACTGAGCTGTATATATTAGCAGCCCTCCTAGCATCTTCTGGGATTTGGAGTACCCCAGCTAGGGGAACAACTTCACTCCATGTCCACAGGGGGGCACTGTAACTCCATTGTCCTAGTCCACTTCCTGTGTTCTACCTGGTTCCCTTCTCCCCAACACTCTTGCTGCTTCTACAGGTGGGGGTTCCGCCCTGCTGCCTGCTCCCATCCCGCCTGTCACTCTGGAGGAGAAACAGATGCTCACCAAGCTGCTGGCAGCCCGTGGAGCCACAATCCAGGAGCTGAACACCATCCGGAAGGCCCTGTCCCAGCTGAAGGGTGGAGGGCTGGCTCAGGCTGCCTATCCTGCTCAGGTGCAGTCATCACTTTTTCTGCCAGCCCTGGGTTCCCACAGGTGACAGGGAAATGGAAGCTAAGTCCAACGTACAAGTTGGCAGGGACCTCAACGGGGAAGTCCTGGGAGGAGGCCAAAGGCAGTGAGAGGGTAAGGAAGCATGCCAGGCGGTGTGCACCCAGGACCAGTTTGTTCATAAGGGCCCTGGGACAGAGAGGAGTCAAGATTGAGCCTTATTTTGTGTCCTTTGTTTAGGTGGTAAGCCTCATCTTGTCAGATGTGATTGGGGACCCTCTGGAGGTGATCGCCAGCGGCCCTACTGTAGCCAGTGACCACAGTGTGCAAGACTGCCTGCAGATTCTTAATCGCTACGGTCTCCGTGCTGCTCTGCCACGCTCTGTGAAGACTGTGCTCTCCCGAGCTGACTCTGACCCCCGCGGGCCGCATGCTTGTGGTCATGTCCTCAATGTGATCATCGGCTCTAATTCTCTGGCACTGGCTGAGGCTCAGAGGCACGCTGAGGTGCTGGGCTACCATGCCACGGTGCTGAGCACAGCCATGCAGGGTGATGTAAAAAGCGTGGCCCAATTCTATGGGCTGCTAGCCCGGGTGGCTGCGGCCCGTCTCACTTCACCCATAGCTGGGCATCTTTTGGAGGAAGAGGCAAAACTCCATCAGCTGGCAGCTGAGCTCCAGCTCCCAGACCTGCAGCTGGAGGAGGCTCTGGAAGCTGTGGCAAAGGCTAAAGGCCCAGTCTGCCTCCTGGCTGGTGGTGAGCCCACAGTGCAGCTGCAGGGATCTGGCAAGGGTGGTCGGAACCAAGAACTGGCCCTGCGCGTGGGAACAGAGCTGGGCACACAGCCACTGGGGCCTATTGATGTGCTATTTTTGAGTGGAGGCACTGATGGGCAGGATGGGCCTACAAAGGTGGCTGGAGCCTGGGTCATGTCTGATCTTGTCAGCCAGGCTTCTGCTGAAGGCCTGGACATAGCCACCGTCCTCTCCCACAATGACTCCTATACCTTCTTTTGCAGCCTCCAGGGTGGAACACACTTGCTGCATACAGGGTTGACAGGGACCAATGTCATGGATGTCCACCTTCTGATTTTTCGTCCTCAGTGATGGCATAGCTCATATTTGAGAATATATAAGGAGCTTACAAGGGCAGGGTCTCCTGGGAATATCTAGGGCTGGTTCCCAGGTCCTCGTCGTGTTTTAGGACTCCCTGTCCCCTTAGCCTGGCTCCTTTACTGCTCTACCCACCTCCCTCGATCTTCTCCATATTCATTCCCCCGACCAGATTCTCCCCCCCCTCCTGTCATGTCAGCAGGTAGTGCTGAGGCCCAGAAGAACCTCCTTGGCCTGTTCCCAGTCCTGATTTTCTCCCCAGGACCCCATCTGTCCAGGTCTTAGCCTTCCATGGAGTGAAGCTAGGGAGCCTGAAAATAAAAAGGAACATTGTGGGGGTCTCAGCTCATCTCTCAGTGCTTCTCTGGTGCAAAGCTTTGAGTAGCTGCTGGGAAGGGGACCATGGTGTGGTCCTAGCGCTGGTGCCAGTATCTCACAGGGTTCCTCACCCCCTTCTCTGCGGGGCACACTCAGGGTCTGTTGATGGGAATCTGTGAGGGTTGACCATGGCCCCTAGCAGCCTCAACGTTGGTGAGCAGGAGAGGTGTAAGGACTGTGACCTATTCAACCCTGACTCCCTGTGGCAACCTGGCCGTGGTTTCTCCTCTCCTGCTGTAGCCTGGCTGGGTAGCAGTTTTTCTACTTGCTACCAAGGATATCCCTTCACTATTTGGACCACTCTTGGCTTTCATCCTTTATCTTATCAAGGGGTTTCTTCAGGATGCAGGGCATTAAGCTTGTTCTCTCATACCTGTCCCATTTCCCCAGGCTAAACATGCCATGTTCTGTAAACGTCATGTTCCGTGTATTCTGGGTACACAGCCAGGGTCCTGGTGCCAGCATTTCAGTACATGTCTCCAGGACTCAAGCAGTAGGGTTCAACAGTCCTTCACCCCGTCCAGTCACAGCTGTCAGAAGTGAGTCCCTTGGGTTGGTCTGCAGCCACTGGTCTGGCTGTCATTGAGCTTCCTTGCTCAGTATCAGAGCTCTCCGTTGGTTTTCCTCACCGTGCGCCACGGCTCCAATCCCTATATGAGTGAGCAGTAGAATCACATAGGAATAAAAAGCCATAGAGAACAGTGAGGCCTGGGGCTGCTCCTATGGGCCCTTCTTCCACTGTGAGGGTGTGTGGAGCCCTAGGTCAGAGCTGAGGTGTCCTGGGAAGAGCCACCCCTCACCATGGGCTCTGGACAGTCTGGCAAGCAGTTGGACTATGACGCGGAGACCTAGATCCTGCATGTTCCAGGTATGGAGAGAGAGGGAGGCAAGGCGAGCTGCCTCTGAGGACCAGAGACGTTTAGGGAAGTGGAATGGTGTGTACCATTTTCTTTCCTGGTGTAGAGGGTCAAAGTCTCAGGGGATTTTGTCTTTACACTGGTGTTCTGGCATCTGCTAGAGGGGTCATGTCTCTGTATGCTTGACCATGGAAATGTATACCCGGTGGACACCAAGTTGTAGGCAAGAACTTCAAGAGGAGAGGGCCAGGGACCAAGGACTTGTCTTTGTGTGGTGAGCATGTGGGCACTGGACACTGGTGTCAGAATGCATGTGCAGTCCCACAGGTGCTTTTCAGAGTAGGGTCGCTTGTGGGTATGGCTGCCACCATTGTCTATTAAGGGTCTTGCATATGGGCAGAACTTGGCAGAGCTCCCCTTGCCTACCTTGGTCCCTTTCCTGTATGCTTTTAGAGTCTGGGGTCTAGGATCTGAATTGGGCCCCCTTAGAGCAAAACAGTTGGTGGGCTTAACTCACTGTATTTGCTCACCTATCTATTTGGTCAGCCAGGATGATGAAAATATGCAAATTCCTCACAGCTACTGATCAATGGGACCATCTCCCCTCCATCAATGTCAGTTATGTAGCCGGGCCTGGCCACACAGGCCTAAATATCCCAAGGTACTTGAGAGGTAGGAGGACTAGCCTGGGCTACAGAGAGAATTCAATGCCAGCCTAGGCAATGACGTGAGATCCCATTTCAAAGAGCTTTAAAAAGAATCCTGGGAATATAGTCAATGGTTCTTGCTATTCTAGCATGTGTGAAGTCCTAGTTCAGTTCCCAGCACTGAAAAGTAAAATGAATGAATAGCTAAATACACATGAGTCTTATCAATTATGGATTATTGAAGGTACGCCCTTCCTTTGGATTTTGGCTGCCATCTCTCCTGACTCAGGTTTTTGCTGCCCAAGTCCCCATTTCATCTTCATGTGGTGATGCTAGGGGATTGTTCCACGAGGGTGTCCAGCCCTCCTTATCTTAAAGTCTCATTCTTAGACCTTGGCATGAGCTGTGGGTCTGGAGAGTTTTTTGGGGTCAGCTTAGCTAAACCCATTTGTCTTGTAGCTGGAGAATGAGAGAAGATGGTCTATCTGGAACGGTACAGCAAGTTAGTCACAGGCCCAGCACAAGGACCTGGTCTGTACCTTTCTGGTTGTTCTCTGTTGCCTTTTGGGGCTCAGATACCCTGAGGCCAACCTAAGGCTCAGGCAGAGTTAGGGGGATGTACCTTTGCTTTCCTTGTTGTCTCTTAGGTGTTGGAGGACGGTCATGCGACCATACCCAGTCTCTTCAGAGATCCCTAAAGCAGGTTTGCTGGTTTCTTTGTGGCTGGAAGGGCAGCGTGGTGAGTGGTCTGGTAGGAAACCCCATGCATGTAAGTGGCGGACTTCTACCTGAGTGCGCATGCTTAGGTGTGTGTGTGTGTGTGTGTGTGTGTGTGTGTGTGTGTGTGTGTGTGTCCGGAGGAATCTCCAACCAGCCACTGAGCAGGCCTCCTCCACACTGCTCCATTCCCAGGTGAAGGCAGTTTGGTGTGGTTAGAATGTTGGGGATGTTGTGGGCAAGGCTGGCAGATGTAGGATGGCAAAGAGCCTCGTGAGGGAGTTAACCTTACTCTGATAACAGAGGCAAGGCTCATGAAGATTTTAGCAGGGGGCAAAGCCAAGAGGACATGGCAGGATTGGTGCAAGAGGGCAGGGAATGAAGGTTTGTGAGAAGGTAGGAGGGTTCCAGGCGGAGAGACACAGCATGTGGCTTCCGGCACTTCCTCCCTTCCTCCCTCACCTTTGCAAGTTCCTTATGACCTCATCCCTGTAGCCTTGGTTTAGCCTTGGCAACTCTGTTCTATTTTTATTTTTTCGAGACAGGGTCACTATATAACCCCGGCTTTCAACTCACAGAGCTCCATCTGCCTCTGTCTCCCAAGTGCTGGGATTAAAGGTACCACACACTCAGTTCATTGGCAACTCTTTAGATGCCCTCTTTGGAATCAAGATGAAAGCCCTGGTTCAAACATCCTTGGGAATAAATGAGCCCCTCCGTCCCTGGGACTGTCATCAGTGCCTCGAGAATGTGGGTAGAGAGACTGTACAGTTAGTGTACCCATTAGAGGGTGTGGAGTCTGTGTTCATATAAAAATTTCACTAGAATGGCACCTAAGTGACCTGGGAGTCAGTTCCAGACCCTTGTCCTGGCCCCACTACCTTTCTTTCCTCCTTTTCTGTTGTAGATAGTGTTGTGCCCTGCTTACCTCTGTAGCAGGTGGATCGCTATGGGAAAGCTCCATGCAAACAGGAAGCCCTGGGAGAGAAAGTGGGAAAAAGGGGCTAGATAGATGGGGCTGTAGAGATGGCAGCTCTTCCAGAGGGCCCGAGATCAGTTTCTAGCCTCCACATGGCAGCTGTAATTACAGTTCTAGGGACATAGCACTCTCTTCTGGTTTCTTTGAGCACCAGACATATATGTGATGTACATACATACATACAAAAATGCAGACAAACCACTTATATACATAAAATAAAAAATTCAGATATTAGTATCTTCCAAAGATACCTGTAAGGAGATCTCAGTTTAGAGCGGCCCTCTTCTTGCCAGAAAGGGCCACGATTAGAGCCATCAGGACATTGGTGTTCATGCCCTGAAGCCAAGCAAGCCACCTGCCACCTGTGTCCTCTGACATTAGAATGACATTAGCTGGCTTTTTTTTTTTTTTAAGACACAGTCTCATATAGCCCAGGTTGGCCTTGAACTTGAGATCTAGCCAAGGATGACTTTGAATTTCTCCATCCCCTTTCTCTAGCTCATGAGTCCTGGGATTGCAGATGCATGCCATCATCACAATTTTATGTGGTGTTGGGGATCAAATCCAGAGCCTGATGCCAACTGAGTTACATCCCCAGTCCCCCCTTCTTAGTGTGTATGTGTCTGGGAGTGTCTGCCAGCTATGTCTCCAGTTCAGGGATGGTATTTGAGGTCCAGGATCTGAGGGGGGCTATCTGGAGCGCGAGTCAGCTGCCTGTCTTGCAGGAAGATGGTCCCCTGATATCTCAGGAAAAAAAAAGGCAGGGAAGCCTGCCTCCCTCTGAGTTTGGTTCATGTATGAGGAACATAGGCCCAGTTAGGGAGGAGACGGCTGGCTTGACCCCAGGCTGGGTTATGATTTGGAGTATGCTAGGAGAGAAGATGGGTTGTCCATGTGGGGGGAAGGGGTGAGCCCTAACACCCAGTGACTTAGGCAGATATGAGATAGAGCTGCAGTGAGTTGTCCACAGCCTGGGAGGGGATAGTTTTCCCCCTGGTAATCACTCTTGCTGATCCTGAGGCTTTGCTTGTCCTCCCTCCCTCTGGCTCAGGCTGGCCTGTAGTGACTGCAGGGTGTGGGCAGAAAGTGAGTATTTGGTCTGTAGCAGCTACACCAGCTCCATCTGGGTGCAGTGGTGGTAGGCTCGGTAGCAGCAGCTGCTGCTCTGTTAAAATGAAATTCTGGACAAGGGTGAGGGAGAATGAGCCTCTGTGAGTGTGTGCCCTAGGTACTCAGTCCTTAGGCTACCACCCCTAGTAACTCTGATTCAGGATCATATCCACCTTCATGATCTGGTCCACTACTAGCCCTGGGTGTTTCGGGAGCTGTAGGATCTGGCCCTATCCCAAACAGGCAGCCTGAGACCCCCCCCCCCTAAATGCACCCCATTGGGAAGGTTCCCCGTGGGTCACCACTCTCCTACCCTTTTCGGGCTCTCCTGAAACCAGCAGAGCTCTTGGGACTATGAACTTTTCAGTCTTGGACCTAGTCAGAACTAGCTCTGAGCCCTAGTTGAGAAGGGGGCCCCGGCGGCTTAGCCCCTGTCCTTTCTGTCCACTCCCGCTCACCACCCAGTTTTAGGCTCTAAGCTTCTTGTGGTGGCTCCAGGTTGTCCCAGAAAGTGCACTTGTAGCTTCTTCACCCAAGAGCCAGGGCTCTGTCTCCACCTGCTTCCCCCTCCTCCACCCACCCCTCCCACAGAACCCGATACCTTTCTGTCCCTCCCAGTCCCAGTAAGTCAATTGCAGGAACATCTGTTCCCTGGCCTCAAATGCCGTTTGCAACTCTGGGGAATGCTGTGCTGGGCACCGTGTCTGGGCGGGAGCTGGTCAAAGACTCATTGAGAAGGGAAACATGTCCCGTTTCCCAAGGCTTTGTGAGTCTGAGGGTCAGTAGCTTGGAGGAAAACCGCGAGCTGGTGATAGGGGGAAGAGCTCTGCCCCGCCCCCCTCCACCTGGGCAGAAGAAGCAGCCCAGCACATTCCGACCCACAACCAACCCCGGGACAGACACTTGTGAGGGTCACAACCCGGTTAGTGCGGCTGATGCCCCCTGGCAATCTCCTAGCTGCAGCCCAGCTAGAGGCAGGGAGGACTGGGCGTAGACTCAAACCTTCAGGGGTGCGCTGTTCTGGGTGTCCCAGCCTCCCCCTTCACTCTGTCGGGTCCCCCAGGGTTTCTCTCAGTCTTGGGCCATCAGCAGGAGCTGGGTACCAGGGCAAGGACAGCCTGCCAGCTCCTAGCTAGCCTCTCCCCCCATCCTGCTCTTGCTGACCGATAGGGCACCTGCGCTAGCACTCTGCTGCTTCCGTTGCCCTGGGCAGAGAAGTGATGTGGCCCGGACTGCCCACTGTCCCCACCTGCCCGCCCCCAGGGCTTCGACTGCCCCGCGCCTGTGTCCCCGAACCCCCAGCTTACCTCAGTGGCGCTCTCTCCTCACCAGAGGCTCTGCAGTGTGGGAACTGTCCCGAGGAGCCGGTTCTCAGCTGAAACAAAGAGGTGGGGGAGAAAGAGGGGGGGCAGCGGGAGAGGGTGAGTGAGCAGGCGAGGAGTGAGGAGTGGAGGCTGGAGGGGGAAGAGAGAAGGGAGAGGGTGAGGAGAGAGGGGAGGACAACGAGCCACCACTGCCTCTGCCGAGAGAAAGACCGACTCGACTCCCCGAACTGGAGGGCCAAGAAAGGAGGGAAGAGGAAATGGGGAGGGGGCCAGGCCGAGAGGAGAGGGGAGGGCGGGGAGCAAGAACTGGGTGAGGGGATTGGGGCAAGTAAGGGGATATGGGCAGAAGAAGGAGCATTGGGGGAGGAAGGACTGCAGTAAGTGGAGGGGTCCCACCCCGTCCCATGCCAGGCTCTGATCTGAGACTTGAATGGGTAAAAAGCTATGCAAGAAAGGGGGGGGGGTATGGCTGGGAGAGAGACCTGCCAGGCAAAGGACAAGGGCTGGTGGGCTGGCTGGCTTGGGAGGCCAGGGCCAGCCACAAAGGCTTGAGAACAAAGGTGTCTGAGGGGAGGAGCAGGACCCCTGCTGACCGCAGGTGCACCAGCCCTGAGCACACAGAGGAGTGTCCCGAATCTTCGACAGGCAGGTTCACTCGGCTGCCCAGGCTGGAGTGGCCCCTTAAGGTCCAGGGTCTGGGGGCAAAGGCAGGACTCCCTTTCTTTGGGAGCGAGCACCCTAACCCACACTCCACGACTGACCACACATCAGGATGCTGGTGTCACTGCCTTTGACGGGGGAAGGGGAGGAGACAGTTCATCCGGAGGGAGTCCGAGGGGCCCCATGGGAGGAGCAGAGGATGGTGGGCATATGGAGGAAGCTGAGTGATGGGGACCCAAAGCAGGGAAAGGAGTGGACACAGACCCGTCCTCACAGATGCACCTGGACCTGAGGCCTCCCCCTCCACCCCATGTGCGTCTTGGGTTGCCTAATGCAGACAGGTGAACTGATGATCTTCGCTGTCACCCCCTTGCTGCCCAACACAGCTGCGACAGGCAAGGGCACTGCGTGGGAAGTGGCCTTGGCTGGCTGGGCTCAGCGTGTGGTAATGCTGGTGGAGGGAGGTGAGGGGGCCTGGGTAGCAATCAGGTCCCCTCCTGGGTTCCGAAGTGCTGGAGTTCCAGCTGCCTTTCCTTCTGCACATGCCCGCCAAAGAAAGTTCTCTTCTTGTCCACCCTGAGCATCCTCAGAGTCTTTTTCTGGAGCAAGAGGATGGAGCATGGTGGTGGCTGGGGGGAGAGATAGCCCTCAAGCTCCACCCAGCAGGGTCAACATCACCTGGCTGTCACACAAGTCTTCTCCAGGAACCTGGAGCCTCATCATCAATGATGATGATGGTAATAACATAACAATAATTTTTAGCGTTAGGGCTGGAACCCTGGACTTTGCATATGAAAGGCAAGCATGCTGCCACTGATCTGCATGCCCCGTCCTTGTGTGGGGTGACCAGCAAGTCCCTGGGATTCACTTGTCTCTGCCTCCCAGTTGCAGGGATTCTAGGCTCATAGCCCCCACCCCCCTGGCTTTTACTCAGACCCTGGGCATCTGAATTCTGGTCTTCATGCTTGCCCAGCAAGTGCTTCACCTACTGAGCCTCTTCTCCAGCTCCTGGCCATCATAGTCATCCTCACGATCACCGCCATCACCGTCGCTGTTATTCTTATTGGAGATAGGAACTTACTAAGAAGCTAGGCTGGCCTGGGACTCCCTATGCAGTCCAGGCTGGACTTACAGTCCTCTTGCCTTAGCCTATAGACATGCACAATTATGCCCGCTATTTTAATTTACTTTTTATTTATGAATTATTTAGAACTTAACGTTGCCTGAACAAGAACAGTATACATGATACCCATATAATTTTTATTTTTTATTTTTTTTAATATTTATTTATTTATTATGTATACAATATTCTGTTTGTGTGTATGTCTGCAGGCCAGAAGAGGACACCAGACCTCATTACAGATGGTTGTGAGCCACCATGTGGTTGCCGGGAATTGAACTCAGGACCTTTGGAAGAGCAGGCAGCGCTCTTAACCACTGAGCCATCTCTCCAGCCCCTAATTTTTATTTTTTGAGATAGGGTTTCTCTGTGTAACAGTTCTGGCTGTCCTGGCATTCACTGGCCTGAAGTCACAGAGATCCACCTGCCTCTGCCTCCCAAGTGTTGGGCTTAAAGGCGTGCACCACCACCGCCCAGCTGGGGATATATTTATATATTTTTTTTGAGACAGAGTCACATTCTGTAGCCCAGGCTTTGCTATGTAGCTAAGGCTGGCCTTGAACTTGCAGTGATCCTCCTGCCTCAGCTTCTCCAGTGCTGGCATTATAGATACAAGACATTGTGTCAGCCTATTCAACTATTCTTTTTTTTTATTATTTTGATTTTTTTATTCAAGACAGGGTTTTTCTGTGTAATAACCCTGGCTGTCCCAGAACTCGCTTTGTAAACCAGGCTGGCCTTGACCTCACAGAGATCCGCCTGCCTCTGCCTCCTGAGTGCTGGGAATGAAGGTGTGCACCACCATACCTGGCTCTACTTTGATTTCTTAAAAAACAGCTCCTGCATGTATGTCTGTGGACCACATGTGTGACTGGCATACATGGAGGCCAGGAGAGTGTAATAAATCCCTAGAACTGGAGTTGCAGGTGGTTATGAACTGTCATGTGGGTCCCGGGAATCAAACCCGGGTCCTTTGCCAGAGAGCAGGCAGCGCTCTTCACCACTGAGCCGTCTCTCAAGCCCCCAGCTGTTCTTACTATTCCGCTTTTAGTATTTGTGTCCATTTTCTCCTTCTTTATGTGCTCGCCATTCGTGCATTCGTACAGCCTCCCGTCCCCATCCCAGCTGGTTAAAGAAGCTGCCTACTTTTGAAAGGATGGCTCAGTGACTCTGTCTCTTACGCTGGGGCCAAAACCCGTGGCGCTCAGATCATGTGTGGAACGAATGCAGGCCTCCACGGCAGTGAATGACTGAGTGGATGTCACCTACTGGCGTCCTAAGACCTGGCTGGGGTCCGGTGAGCTGCGTTGGGGCTGTAGTCCTGGGAGGGATGCGAAAGAGCGGGAAGGAGGTTTGCCCACCGAAAAGTGAGCATGTGGTGTTTCCTGGGTGTGGAGCCGCAGCATATGTCTGTGGAGACGGCGGCACGCAAGCAGGCAGGCAGGCAGGCAAGCAGGCAGAGTGGAGCTGGGAGAGCGAATGGCCGTGCCAAACCACCTGGGCACACTTGAGAGGCAGACACCATCCAGCCCTGAGGTAGGAGGAAAGCTGCTGGAGGCCCTGCCCTAACTCTGGAACCTTTCCACAGCTTCATGAAGGACAGGGCAGGCACAAGGCCACTTGGCAACTTTTCTGTGCCACCGTTCTCACTTACTTTGAGGGGCCCCAGTTCTTTTTTTCTTTTTTTTTATTTTGAGACAGGGTCTCCTTCTGTAACCTAAACTGGCCTAGGTCTCCTGAGTACTGGGATTAGAGGCGTGTACCACTACCCCCAGCTTCAGGGATCACATTCTTGTTACAGCTCCAATGTCCCCTTACTTCAGATGGCTGCTTACAACTCCTATCCAAAAGAGGCTTTATACTGGGGTCTGTGGAAGGTTTAGTGGAGGGCGTCTACACCAAGCTTCACCACCTGGGTTCCCTGGGACACACGTGGTAGGTAGTAGGAAGCCAACTTCCACAAGCTGTTTTCTGACCTCTTCGTAGGAATGTGTGCATGCGTGTGTGCATGCACGCACAATAACAATGACAACAATGATAACAAAAGGAGTTTCATATTGCGAAATTCCAGCTTGGAGCTGATCTGACTTCTGGCGTTCTGATTTTCTCCCTGCCTTATAGATGAAGGCTCCTTCCTCCCAGAAGCCCTCCGGACTTCCTCAGAACACCGTACTTCACATGTCTTCCTGGGCATGTTGGCCCTAGTCATTCTTCTTGCTAGCTCACATTGGTTTTTATCTCTAGCAACTGGGTCTTTGCTTGGTTATCAGTTTAACTCATTCTTGCCCAGGCTAAACATCTAACTGGGTCTCAAAGATGGATACTAGTTCATGGCTAGCTTGGTCCTGACTGGACATTGGGTTTCCTCGATGCCCCGTATGCCCACAATGTCCACAAGCCCAAAGGTCCCGGGCTGGCTGAGATGGGGAACAACAAAGGGACCCTATTGAAAGAAAACGCTAGCTTGTGACTATTGGCTTGTTTGGGGCCAGAGCAAGCCTTTGACTTGGGCCTTTGGTGACTTGGCTAGTACTTTTCTCCAGAGCCACGCAGGCACAAATGTCCAGAGCCACCATCCAGGTTCCTTCCTGAATTTTGCCAGGTGACACGTGGGAAGGTCTGTTACCTCCAGAGTGCCCTCATCAAAGCCCAGGAGATTTAGGGCTCCTCTCTCAGTGCTCATCCCCCTGGAGAGATTTCAGCCAATTAGCACATACAGTATTTACTTAATTAGGGTAATGACATAATTAGTGTAACTTGGGCTCCATCACATGGCTTCAACATGCAATTAGGAGCTGTCAGCGGGAAGCGACATTGTAAAAATGCTCATTCAATTTTGGTTCCAGCATGGAGGCCTAGCAGCTGCCTCCGCTCAACGGTGGGTGGTGGCGGGTTGTTGTTGTTGTTTGTGTGTGTGTGTGTGTGTGTGTGAGAGAGAGAGAGAGAGAGAGAGAGAGAGAGAGAGAGAGAGAGAGTGAGAGAGAGAGAGAGAAACTGCCAGGATTTCGTAGCCTGGGGCCGTAGAGTAACCAGGGCAGAAAGGCAGTTTCCAGGGTAGCTGGAGTCTCTGACAAAGCCTGTTTGCACCAACTACGGGTCCTACTCCTCCAGCCCAATACCAGGGAAAGTGGCAGCTGTGGGCTGCCTTGGTGGTTGAGCTTGGGCCTTTGCCTTCAAGTCCTCTTCCTGAAACGTCATCACAAGCAGGCCCGTTTTGTCTTTCTTTGAGGATTGCTATGTCGAAGATGCCATGTCTCATACCCACAGATCTGTTGTTCCTTCAGGGTGGCCCCAAGAGACCGTTGATTGTCGTGATTGGGCCAAGTATCCTAACTGAATGGGTGGAGAAACTAAGGCTCAAGGCAAGGAAGGTGAAAGAAGCAGTCGTGGTCGTGCTGACTTGAACATGTAGCTTGGGGTTACTGGGGACTCCCCAATCCTGGATGTTGAGTGAACTTTCCCTGGGGTGATGTAAACCCATCAACATCAACAACAGACTAAAGTAATGAATTCCATTAAAGTCCAGTTTATCGGGCTTACTTAGAGAGCCTGGGTGAGGGGGGTTATTTACAGGAGTGTGGGTGGCCCCCAAAGTGTTACCTCAAAGATGATGACTGTCCCATGACTGCGTATATAGGATACCCTCTTCAGTAAACTTCCCACATACTCTCCACCATTCTTAACACTGTGACCTTTTAATACAGTTCCTCATGTTGTGGTGACTCCCAACCCATAAAAGTATTTCATTGCTACTTCCTAACTGTAATTTTGCTACTGTCATGAATCATAATGTAAACATCTGATATACAGGATATCTGATCTACAAACCTCTTGGGGGTCACGACTCATAGGTTGAGAACCATTGTTTTACCTCCCAAGATGGAGAACATGTACAGCTTGGCAGAATCACATACACCTGGGAGGGAGGTGTAGGCAGGAGGGCTAGCATCTCAGATGACATCTGTGGCCTCCTCATCCCTTTCTTCTTATGAGGAAACGTTAAGGGCATCTTGAGGGTCGCTCGCAGATGGCTACAGCTGCCCTCAAGAAGATGGTTGTGCTGGGAATATAGACAGTATTCTACAGCATAGGGCACGCCTCCCTGGCCTTGGAGAGTCTTCTGCCCTATGGGCTCCTGTCCTTAAGAGAGAACATGGCTGTCTTCAGTCAGTGACTGAAGTGAGTTGGCCCTCAGGTTCCAGACATCCTCAGCCTCCCTCCATCCTCTCAGAGGCCAGTTGGGAGTTACAGCCTCCAGCTCTCTGCCTCCAACTCAGTAGCAATTCAGTGACATTACTAGAGGTTCATAGGGCACCTCCTGGCTCATGCCATGCCTCCTAGACCCTCCTGCTAAGTGGCACCCATGTCTCATTTCTTAGGTGGGAAGACAGACAGCAAGCAAGTCCTAGAGAAGCCCAGAGCTAAGTTCCACCTCTGTGTTGTCCCTGACCACACACAGGCGAGAGTGAAACCCAGTGCTAAGTCTCAGGCCTTGTCCTTGCAGGTCAGGGTCTCCCATGAAGAACTGTGCCTGGTCACTGAACACACAGGAGAGACTGAAGCCCAGTGCTAAGCCCCAGCCTCTGCCTTGTTCTTGCAGGTCAGGGTCTCCCACACAGCACTTTGTCCCATCACTGACCACACACTGATGAGATGTTCAGGTGAGAACAGGGTCTAACACACTAAAGGCGCTGCCAGGAAGATTCCCACTGAGTGTGTCGCAGGTGGCCTCCGCATGGAAGGAAGATGGGGAGTCTACAGTTCAGAAGGGCCGAGGGAACTGCTGGTTGGAGCTGTATCCCCAGGGAGCCTGACCCTCTGGCAGGTGGGTAATCAGACCATCCTGGTTGCTGGCAATAGTCAACAAAATTAAAACTCCATTATGTGGTCGGATTTCTATTAAGACCAGGACATCATCTGTGATATTATATGACAAAATTCACTTTGTGAGAACAGGAGGAGGCTACAGAGCCCATGCCTACATATGGCCAGAGTCCCAGAAGGTTCTGAACATCCAGCCCAGTCTGCCATGGCTCCCATGGGCTTTCCTGCCAAGGAAGTGAGGGCCAGCTCAGAAGGGAGGCTGAGGTTGAGGAACAGATGGCACAGGGGCAGGAATGTCGGCTCCTGAGAGGCCCTGCTTTGCCAGTTAGGAGAATGTGCAGTCAGTGCAAAGGCCCCAAGCCTTTGGAGGGACCAGAGACAGCTCACATGAGTTTGGCAAGAAGAATGGAAAGTAGGGGGCTGGGTGAAAGAAGCAGGCTAGGCCTTAGCATTCGAGAAGAGCTTTGGGCTTTATTCTGCTTGTGATGGAGCTGCCAGAGGATTTCGAGGACTGAGTACCTCTGGGAAAGTGGTAGGAACCTGACATTCATGGATATTATTTAGTGGCAGGACCAAAGATACTTCTGGTGGGCTGGCTGTGGTGTGTGCCGGAGGCTGATCGAGGGCAGCACTTCAGTTCCTGGCTTGAGCAAGCAAGGGAATGGTGTGGCCATTTTCAGAAGAGGCTGATTCTGGGAAGAGCAGGCTGGTGCCTGAGAAATCGGAGGAGTTTCTGACTTGTTCATATTAGGTTTGGAATTGCCTGGGGTAGGGGGCATGGATGGGGCTTGAGGTACCGAGAAATCCCTAGTCAGATTTAAGTCTGGAGTTCCGGAGAGTGGGCTGCCCTGAAGAGAGTGCTTTAGTTCATTATTAGGCAGAGACATGTTGCTCTATAGTAGGACTGTGGTCTCCATCTAGTTCCAGAATCCAGAGATTCAAGTGAGCTAGCAATCTGGAGACCTCCAGTAGGATCAAGACCATATCCCACTCTTTGTGGGTGCAAAGAGGGTGTCCTTAGGACAATAGGGAAGTCCCTGCTCTTCTCTCCCTCCCCAAGACAGGGCTTCTGTGTGTAGCCTTAGCTGTCCTGGAACTCGCTCTGTAGACCAGGCTGGCATTGAACTCAAGGAGATCTGCCTGCCTCTATCTCCTGAGTGTTGAGATTAGAGGCGTGTGCCCCCACCTCCTGGCCCTGCTCTTTTGTGTGTACGTGTGTATATGTGTGTACAGGTGGGAGGTGCTTGCCTATGCTGGGGCATGCAGAGGCCAGAGGTTTGATTCCTAGCAGCCACATCTCACAATCCAGTTTCAGGTGACCTGATGTCATCTTCTGGTCTCTATGGGCACTGGACACATGTGGTACACAAACATAGATGCAGGCACACTCACGTGAAGTAAATAAAGATTTTGTTTGGAATTGAAGAGATGACTCAGCTGTTAAGAGCACATGTTGCTGTTGTGGAGTACTGGAGTTCAACCCCTAGCAGCTACCCTTCCCCACCAGGGGGTCCAGTTCTCTGGCTTCCCTGGGAACCCGGACTTATGTGCTGATATCTAACACACACACACACACACACTTAAAAATAACAAAACCAAATCATTTTCAAAAAGGATTTATTATGTATACAGTGTTCTGCCTGCATGTATGCCTGCAGGCCAGAAGAGGGTGCAAGATCTCATTACAGGTGGTTGTGAGCCACCATGTGATTGCTGGGAATTGAATTTAGGACCTCTGGAAGGGCAGCCAGTGCTCTTAACTGCTGAGCCACCCCTCCAGTCCCAACAGAAACAAATCTTAGGTATTTATTTTATTTGTGTGTATGTGTCAGTGGATCCCATCAAGCACTACCCCCATCTTGGGGGTTGAACCCAGGGTCCCATGTGTGCCAGGCGAAAGCTCTAGCACCGAGCTGCATCCCAGCCCTCTTTACAATGTTTATTTTGAGATAGAGTCTCAATAAATTAAAATACCAAGGCAGGCTCTGAACTTGTGATCCTCCTGCCTCAGCCTCTTAAATAGCTGGGATTGGCGGCATGCACCGCTAGGCCTGGCTACTCATTGTGCCTAAAAGGTCCCCTCAAATGTGTCACTCACCTGCATCCCCACCAGCTAGCTGTGTGCCCTCAAGTAGGCCCCTCACCTTTCTGTTCCTCCCCGTTGCAGGAGACAGAGGCATTACTCGTTGAGTCTTTTTGTCCTCTTTTGGCAGGGATCTTGGAATACAAAAGTCCTGCCTGTCACACCACCATCAGCTGCCTCCCGTAGGGCTTGGGTCTTTCCTCAAGCAGAGTAGCCAGGAAGAGAGCATGGTGTGTGTATGAGTGCGTGTGTCCCTGCTTTGCCTCCACTCCTGGGCTCGCAGGTCCTCGGGGCTCACTCCTGGCAGACAGACACTCCTCCTGGGTGTCCCTTTTGTGGAGGGGAGGTGGCAGCCACTGCTACCATGGAACCATTCTCCAGGTCCACACTCCTTCATGCCAAGCACATTAGTGGATAATTAAGTAAAAATAGGCCTTCCGACCAGTGTAGCTCATTAAGACCTAATTAAGTTAATTAGCTCCAGGTGTGGATGGCGAGGCTCAAGCGAGGCAGGCGGCTGTTGTTTGCTGTAATTGCATTTTCGAAGCAGTGGCGATGGTGGTGATGATGCTATGGCAGAGGCAGTGGATTCCTCGGAGGCCTGGCAGGCTGCCAGGGTGCTCAGGAGGCTGGCCCTGAGCTGGGAGGGCTGGGAAGCAGCGGTTGTGGTTGTGGGAGGCTGGAGACCACCCACAGAGTGGCTGGAGGTTGGTCCAACCCAGGGAGCCCTGCCCTCACACTTACTTGCCCACGCTGCCGTGTGAGAGGTGCTGGCCATGGCTTGCTGGTCTTTTGGATAGCACTGGATTCTCTTATCTGCCCATGTGGTTATCAGGAGAGCCTACAAAGTGACCCAGAAGGAGTGAACGAGACTCTCGCATTTAACTGCTCGCATTTCTATGTGGCTTGACTCTCCAACTTTTGTCTCTTAGAGATGTCCTCCTATTTGTGGCTTGGGGCAGGGGTTGGGGGCCACACAAATCTATAGCATTTGCAGAGGCTCTATACCCACTGGCCCATTCTGTCACTTGCTCCAGACCTCTCCCTGAACCATTTCCTCCCATGGCTGTCAGATGCACTACCCTGAGGACAGGTGGGCGAGACAATCTCCCAGTGTTGGTCAGCATAAAATTGGTCCATTCAGGGACCATGCATTGTGTAAGGCGTAGGATGGAGGAGGCTGCCACGTCCTCAGGATAGAGTCTTGGAATAGAATCGGACTCAGGCGTTCCTAACAGGACTACGGCATGGCTGGCGAAGTATCTGGGAAGCAGGATTTGGAGTGCTCATTCCCAGGCTTTTATTCCTACCTGTGCCCTGCCACACAGCTCTTGAAATTTATCGTAAAGACACATGGGAACTGGGGAGGTGGCTCAGTTGGCAAAGTGCTTGCCATGTAAGAGTGAGAACCTGGGCTTGACTCCCAGAACCCATCTACAAATGCCTGTGTGGACATACTTGTGATCCCAGTGGGGAAGCAGAGACAGGCAGATCCCAGGGACCCACTGACAAGCCAGCCTAGGCTAGTTAGTGAGCTCCAGGCCAGTGAGAGACCCTGTCTCAAAATCAAAACAAAATAAAATGAACAAACAGACAAACGAACAACCCACCCCAACCCCAAGGTGGACAGCACCTGAGGTTTGACGATTGGGTTTTCCCTCTGGTCTCCACACGCACGTGTACACACACATGTAGGAGTGTGCACACACATGAAGGACACATGGATGGCTAGGGATGTAGCCCAGTGGTAGAGAGAGCATGTGAGTAGCGTGTCCAAGGCCCTAGGCTCGATCCCTAGCACACACAGACGCAGAACGACATGACTCTTAAATGACATGCTCTGAAATTCCATAGAATAAGTCAAGATCATGACCACTCATGAGCAGTAGTCCCAAGGGAAGCTCACGCTTCCTCTCCTGCTAATACTCAGGATGTAGAGGCAGGGGCATTGCCAGTTTGAGGTGAACCTGGGGTACATTTAATTAATTAATTAATTATTTTTGTTTTTTTCGAGACAGGGTTTCTCTGTGGCTTTGGAGCCTGTCCTGGAACTAGCTCTTGTAGACCAGGCTGGTCTCGAACTCACAGAGATCCGCCTGCCTCTGCCTCCTGAGTGCTGGGATTAAAGGCATGCGCCACCATCGCCCGGCCCTGGGGTACATTTAAAAATCAAACAACAAACAACTGAAAGGAAAAGGAAGACAGATACAACTTGGGAAGCGAAGTCGCTTCTGGAGATGGAGCAGAGAGGGGATAGTTTAGCATTTTCAACTCCTCTCTGGGAGGTGCTGCCTCCTCTGTACTTCTGAGGGCTGGGTGGAGCAGGACAGACTGTAAGATCGTATACTCTTACTTGGTCTGTTACCAAGACCAGCTACCTGCTCTACAATAGTCCAATTAAGTCAAGAGACAAGGAAGATGATTTTCTTAAAAAACATACTAGATAGTGAGGCTGGAGAGATAGCTCAGCAGTTAAGAACCCTGATTGCTCTTCTAGAAGATCAAGGTTTCATTCCCAGCACCCACATAGTGGCTCACAACTGTCTATAACTCTATATCCAGAGGATAAAGTGTCGTCTTCTGTGGGCGCTTCCCAAATATGGTGCACAGACACACATGGAGGAAAAATACCCTCACACATAAAATAAATCTTTTTTATTTTTATTTTTTTTAAGATTTATTTATTATGTCTACAACATTCTGCCTCCATGTCTGCTGCAGGCCAGAAGAGGGCGTCAGATCTCATTACAGATGGCTGTGAGCCACCATGTGGTTGCTGGGAATTGAACTCAGGACCTCTGGAAGAGCAGTCAGTGCTCTTAACCCCTAAGCCATCTCTCCAGCCCAATAAATCTTCTTTAAAAAGCATCTAGAAAGAAACTAGGGCTGGGTGTGGTGGTGCACACCTCTGATGCTAGCACATGGGAGGCGTATATATACATATATTTGAGTTAGAAGCCAGCCTGATCTATAGGATCTATAGAATGAACTCCAGACCTTTCAGAGCTATATAGTGAGGCATTGTCTCAAACCAACCCCTATCGCCATCACTTGCCCTATTAAACTGGGTAAATGCCTGCAAGCCCAGCACTTGATAAGCAGAGGCAGAAACATCAAGAGTTCTTTGCTACATAGCCAGTTTGAGACTAGCTTGGGCTGTGTGAGACCTTGGCTGAATAAACCAAACCAAATGAAACAAATGAACAAAAACACCTAGTAATTGAGAAGATGGGGGGCTGTTGTCCAAAGTCCGTCTGCGTTGGAAGGCCATTTAGGAGTGATTTATATTAATATAAGAGATGGGTTGTGGTGTAAAATTATTCCTGGGGAGATGCCAACAAACATCTGTTCATCCCAGATAGGGAACCAATGGTAAACCAAAGTAAGGGTACCACTGAAGTCCAGCATGGAGAATCAATGGGCTTATTGGGAACTACTTACAGAAGCATCACCAAAGCCCACCCCACTGTGAGTCCTGGCTCAAGAAGGCTGGAAACCTGGAGCTCAGGGCACAGTTTTCTGGTAGCCCAATAGGTTGAAAATTGTGTCAGGCAGCTGAGATGGTCACAGTCCTTCCCAAGCAGTTGTGTAGTTTGGTGACCCATGGGCAACTTAGTTGGTGTCTGTTTCTTCCAGGAAACTCAGCTCATTTCTCTCCTATAGTCAGCTGGTTTTGTCTGAGACTATCTCTCAGCATTCCTCGCTGATTCTGTAAGCTTGGGAGGGAAGAAAGGAGGGACCTAGTATATCTGGTCAGTTTCAGGGACTTTCTGAAACTTTTTAGTTGTTAAGGAGTTTCCTTTTAGGATGGAATGGAATGTTTCACTCCCTTTTAGCACATCTTGCATCTTAAGGAGCGTCCCATCTTTTTTTTTTTTTTTTTTTTTTTTTTTTTTTTTTTGAGAGAGGGTTTCTCTGTGAAACAGTCCTGGCTGTCCTGGAATTTACTAGAATAGATCAGGCTGGCCTCAAACTCACAGACATCTGCCTGTTTCTACCTCCTGAGCACTGGGATTAAAGGCGTGTGGCACTATGGCCCCGGCTGGAGCATCTCATCTGAAAGGGATGTTTTAGCCTGGAGGAAACTGTTTCATGACGTGTCCAGTGGTGCCTTCTCTCAACTGTAGAGCTGTGGTCAAAAGGTCAAAAGGCACACAGCTGATCCAAGTCACAAGCCGCTTCTCTGGCCTGCAGGTCTTAAGAACAAAGATTATAGTATTTATTTAGATTATTCCTGTCACTGATTATCTTGGCCATGGGCACAAGCTAGAGGGGTTGGCTTCCCTGAGGCCCTTTCTGATCACCAGACTCTATGGTGATAAATGAAAACATGAGAACACACACCATACACGGCCTGATTATTGAGCAAGACCAGGGTCAGGCAAGGGTAAACGGGAAGCTAGCAGGTGACTTGATCTCAGTGCTTCAGTTTCTCACCCTCAGATATCTGTTCCTCCATCTTGTAGGAACTGGGTTGACACCTTAAGATTGGGTGCTTCTTGCTGGGACATTGCCAGGTAAAAATGGAGTGAGACAACCTGACCTGGTTAGCAGGGGTCATATCATCTTTCTGTGCAGCAGAATGATCACATAAAGCAAATAAAAACCGTCCTTCCCTTTCTTCCCCTTTTCTTGCCTTCCCTTTCCTTTTTCGAAGTAGGGTCTCACTGTGTAGCCCAGGCTAGCCTTGAACTTTTGATCCTCCTGCCCCAGCCTTCTGAGTGCTGCCGTGCCGTGCCTGCTCTCTCCTCTCTCTCTCTCTCTCTCTCTCTCTCTCTCTCTCTCTCTCTCTCTCTCTCTCTCTCTCTCTCTCTCTCCCCACTTCTCTCAGGTGTTTGCCACAGCGACGGAAAGCTGAGTAACACAAACCTGTCTGTAAACTTAGGGACAGTTTTTGAAGAAGTTGGGTGTCATACTCTGGAATGCCATTGGTTTCCTTTGAGACAGGGTCTCTTATTGGCCTGGCGTTCACCATGAGGCTGCAGGCCTCATGAATCTGCCTGTCTCTAGTTCTCTAGAGCTGAGATTACAAGCTCATGATCACCCTGCCTAGTTTCGTTTTCTTTCTCTTTTTCTTTCTCTGTGTAACAGCCCTAGCTGTCCTGGAACTAGCTCTGTAGACCAGGCTGCCCTCTAAGAGATCTACCTGCCTCTACCTCCTGAGTTCTGGGATTAAAGGTGTGCACCACCACCACCTGGTCTGCCTGGTGTTTTTATGTGCCTTCTGTTACACAAAACCAGATTAAGTCTGTTAAAAGGTCTCAAGAATTTTTTAGGTATAAAATGGGGATAAACACTCACTGATACAGATAGACTCCTCTGCCATCCAGCTGCTGTGTCCTGTGTTGTGCCCAGGGGACCTGGGGTCCAACTACCAGAGCGAGAAAGCAAAGAGCAGGAGACCTGGCTCCTTCAGCTTTTCAGTGGTCACATATGCAGACAAGACCTCACCCTTGGGCTTGCTGCCCCAAAGGCCATTGGCTAACCAGATGGGACTCCTACAACAGGTTCCAGGATCGAACCCAGGTCTTCTTTCTACTTGCGCAGTGAAGGTTCATTAATTGAGCCTCCTTGCTCCATCCCTGGAGGAATTCATATCCAGTTACCCTGGGGTTAAAATGATTTGTGAGTTTAGTTTGTAGATTGGATCTTGACTCAGGAGTGTGTGTTTGGAACAATTTCGTCAGGTCAGTTGACACTCCAGTGGCTACAGAAATAAATTGTTCTGGTTTTCTTCAAAGATATTGTTGCCTGGAGTCGGTTTAGATGACACCAGTCTTGACCGAAATTCAAATTCGATTAGCATGTTCCAACTGTGAGTGCCTACAAAGCTTCAGTGGAAAACAGTAGACTGGCGCTTCAAGTCTAAAGGAGCTCTGGGAAACCCAGTTAGTTTTTGCAAATGTCCTGATCCATAAACACCGCCTTGACCAAACTGGGGTCCCCATCTGGAGCAGGAGTCTGAGGCCCAGCCCCCTGTTTCAGCTCTCTTCTCTCTTTAATTCTTTCAGCAAGATACAGCCTCATGGCTTCCTTTACTCCTCTCTCCCTCCTCCTTCTTATGGGAATTCCTTTCTGTCTTAGTTCCTTCCTTAAATTTACATTTTGGAACAATACTTACATAATTTCTGAATTTAGACTAAATTACTTTTCCTCAGTAAATACATTTATGCTTTTCTTCTAATTTTCTTCTCAAACACAGTTTAATTTCTTTTTGTATTCTGGGCATATAGAATCACACATGCAAATTGGTTTTTCATATACCAACAGCTTATGATAACACTTTTATGAATAGACAAAAATATATATTGTTTTTCTATGAGTATTCGAAATTAATTTAACAGTTGATCTAGCAATTGTCTAATTATTTGGAACTAACTTGGAGTTTTTAAAAAGATTTACTTATTTTTTTCTGCATATGAGTGTTTTGCCTACCTTTATGTATGTAAACTATTTATTAGAGACAGGGTCTGTTGTGTATCTCAGCCTGAAACAAGATAAAAGCTCAGAGAGAGAAATTGGGGTTCAACCTGAAGGTCAGAAAAGCAGAACAGCCAGCCAGCCATTGGCTCTTATCTCTACCTCAATCCAAAATGGTAATCCTGCTGCCAGGAATCTCAGAATGAGATTGAGTGCTGTCTCCTCCCATTTTATATTCCTCTCTAGTTCTGGGATTAAAGGTGTGCACCACTACCTACTGGATTCTGTGGCAAAACAGTGTGTCTACTGGGATTAAAGGTGTGTGTCATTGTGGCTACTGGCATTAAAGGTGTACGTTATTGCTGCCTGATCTGTAAGACTGGCTAGTGTGGCTGTTTTACTTTTCTGATCCTCAGGGAAGTTTTATTTATTAAAATACAAGTGAAATGCCACTACAAACACACACAACCAAAATCCATGTAAAAGTGTATACGAACAATCGTGAAGGCATTTTCATTTTGATTTTACTAGCAAATTTAAAACTTATTTGTCACTAAAAGACAGCTGAATCAATTGAACAGTTTTAACTTTCGTGACTAGTTTATAAAAAGGCAGTTGAATCCAAATTTTGCTTAACTAGACAGAATTTGACCAAAAATTTTCAGATAAAATAATTGACTTAGCAGCTTGAGTAGAAAATAAAGAAAGCATTACATTTTTGTCTTTGTGTGTGCTCAGGTTCGTGTTACGATGGTTTGTGTGGAGGTCAGAGGACAATTCGAGGCAGTTAGGTTTCTCTTCCCCACATGGGCCCTGTAGAGTGATCTCAGGTCGTCAGGCTTGGCAATCAGCACCGTTCCCCGTGAGTCATCTCAATGGCCAAGCAGCTTGACTTTTTATAAATAATTATTTTTATGTGTACAGGGGTCTCCCTGCACATAAAGTCTGTGTACTGCCTGCATTCCAGGTGCTCTTGGAGGCCAGAAGAGGGCAGATGGATCCTCTGAGACTGGAGTTATGGATGGTTGTGAGCCTCCAGGTGGGTACTGGGATTCGAACCCTACCACCCACTGAGAAGCCCCCTGCTTCTGAGTGGCTTAGTTTTAAAGAACCTTTTATTCACCTCTGCTATTTTCTTGGTCTAAATTTATTTAGTTAAAAGAAATCAAAAGGCTTTAAATGTTTTTAAACTCAGCAATGTTGATCAAACAACAATACTGCGTTAGCCCCACAGAAACAAAAGTGAATTTATTATAAAAAGGCCATAAAATGTTACCATGAGCTCAATCATGGTTCAAAAGTACAAGAAAGGGCTGAAGAGGTGGCTCAGTGGGTAAGAGTTCTTGCTGAGGACCTGAATTCAGGTCCCAGAACCTCATAACTGCCTGTAATTCCCCTGCAGATCTGATGTCATCTTCTGGCTTCCTTTGACACCAGTTCTCATGGGCACATACCCCCCCCCCCCGACATACAATTAATTAAACAGTAAGAAAAAATGAATCTAAAAAAAAGTGTGGGGTTGGAGAGATGGCTCAGAGGTTGAGAACACTGGCTGATCTTCCAGATGATCTGGGTTCAGTTCCCAGCACCCACACACCAGCTTACAATTGTCTATAACTCTGGTTCCAGGGGATCTGGCACCCTCACACAGACCTATATGTATGTAAAACACAAATACACATAAAATAAAAAAAAAATAGGGAAAATATTTGTGTCCCACACCCATCCCGGTCCCTTCATTAAAGCTGAATTACATTTTACCCCATCGTCTCTCAGACCCCTGTAGTCAGTAAAATATCATCTCCTGTCTGGGTGTGGGGGTGTACACCTGTACTTCCATCACTTCAGAGATGAAGGCCAGGAAGCTCACCAATTGGAGGCTAGCTTGGGCTATATAGTGAGTTTGAGGCTGGCCCATCTTTAAAACCAAAACCAAACACATGACTTGGGGAAATGGCTCAGTGGATAAAGCACTTGCTGACTGAGTGTGAAGACCCAAGTTTGGATCCTCAGAACCTACGTAAAAGCTGGGCATGCATGGTGGCTCCCTGTAACCCCAATGCTTGGGCCGCAGCAAAGGACAGGAACCCAGGAGAAGCTGACCAATTAGAGTTGTGAGCTCTGGGTTCATTGAGAGACTCTGCTGTAAATGGAGACTCTGCTTTGGTTTCCCAGACACCCAGGCCCAAATAATTACACAGAAACTATATTAATTACAACACTGCTTGGCCTACTAAGCTCAGAGTTGTTTCTAACTAACTCTTACATCTTAGATTAACCCATTTCTATTAATCTGTGTATCGGCATGAGGCTGTGATTTACTGGTTAAGATCTGGCATCTGTCTCCTTTGGCAGCTACACGGCATCTCCCTGATTCAATTCACTATACCTCTTCCAGCCTGGCTATATTTTCTGCCCTGCTGTAGGCCAAAGAAGCTTTATTCATTAACCAATAAAAGCAACACATGCAGGACATCCCACATCACTCTACTTGGATAAATTAAGTAGAGAGTGATTGAAGAAGACATCTGACATCCACATGGCCTCCACATGAACATGCACACATGCGCGCTAGCATTCCCGCACATGTGTGCACACATGCACATGTGCACACACACACACACTCATGTCTTTCTGAGAGAGAGGTGAGTTACTAACTCAGGCTATTTTTTCTGCACACCTGGGTGGGTTATCGGTCAGACAGATGTTGAGCCTTCCACCTTTGGCTTATGCACATAAACAAACCCACGGATACCACAGTGGTAACTGGGACGCTGTGGCACCGCAGTTACAACACTGGGTACAAAGTCCAGCAACTATTTCTGTCCTTAACATTACTGCTTTCAAATGTCAAAAGGCTTAAATGGCAGAGAAAGAAGTTTCTGACATGCATGTCGCAATGTCCCCCCACCCCCCCACCCCCGTGCAGGAGCCCATCTACCCAACCAGGTAGCAATTTGTTGCATCAGTGTGTATGTGGACAATTGGGTAACCTGTACTGTGACTGAGGAGAACAAGGGAGAGTCCGTAGAATAAAATGGAATGAAATGTGCTGGAGAAAGTCTGTCATAGGGCTGTCACCACAGGCAGCAGTCCTCCTGGCTGGCTCACCAAAAATTGTACACAGATCCAAGTCTGGTTGCTTGAAGCCAACAGTCTAATTAAGAAACAAACACCACAACGGTGACCCTGGGTGACCCTGGGAAACCACAGCGGTAACCATGTTGCTGGGATGCCACAGTGGTGGCTGTGACCCTGGGACACCACAGTGGTGACTGTGATCCTGAAACCACAGCAGTGACCGTGACCCTGGGACACTGCAGCGGTGGCCATGACACTGGGACACCACAGTGGTGGCCTGGGACGCTGCAGCGTTGACTGTTGACACAAATACGACTTTATTATTTTTTAAAGATTTATTTATAATTTTAATTTATGTGTGCCTGTACTAATTTATGTCCACCACATGTGTACAGCTGTCCTTGAAGGCCAGCAGTGGACATTAGTGTCCAGGATCTGACAATTGTGAGCCGCCTGATGTGGGTGCCGAGTGCTGAACCCAGGTACTCTCTGCAAGAGCAGTAAGTGCCATCTCCAGCCCCGAGAGACTCTATTTGAAAAGCTGTGTAACTGACAAGATGGACGACTTTTGCTCAAAGCCTAGATTTATTTTATTTTATGTATGTGAGTGTTTTGCCTACATGTATATATGTGTGCCATGCGTGTGCCTACAAGTGCCTGTGAACCATCATGTGAGTGCCAGGAACCGAACCTGAGTCCTCTGTGAGACTAGCAAGTGCTCTTAACTGCTGAGCCATCTCTCCAGCTCCCCGAGGTCTGTCTTGCTGGGAGGCTGACTTTGGGCACTTTACCCAGCAGGTGGGTGATCTTCGGTGTTTCTCATGGCTGTAGACAGAGCAGAATGGTGCACAGCCGATTCTACTCACTTAGTCGTGAGTACTCTTGAGTTACACAAAGCTCTTTTGTTTTCTTTTGAGACAGGGTCTTAATATGTAGCTCGGGATGGCCTCAAACTCACAACCCTCCTACCTCAGCTGTTTCTCAAAACTTAAGAACAAAGGTCATCGTTTTTCTGGGGATTTCTGTCCCTGAACTCTGTAGTAGTTTTAGCATTACACAATGGGTATGCTGGAGGGGACAGCCGTCCCAAATGCCTCGTGCACGGCAATGAAGGAAAAACATGTTTCACATCTTTTTAGAAGACAAGGGTCAGGTGAGGTTAAGTAGGGAGAAGTGCACTAGCTTTGCTCTCCATGCTGGCTTCCTTTCTGTTGTTGCCAGAAGGATCAGTACCCACCCGGCCTCTGGGATGCCTCTCTTGAGAGGAAACCTCCATCTTTCAGGAAGCGCAGTCTAGGCTTGGATTAGTAGGAAGAATGCTTAATCCTGAATCTGGTGTGTGTGTCTGTCTGTGTGTGTGGTGTGGTCAGAGGACAACCTTAGGGGTCATTTTCCAAGTTCCTTCTACTCTTTGCTTGAGACTGGGTATCTGATTGACCTGGGACTTGGTCAGGCACACTAGATGGCTGTCCAGTGAACTCCAGGGACCCTTCTGTCCTTCCCTCCCACCTCACCATCACTGTATCTCACCACGGCTGGCTTTTTTACTGTTGGTTCTGGGTGTTGAACCTTGGTCCCTCTAATTGCAAGGCAGGTGTTTTCCTGACTGACCCAGCTTCCCAGATCCCAAGTTCGTTCTCTATTATCTCTGGGACAGTGCGGGCTCCAGCTCTGCCTCCTACTCATCTTGACTTCAGGACGAGCCTGCTGATTGCCTTTCCCAGATACCCTAACCACCTTCAGTTCCCGCAGTTCCAGGGGGAACAGTAATAGCCATAGCCACTGTATTTTTTTTTTTTTTTTTGGTTTTTCGAAACAGGGTTTCTCTGTGGTTTTGGAGCCTGTCCTGGAACTAGCTCTTGTAGACTAGGCTGGTCTCGAACTCACAGAGATCCGCCTGCCTCTGCCTCCCGAGTGCTGGGATTAAAGGCGTGCGCCACCACCGCCCGGCAGCCATTGTACTTCTAATGTGAGAACTGACCCGAGGATGAGATGAGATTATAGGTATAGACATTTAAGTGCACGCCAATGTCTTGATACCCAGTCCCTGGCTTATAATACCAGTACATAATGACAGAGGTGGACCTCCAAAGCAGCCACACTGGTGATGTCATCCACCCAGAATGGTGGATGGTTTCCCCATATCTACAGAGATGAAGTTTCCTCAATTAACCTTTCCCGGTTTATATACCTACTCTAGCTCCTCCCTGAGACAGGAATGTATATGTATTTAGAGCAGAACTGCACACAAATGGCTTAGAGGAACAGCCGGAATCTCAGGTGAGGTCCAGTGACCCTCTCCATCCCTTCCTTCTCTGGGGGAACGCCAGCAGCCAAGACGCCTGCTTCTGATGGCCATTTGCAAGCAGGGATGAAGATGCTGGCTGTTTGGGCCTGAGGACCATGTTCCACAGTGTGAGCCTGGGTTCCTTGGAGGATGGTAGACGTTATAGAGCATTGTTCAGGGTGCCCAGAATCCTTCCTTCCTTAAGACCGGAGGGGTGGTGGGTCCAGGATAGGGGCTTGCAGGACCTACTGGATCCCCCTAAGCACAGAGGATGCAGCCCAGGAAAGAGTGAAGGGTTTTGCTGCCTCATCTCAAAAGCTACCCCGTTACCCCTCTGCTGTCATCCTTCTGCCCCGTTCATCCCAGGAGCCCTTATCTACTGCGCCTGCTGCAGCTTAGGGTTTCCCTAATGCAAGCCAGGGCCATCTCAAGGGGCTTCTGATGGGCTCAGGTGGTGCTGTCACTGTTTCAAATGCCCAGTGACTCAGGACCTCCTAGTTCTTACCCAAGGAGAGGGCCAGAGGTGGACGAAGACGCAAGTGCAAAGTAGTGCCGTAGTGCAGCCGTTTAGGGGCTGCTGAATCATGTGGGCGTCGTGCTGGAGGAGGAGGTAGGATGAGGGGAAAGACGGAGGGGGCCTCACTTGTTCTCACCCCAGCTGAGAGGTGGTGGGTGGGTGGGTGGGTGTACCTTTGCTGCATTCTGCTTGCTTTTCACAGACTGATGGGGGCTGGGTTCTGATGCCAGGCAGAACACCATATGCCTCTTCATACACCCATCAAGTTCTTGTTCCTTCTCTCTGGGAGTGTAAGGGGAAACACATATCAGTATCGCAGGCTCAGTTTGGGGGCCTGAGCCCTTGAGGACCTGGGTTTCCAGGGATTCTGGGTATGATTTGGACTAGGGCCCAGCTTTGCTCTATGCTTCAGTTGTTCAGGGGGTTAAAATGCTTGCTTGGCCCCTGCTCGTTTGCCTCTCGGAGCTACAGTGCATCAGGGGAGTGGGATGATTCTCAGCTCCATTCGCAGATGGGAAAACGGGGCCAAGAGGTGGGTCTGGAGAGCCTGGGCCCGGGTCATTCCCAGGCCGGAAGCTCCAGCTCTGAGAATGTGGCCAAGCAGCTTGAGAAGAGGCTCCAGGGGGCCACGGGCAGCAGAACCCAGCCTTACACTCCTCTAACTTTCTTTAGTTTACCCTCCAGTGCCCCATTGCCTGGGGTTCACAACTCCACCCCAGTTAAGGCTGGTCCCCTTCCCCCCACTTCCCAATTATGGTTGTTCACAAAAGCTGAACCATGACCAGACAAAGGGACAGGGATGAAAGTGTTGGTTGTCATGACAACCTGGTAGGGTTGCTGGGACCCAGGGGAGGAGCCTGGCTGTGTGCCTGAGCCCAGGCATCCCGAGGACCTCTGAGCATAAGCCAGGGTGGCCCAGGGGCTCACAAGAATTGCCCTTCTGCCCTGAGCCCACTAGAGCTGGCAATACAATGACAACTTCACCCCCTCCACGGGCAGCACCTGCTCCCCGAGTCTCCCCTGGTGGCCCTATTATCCCGCACCTGCTGCTTCCCCACCTGCTCCCCATTCTTGGTCCCCTCCCCATAGCAGACCCTGTTCATCACTAGGAGCAGCTGCCTGCTCTGACAGCCAGCTAGGAAGGGCTGTAGAACCAGGAAGGTAGTAGGGAGGGCCCTAGGAATGGACAAGAAGGTTCAGACGCCAATCCAGCCCTGTATGACTAGTAGTGTGTGTGCTCACGATGGATTCCTTTCAGGGTCTCAGTCTCCCCACCTGTGAAGTGGGAGCAGCAATCCTTGGCCTTAAGTGCCTACAAAAATCTTATTGCAGCCGGATGGTGGTGGTGCATGCCTTTAATCCCAGTACTCAGGAGGCAGAGGCAGGCAGATTTCTGTGAGTTCGAGGCCAGCCTGGTCTACAAAGCGAGTTTCCAGGCAGCCAGAACTGTTACACAGAGAAACCCTGTCTTGAAAAACCAGAAAAAAAAAATATTGCTAGGCCATTATGTTCTGAGATCTGAGTCACAGGGGACAGTCAGGTTGGAGAGAGAAGAAGGTCTTGTGTCTTAGGCTGCAGTCTCAGGACCATATCTATTAGACTACAAGGAGACCTGGACACTTTCCTAATTGCTGATGAGTCCTTGCTTGGCTATTCCCAATAACTAAGGTGTGGGCCCAGCCTAGGCACCTGTGAACAGGTGAATGGATAAAGAAAAAATGTGTATGTATACCATGGAGGTTTACCCACCCAGAACTAATGCAAATGGGACTGGAAATCCTTGTGTTACTCAAGAGAATCCACACGCAGAAAGACAAAAGCCACGATTTATCTCATGTGGGATCTAGATTTAAATATATATGTATATATATACATATATATGTGTGTGTGTGTGTTTCTATAGTATGAGAGTGGAAAGGAGTCTTGTGGGGGAGGAAGGTTTCTAAGAGGAGGGGTAGGGAACAAGAAAGGATAATGTGAGGGATAAAAGAAGGACGTAGCAATATGTTTTCATTTATAAAACCTAGATTTTAAAAGTGCATGTGAAAAAATATATCTCACGTGAAATAAAAAAAATATTTACAGTAAAAAAGGTGACCAACAAGAGCAGGGAGGGAAGACATGGGAGGGTGATGCAATCTTCACATGTATGAAGGTGTTAAAAATCTGTTACTTTATATGCTTAAGAAAAAAAATCAAAAGAACTTAAACAGTCCCTATAGTTAAAAAAAATAAAAAGAATCACTGCTGGGATTGGAGGTGATGTTTCTGAAAACGATCCTGAGGAACTGGCACCACAGTGACATGTCACAGAGAAATGTCAACTCAGCTGTAAGATTTCATTAGCCAAATGCTCTGACTGATGCTAAGATTAGGCGGGAAAATGTGGCATTAGCTAATGCTTAAACTTGGCTGTGGCAGACATGTCAGAGGGAAACATATCTAATACTTTATTTTCTTGGTAGGAAGAATTGACTAGGCTTGGGATGGAACTCAATGACCCACTGGAATGAGGTGTGGTATTGTAAGGGTGCTGACGGGTGTGGAGGAGGTAACTGTGCTGGAGGAAGAGGTGGTGATGATGGAGGAAGAGGTAGTGATGATGGAGGAGAAGGTGGTGATGATGGAGGAGAAGGTGGTGATGATGGAGGAGAAGGTGGTGATGCTGAGGAAGAGGTGTGGTGATGGAAGAAATGATGGTAGCGATGGAAGACATGATGGTGGTGATGGTGGGTGGTTTCCTGGAGAGTTGTGAACAAATGTCTACTCACCCTAGATAGGGCATTGATGTTAGATCAAAGACACAATTCCATCCAAGTCCAGCTTAGTGAACCAGGAAGCCTATTGGTGTTACGTATAAGGAGCATGAGTGACTCAAAGCATTGAGTCTGATCGGCTGGCTGAAAGGTAGTCTCTAGGCTACCATGGGCGAAGACTCAGAGACTGCATCACTAGAACTCTCTCCACACCTCAGCAGGTAAGAGAATCTCTTCTCCAGCAATTGCCTTGGGGTGGGAGTCTTGTGAATCCTGTAGGATTCAGAACTTCCTGTGTCCTGTAAGTTTTGTTTATTTCCTGAGCCTTGTGAACCTGGATCCTCTCTCCAGCAGACAGCGTTCAAGTGTGCTGGAAATAGAAATGTGAAATAAGAATTCCAAGAGTGATGGAGGGGGTGGCTATGATGGCACTGGGGTCGATAGGAGTGCAGACGGCAAGGACCAAGGTGGGAGCATTGGTGGTGAACATGGGAGTGGAGGGTGTGGCGGTAAGGGTGGTGGCAGTGATGGTGGTGCTTGTGATGATGGTGATAGTCATGGCATTCTGGGGTGGTAGACATTATGGTGAAAATGGTGAAGGTGTAACGATGGTCTTGGAGCTAGTAGTGATGTTAACAATGGCATGAAGGATGGAAGATGGAGGTGGTGGTGATAATAATGCTGACTATGAAGCTGGTGATAATGGTCCAGCTTTTAAAAAGATTAAAAAATCAAAACTAGGCATGGTGGATGTATTAGTCAGGGTTCTCTAGAGTAGTGATTCCTGAGCTTCCTAATGCTGTGATCCTTTAGTACAGATCCAGTTCCTCATGTTGTGGTAATGCCCAACCATAAAATTATTTTTGTTGCTACTTTGTAACTGTAATTTTGATGCTGTTATTAATCTGAATGTAAATATTTTTGGAGATAAAGGTTTATCAAAGGGGTTGCAACAGGTTGAGAAATGTTGCTTTAAAGAAGAGACTTGATATAATGAATCTATCATCTATATATCTATGTATCTATTTATGTATGTATGTATGTATCTATCTATCTCCTATCAAAATGAGATTATTAGAATGGTTTACAGGCTGTGGTTCAGCTAGTCCAACAATAGCTTTGTACCAATGGAAGGTCCAACAAGCAGTTCACGATGCTGGATGTCTCATCTGGTCTCAGTATATGCCAGAATTCAGAAGAAGTAGGTTCTAATGCTAGTGAAGGAATGGATTTGCTAGTGAGAGCGAGAGCAAGCAGGTAAAGAAAGCAAATTTCCTTCTTTCATGTCCTTTATATAGCCTGCCAGCAGAAGATGTGGCTCAGATTAAAGGTGGATCTTCCCACCTCAGAAGATCCATCTTAAATTGGGTCTTTCCATTTCAAATAGTTTAATTAAGAAAAATTTAATTAAGAAAAGAAAATCCCTCGCAGGTGTGCCCAGCCACTTGGGTTTTGGTTAATTCCAGAAGTAGTCTAGTTGACAACCAAGAACGGCCATCACACTCCCCAAAACTCAAAAGACTGGAGATGTAAGGATTTAGTTCAGCTGGCAGAGTGCTGGTCTAGCATGCATGAAGCCCTGTATTACATCCACAGCACTGAATAGATGGCCTGGTGGAACACTCCTGTATTCCCAGCCATACAGAGGTGGAGACAGGAGGATCAGGAGTTCAAGACAAACAGGTGAAGGCCAGCCTGGAGTCCATGAGGCCTGGTTCAAGGAAACAAACAAACAAACAAACAACTGGCTTGGCTTTCCTTAGGTCTCCTTTTCATTGGCAGTTGTCACTGCCGTTGTCATTCTGCTACCCCAAGAACTAGCTTTGCACTCAGTGTGGACTTACAGTGGCCTCTAGGTGGCACTAGTGGACTTTCCACTGCTTTGAGGCTCTGGTGCAGCTGGTTTGACTACAGTTATTCTTTATGAAAGGTTAAGCAGCATTTACCAACCCTTAATAAGTAGAACTCCAAAACAGTATTTAGAAGATTATGCTAAAGTAAATGGCGTCCTTTTCTTTCCCATTTCCTCTATTTACAAATTGTTCTTCTATAAGTTCTCTAGATAAACAACCTCCAGTTGTTTATCTTCTGCAGGCAGGGTAGGTTTGGGATGTTGTCTGCAATACAAGCAGGTAGAGAAGAGGTTTTGATTGTTTGGACAGAGGGTCTTGTTGTATAACACAGGCTGGTCTCGAACCCCTTAACTACAGACTACCAAGTTCTGGGATCACTGGGAAGTGCTGTGCACCCAACTGAGAAGGCTTGCTTGAAGTATACATCAAGGCCCATGAGAGTGAGGAACTTTTAGGCAGTTGGAATGCAGCTTCCTGGTTCTTCTCAGACCCACAATATCTGGCTTGCTTTGGAGACTGTATTTTGGTATGCACACGAGGGGATTAAGATATATATTATTTATTTTTATTTATGTGTATTTATTTGTGCATGTTTATGTATACCACATGCATGCAGATGCTCGAGGAAGCTAGAAGAGGATGTTGGATCCCCTGGACCTGGAATTACAGGCAGTTGTGAGGCGCCTGATGTGTGTGCTGGGAAAGGAACCTGGTCCTCTGCCAAAGCAGTAAATGCTCTTAACTGCTGAGCCATCTCTCCAGCCTCAGACACCAGTTTTTTTTTTTAAATGTAGTCCTATTAATGAATCTAAATGTTGACTCTTTGTGACATTGCTCTAGAGGGCTAACACATCCACACTTTGTCCTTAGCGGTCCCACTTATCTAACTGGTACCAGAATCCTCTGAATAGAGCTCTATGTGCCAAGGCTGCCATTTGGGGATCGAACCCAGGTCCTCTGGAAGAGCAACAGTTCTCTTAACTATGGAGCCATCTCTCCAGTTCCAAGGCTGCCAGCATCTGCTTTCAAAATTAACCAGGCAGAGTTGATTGCCATCTTGTTCACCTGATTCTTTCTTTTTCCTCTCATCCCCATCCAGAGCTCCACCTTAGAACCTTCCAGATCCAGGGGCTAGAAAGATGGTCCAGTCAGTAAAGTATAAATGCATGAGGATATTTTGGTGTAGTGGTGGATGCCTGTAGCTCCAGCACTTACAGAGGTGGAAGCATAGGATTGGGAGGTGGTTGTAGTTTGGCTAAGGATTCCTGAAGGCTCATGCGTTATCAGTTGGAGATGGGGAAGGAAGTTAAGGTCCTGGAGGGGGGTTATGTCTTTGAGTGTGATATTAATGTACCCTCTGTTTCTTCTCTTCCTGGTTTTGGATTCCTGGTCAACATAAAGTGAGCATCATTGCTTCAGTACATATCTCCACCATTGCTTGCAGAGACCAAGAAACGCGCGCCATCTGAACATTGATTGAAGCCTCTGAAATGGTGAAGCAATGTAAACTTCACCTTCTAAGAAGTTGTTCATCACGGGCATTTTGTTACACTAATGAAAAGTTGGCCGACACAAAGAATATCCAATAATTTTTATTTCGATTTAGGCCCAGAAAGGAAAGGTAGATCGTTGGGGAATATTATTTTCAGGCGTGTGACTTTTGTTTATGCTGTATCTGATTAACCTTGAAGCTGTGATTTTTTTTTTGTCTGTTTAAAACACCTGATGGCCCTAATAAAAAGCTGAATGGCCAATAGTGAGGCAGGAGCAAGGATAGGTGAGGTTGACAGACAGAGGGTAGAAATAGAAGGAGACAGCTGTGAGAAGAACAAGACAAGAACAGGGAGAGGAGGACACCAGGGCCCAGCCACCTCGCCACCCAGGTAGCCACCCAGTCACGGAGTAAGAAGGAAAGAAAGGTATACAGAAATAGAGAAAGATAGAAGCCCAGAGGCAAAAGACAGTTGGGATAATTTAAGAAAAGCTGGCAAGAAACAAGCCAAGCTAAGACTGGACATTCATAACTAAGAGTAAGCATCCGTGTGTGATTTATTTGGGAGCTGGGTGGCGCCCCCCCCCAAAGTCGTAAGAGTAAAATATTCCACAGTGGTAGACTCAAGAAAGGCAGAGGGAAGCTGAGAGAAAATGATTTCTAAGACAAACACACACTAAAGCATGGCATAGAGGAGTAAATTTGTTTTAAGGGAAGCAGAGGGGAATGGGGGTAGAGCTAATGATGCTTCACAATTGTTAGCAAGGGCCACGTCATTTTGAAAAGCTCCTCTTGATTAAATGGTTCTAATTCTCAAAACCACAGTGATTTGTATTAACTAAAGTAACTTGTTTTTCTAGATTCCCGCCATTCCCACACTTTCAAACCCCAGTAGTGGCCGGCCACAGGAGATGGCTATCAATCTCCTGCTAGGGTCCTATCACTGATAGTGACCACTCCCTGGTCACCCTTTGTCAACCCTTTTTTTTAACCCCCCTACCCCCTCCCGTCTTTTCGTTCTATCACTATCCCTAGTTTGTAACTGGACAGCAACTCTCTCTCTTCCACACGTGTCTCTCTCTTCCACACGTGTCTCTCTCTCTCTTCCACGTGTCCCATATAAAACCTGTTCTGTTGTGGGGTTGCTTGGTTCCTCATCTGGCTTTTCTCTTTGTTAGGTTTTAAACCTGGGACAAACAGCTGAGGAGCCTGTCTAACATATCATAATGGGCTTGGACCTGGCTGCTAGGTTCTCTCTGTATCCCTCAGTTCCTACCTGTGACTGAGCCCTTCTGCCTGGCATGCTCCACCCCGACCCTAAATTCTCCAGCCCAAGGCCTGGGTTGCCTTTCCTCCAGCTCCCTTCCCTATAGAATCCAGCCATTTTACCTGGTCCCTTCATGTACTCTTTGGGCCTCCTGGCTCTACAGCTGGTTCCCCTCTCTCTTGTCTCTCTTCCTCTGCCCCTGGCCTCCCATGAGCCGGCTCAGTCTGGTCATGTCCACTCTGGACTCCTGCAGATGTCCCTGCCTCTGGCTACGCTCTCCTACACGTCTATAGTAAACTTCCTCTTCCACCACACCTAGGAGCAGTCACGTCCCGTTCTTTTTATTTCTTTTTTCATTCACCCTTTGCCAACCTTTCAATAATCTCTTCTTTGTAAGTGCTTGCTCCTTTATTCATGGAAGGAGTCTGAATTCATGTCATTGAACATTCTGGGGCTCTTGTGAATGTCTGAGCAGGTGAGCGATTTAAGCGGTTTAAGAAATAGGAAAGGAAAAGGCTTAGCTGAGAGGGAGTGTTTTTTTTTTTTAAATTTTAGTTTAAAAAGCAGGGGTGAACATCAGTTGCAAAGCACGTGGGTATGTTTGCCCTCATGAGTGTGAATATAGCACCTGCCATGCTGGGCTAGCGACTTCCAGGGACTTCTTCCTATAGTGGAACTTAACGTAGGTTCAGGGAGTAGTGCCCCAGCAAGCCAGGTTACCCATACATCCTCAATCCAATTAAAGGAGCCAAATTAGTAATGAGATGTGGTGACCCCCCTGCAGGTTCTACAGCAGGCAGGGGAAAATGATCCACAAAGAGGCAAGAACGGAACTCGGCCCAGCACGTTTTTTTTGTAACCGGTGCTGGGCCAGGACTTCTACAGTCTGGCCCAGATCATTTTACTTTAGCCACATTTAAGCACAGCACAATTTTTGAAAAAAGTATCCAGATGACAATGAACTTAGTTCTAGGTGCACGACAATTTAAGACATACCGAGATTCTTTACAAAGTACCTCTGGCTACTCTCACAAGAATGGGTACTGTTGACTCAGAGATAGTGCCCAAGATTTAGGGTCTAGGGAGCTGGACTGAGGTAAACATAATGCCTGTGGGAGTCAGGATTGGCCTGGCCCTACGATAACACAGATGTTACTTAGGCTGTTCCAAAGCACAAGTGACCTCACTCATAAGAATAGGTTTTACGGTCTAAAAGCAATGCTCGAGATTTAGGGGGAAAGGTCTTGGATAAGAAAAACCATAAATTCTGGGAGATAAGGCAGAGCCTGTCTCCTCAGACAGCAAAGATCACCAGGTTGTAAATCGACATCATTCCAAGCATTCCAGGAAGAGCAGCTTCGGACCTCATCCCTTTGAAGAGGTGAGCTGTGTGTTTAACTTTCCTGTCTTTTCCAGTGCATACCTGTGCGCACAGACTTTTTGTTCTCTACACCTCCCATTTCTAAGTTTTTAAGGAAAAAATAGTGGCCAGGATAGAATGCATTGCCTCTGTGGCACGTCTAACTAATGCAGGCAAACAAGGATAGCTCACAGAGGACCAAAGAACGGGGAGAATGAGCTTTGTCGTAAGGACCATTCAAATGTCACCTGAGAGATTTTATCTATCGCTTTGTACAAATCATTAATTTGATCATCAATAGTATGAGAGGGATCTGACACAATGAAGCAGAACATTGAAGGAGAATTGTTGACAACCAAGATTATGCTTGAGCAATAGATAATCTATAGTAGCTCTGTTTCGTAAAATGAACCCATCTCTTGTTGATTTTTGCCGATAATTTTGCTCTAATATTAGTAGTTTTATTAATCATCCAGCCCATTTTAGATACTTCTCTTTGTATTCAGGTAACTGATCCTGGAATAAGCAATAAAAGAGCTGAAGTGGCTGCAGCCACTACAGGATCTGATAGAGGTAAAGGATCTTCAATTTTCAGGGAGACTCTGCCCATTCTATTGATGGACTGCAGGATTTACTGAGTAAAGTGGGTGTGATATGCTCCCCGTTCGTGTGATTAAATATTCTTAGACATCTTTTATCCGGACAGTTGGTCCTATAGGACTACAGCAATCCCTAGCACGGCAGAACAATATCATCCTATCTTCTCTAGGATGCGCCCTTTATCCCTCCCTGACAAGCATTTGGATTCTGCATTAGCAAACTGAGATTTAACTTGCAATATAACCAGTAAACAACAGATTTCTTTTTAGGTCAGTCATATTGTGTCTTTGCTTCTTCAAAGTCTCAGCTCAATGATTTGTGATGTTTCCCAAGTTACCAGTTCACTTTTTCTCTTGGGGTGTCCCCTTTTGATGGGTTTGCCATCTGCCTTCAGAAGTTTCTTTTGTCCAGTGGTCTCTAGATTTCCTACATGGCTACTTCAGATCAGGAGCCATCTGGAGACTTTATTTTTCTGTAAATAAATATGCATAACCTTGCCTTGATAGTAACAGAACATCAGGCTTTTAATTTTTTTATTTAGAATTTACTTTAGGTTGTGGCTGTTATGGTAAAAGTAAACCGGCGCCGTTCCCCTAGTGGCTGCATCGGGCAGCGGGCTGTGAGGATCTGCAGTGGGAAAATGCTGTGGTTTCCCTAGTGGCCTGCAGATCCCAGTCAGGGAGCCTTGTGGACAGTGAGAGACAGATGCACCATGCGGAGAAAGGGGGTATTTATTTAATTTATTTAGTGGGTTTGGAAAGGAAAGGGGAAGGGGAGAAGGGGGAAGAGCAGAGAGAGGGGGATAGAAAGAGAGAGGAGAGAGAAACAGAGAGGGTGGGGGGGGCAGAGGAGAGGAGCCACTTCTCCAGAGAGCAGCTACCTCTTCCAGAGAGAGAGAGAGAGAGAGAGAGAGAGAGAGAGAGAGAGAGAGAGAGAGAGAGAAAGGAAGGGACTTAGGCTGGAAACTGGAAGTGGAAGATCTGCTTACCTTAGCAGACTTGGGAGGGAGTAGGCAGGGCTTACCTCTTAAAGGGACAGGACAGACCATTACAGTGACTCTTTTTGGACAAAAATTCATTGGGGCAGTAGAAAAAAACATTACCCTTTAAAAAAAGTTTAAGTTAACATAACTAAATGCAGTGTAACATATGGGGATATAAGTTGGCATAGCCTCTTACCTCTCTTTTTAATTTTTTAAAAATTTGTTAATTAAATATTTGATGGTGTTTTATAAAAGCTTTACCCATGTATAGTAAGGAATTTTAGTAACATGATTGATAACAAAATTTCTTAAATTATTTTTAGCTTAAGCAGAACCATTATTAACATTCAGTTGTAGTGAGAGTCTTAGGAAGGGCAGGTATCAAGTTATTTGACAAAGTCATTAATAGATAAGATATAATAGTATTTTCTGGAATTTTCAGGGCCTCATGTCATGCCTGGGATTGTATTTTGTAGTTGACTAGTTAGGGAGAGGCATTATGTATGTCCATAGTGAGTTTTAGCACAGGTCTTTACATACCTGATAGCAGAGAATGTCCAAGACACAGACATCAATAGTTGTCAGCATCAAGTTGATATCCACTTATTTCTAATTATGTATTAAAAGCTCGAAATAAAATTATGTCTTTATACTGTATAAAATAATGCCTTTAATAAAGGTTAGGCCTTTGTGAGCTTTTTAAAAATTACTTCCCTTGTCAATGTCTGATCACTTATCAGACCAAGGGCAAGTATAGAATTAAAAACAAATCTATTTACTTAACAGTGGTCATTAGCTTAAACTTAAGGTTTATTAAGAGCTGAGATCTTTAAAATTTAGGGTAATTTTAATTTTGAGCTTAAGGCTCTCTTATTAGGTAGCAGAATAGTTAGAATTACCTGAGAAACAATCACAGAAAATCTTGAAGGAGAAAACAACTGAGTTTTTCCATGCAAGCATGAAAGTTTAAATTTAGCTGATATTGTCAATGAGGACAAGAAATGTGAATAGTATCAAAGCCTAGCAATTCCACGGAGGAAGAACTGGTTAGAGGGCTTTAGTTTAATCACATTTTGTAGGTAGCGTGAAGTAACAGATTTTCAGGCTGCACCAAAATAATTTTAGATAAAAAATTTTAAAATAATCTAATTTTATTGATTGTATTTTTGGTTTAACTCCCTTTGGCCTCCAAAGAAATTTAAGAAACATGTAATTATATTTGTATGTTTTTGGCCATCACATTATTTAGAAGAAGCATTTTAAAAACTTTTGATTTTAATTTGCTTCTATTTTTAATCCACCCTACGCCTGTTTATATTGTTACTTTAAAATTTTTGTTATATTGTACAAAAATATAAATTTAAAAATGAAATTTTAGTATAAAAGACAAGATGAAATATTTTGTTTTGCTAATGTTGCTAGCATGTTATTGAATAGATGCATAATTTAACCATTAAATAATTTAACTATTAAATATACCTTATTCTAAGCAAACTTTGTACTTAGTTCTTTGCTTTAGACTTAGCCATGAAAACATATACAGGAAGTCAAAGCTTCTTTTTAAGTCAATTGTATTTTTGTTTAGGACTACAAACTTAGTTTTGAGCACATGGAAAAATTTGATCATGCCAGGTGGTGGTGGCGCACGTCTTTAATCCCAGTACTTGGGCAGCAGAGGCAGGTGGATCTCTGTGAGTGGGAGGCCAGCCTGGTCTATAAGATCTAGTTCCAGGATAGGCTCCAAACATATGGTGTTTTGATCATTGGGAGTTGGAGGGATGGCTCAGGGTTTGGACTGCTGACAGGTCCTCCAGAGGTTCCAGCATCCACGTGGCAGCTCACAAGCCTGTAACTCCAGTTCCAGTGGATCTGACACCCTTTTCTGACCTCCTTGGGTACCCGGCATGCATATGATGAGCAGGCATGCATGCAGGCAAAATTACCCATGCACATAAAATAAAAATATTAAAAAATTGATCATTTATAAAGTAATTGACCGTTAATTTGTATGTCTTGATTATCTTTAACAGTTTATAAATTAGTAGCTTTTATAAGATTAGGATTTTATAGTTTTAGACATACATTTCTAAATTAATTTTTGTTAACCTGAGTATACTTTTATAATCTTAGAAATTTATCATAAAAATTCACTCTAATCCAAGATATCTTGGAGAGTTGTTGTTTCTTTAGTCTAAAAGGAAGATATAATAAAACAGAAGGCTGAGTATCCAGATGAACCTGGCCCTGCCCCTCGAGGACCAGACAGTGCGTTAAGCCCTGCACCACATCTTCCCTGTCTCTTTAAACTCCACCGACTTCTCTCTCTTCCCCCCTCCCTTTTTTTCTTTCCTTCACTTCCTTTACCTAATATAACTCCCCACTTCAGCTCTGTTTGAGTGGCGTGTCTGTCCCTTCCTCACGGTGAGTTCTCCCCTGCAGTGGTTTGGACCCGCCTCTCCCCGAGGTCCCTCTCACACGGAATAATTACATCTAGTACGACTAAGTTATAAGAGTGCTGTCTTAACTGGTTTATGCCACATGGCCATATTAAGTTGATGATGGAATTATAAGGCATGCATTTTTTAAACCTTAGGAAAGGTTTAAAGGCTACCAGGCATATGGTGTTTTTATCCTGATGAGGCATCGGCTAAGATGAAGACAAACCATGTGACTGTTACTAAGAACATCTATTTTGTATGCTAAATTGTAGCAGACCTAATTTTTTCAACAAGAGCCATACTATTAAAATTACCTATGTATAGACTTAACTATCAGCCTTTTGTTAAAAGTTTTAAGCTAAAATTTTTGTTGCAGATTTTATCAACTTTTAACCATAGCCAATGAACTTATGAACCTGGAGATAAAGAGAGATGCCTCTGTCCTCTGTGTGCTGACTTACATGTAAGGTCAGCTGTTTCTGAGCCGTGCTTTTTAGGGTACCCATTTTGGTAAACTGGGGATCCGAAGTTATCCATTATGTCTGTAAGACTCTGATTCTTTTTAGTCCATCCAATAAATTGTCATTGAAATTTAAATAAATAGCAAAGTCAGTTAAAATATTAGTGGCTGAGAAACATTTAATTAAGCTGATTGATTATAGCAAGCTTGGACTTTTGAACTGTATCACCTGGCATGGGTACAATCTTTGAGGAACATGTGGAATTTGTATACAGAATACCTGTTCCATATCCTTTTAAAGAGTCATCTATAAAAGCATTAAAAGCAGTCTCTATTAAAACCCTAAATCTATAGAATTTTTAGATGTTATTTTAGGCAATACCTGTAGGGTATCTTGAAAATCGTAAGAGGGAAAATTCTAGATAATTACCTATAGAATCCAAGTAATGTGCTAATGTTACCCATCAATTATTATTAGTGTGAAACAGATAATTGACCTGCATTTTATCTAGGGACACAATACTTTCTATGGGCTCTTTATCAGGAAGGGATTATTCTGAGCTACTGCTTTAGCAATTGCACTATTTAATAAACCAATAGTTTGCTCTGTTTCAGATGTTACATTTGTTTTAGAATTTAACTGAGAGCTTTCAGAAAGCAAGTTAAAGAGCAGAGCCAAATCCTAGCGGTGCTAAACATATAAGAGGGTTCCTAATGGTATGTCCCTCAAATTTTAAATTTTTCCCTTACCATGAAAATTAGGTATTTATTTAAGCATATTTAGGAGATCTGGAGAAGATAACATCTTCCATGCGACACATGACTAATACCTCTAGAAATTAAACAGTGTTGGCCTGGTATTTTATTCCCTGATTGCAATCATCTCTATACTGTATGTTGGCCTTGTTTGACTTTTTTCCTCCCATAAAGGGACCATTGATAATTACTTTGATAGTCACTTCCATCATGAGGGAAAAGTAAAACAAGAAATTATTTCTCATATGGGATCTTCAACATTGATTTATTTCTGCTATGAAAAAAACCCAAAAATATTTAAACAAAAATCAAGCAAACAAAAATAATCATCTCTGGGGTCCTGATATGAGGGCAGGGCTTAAACAGAAAGCAAGAAAAATGTTTAACTAGGTAGTCTAGCCAAGGTGTGGCTCCCTAGCCACCATTGCCTCAGTGCCAAGTCTTTCCATCAGGGTCACCTGACAAGTTGTAATCTTTCTCCTGGAGACAAGTTCCTCCTCTGGGTGTCCCAGACATTGTTCCTCCAAGCCAGAGATCCCCGGGGAATCTGCTTTCTTGGGATCCACTCTTTCAGTAGTGTGATCTTCAGAGTGGAGCACAAGAGGTTGCTAAGACAGAAGCGTTTTTGCATACCATTTCTGCCGTCCCTCCTACTCCCTGTTTTATTGCTCTCTCTCTACATGACTTAACATCTTTTGTGAACATTAGGTAGAGTCTTTGGATTGTATGAACAGACTCATATAGTTCCACTAGCCAGTGGGCTAAGACTGCTGCCAGACAGCATTGGAGGTCCACAGCAGAGTTGCTCCCACTCTGGGGTTACTGCCTACCTGAGGTATGCACAGTGATGTGTTTTTGTAGTGTGTTATCCTATGATCTTCTTTGTCTTGTTACCATAAAAAGTTCATGAAATCACTACCTCATTGGAACATGGCATTTGGAGAAACCCAGATCTGTTCTGGGCTGTGTCTCTCATGTTTGACTCTAGAATAAAGCATCCCTGTCTTCCTTTGAGGTGAGAGCTGTTTTTTTCACAGACACCTTGAGCCTCTGATCATCAGTGGCCTGAGCAGCTGGCATTCCAGAGTTGTCTTTACCCACTAGCCCCAGCTTCTGGATTAACACTAACCTTTGCTCTCAGCTCTTCCAACTGTCTAGCAATGTTGCCAAGAGCAGAGATGAGGATAAATGGAGCCAAGATTCAATTTCTCAGATCTACCTGAAAAGTTTTTGTGCCCCAGTAAACCTCTCTGCCGATATAATAATCCAAACCAGACCAAATCAAATCAAATTAGAAAATACTCAGGTTTAATGGATACTAGGGCTTCCACGTGGCCTTCCAGGCCCTCAGAGAGGAGATGGGGAAGGAAGATTGGGAAACCATATGTTTGTTCTCTAGGGAGTAGTTTAAAAAAACCCTGTGGGAGTGGTCTTAGCCTCTCTGGGGAGGGGTCGCCATTTGGCAGGCTTTCTTGGAAGTGGAGTCTGGACTGAGGCAACTCCTAGAGGAGGGGGCTTGAGATGGAACTTTCCACCCAAACATTTTATACTTTTTGGATATATGGGTGCCAGGGGTTGAGGTGAAGTCTCAACCCAAACACTACTGACCTTCTTTTATCCTCCCTCCTTACCTTCCCCATCTTTCTTTCTTTTCTTTTTTTGTTGAGACATAAGAGACACAAACATACAGGCTCTACTTCTTTTGTGGAAGTTTTATCTGCAAATTCTTAGACACATATCCTATCTTAGTTAGGGTTTCTATTGCTGTGAAGAGACACCATGACCACAGCAGCTCTTATAAAGGAAAACATTTAATGGGATAGCTTACAGTTTCTGAGGTTTAGTCCATTACCATGGTGAGACAGGCAGATATGGTGCTTGAGCTAAGAGTCCTACATCTTGATAGGCAGGCAACAGGAAGTGGTCTGACTCATTGTGCATGCCTTGAGCATATGAGTCCTCAAAGCCCGCCTCCCCAGTGACACGCTTCCTCCAACAAAACCACAGCTACTCCAACAAGATCACTCCTCCTAATAGTGCTGCTCCCTTTGGAGGCCACTTTCTTTCAAACCACACAAGACACACCTCCTGTTGAGAGCCCTGTCTATGCCCCTTCCTTGGGAATTTGAGGATGCTATCTCAATGGCTTTGACAGACCACTGAGGACAGGTGTGATGCCCTGTGATTTCTGGAGGTTCTTCTGGTTCTTTCAGAATGTCACTCACAGACGTCACTATGAAAGCGGTCACAGCCCGAGGTTCCCAGCCTGGAAAGGCCACCTTATCAACAGCCCTGCGGATCTCCAGGCCACAGAATGGCTTCCGTTGTCCCTCACAACTTTGATTTGCTCATCAACTCCCTTCCTGTGCTTCCTCAAATTCTGCTGATGACAATTGGAGGACTCCCCTCCCAGCCTGGCTTCCCTCAATGCTAGCTTTTTCCCTGTCTCTATTTGCTATCTGCGGAGTGCTGGGTTTGCGTTTGCTCCTCCCACTCTGGAACGGAGTGCAGCTAATGATTCTTTTGAAATTTGTAAATTGGCAATTTACAATTGTATAAATTGACGGCCCCAAAGTGATATGGGGGATCAATGAAACACAGTGTGCAGCAATTAAGCTGGTTAAATTGAATACCGCCTTAAACACTCTTTGTTATGAGAACATTGGGAACATTCCACAGTTTTGAAATGTCTCCTACTCTTGTCAGCTATTATTCGGTGCACTGCACAGAAGAACTAAAAGAGAATAATCCTCCTGCCTGAGGTTTGTGCCTCTTGGCCCCCACCGCCCGGTTCCCCTCCCTCTCCAGCCTGGGTAACCACCAGGGCTGCTCTCTGCTTCTGTGAATGCTTCAGATTCTAATGCCTAAGTGACAACATGTGGTTTTTGTCTCTGTGTGTCTCTTGTTTATTTCAACTAGCAAAAACGTCTCCAGTTCCATACTTGTCGTTTCAAATGCCAGAGCTGCTTCCTCCTCCTGTCCTCTTTTACTGGCTCCTTCCCTCTTCCCCTTCTCCTCCTTTTTCTCTCCTCCTCCTCCGCCACCACTCTACCTCCCCCAGCAATCCCTTACTACTCTTTACCCCACTTTCTCCTTCAAAAATCTTAACATCTACCTACTTGTGTGTGCAGGGTGTGTGTGTGGGGGGGCGGGGTGGGGGTGGGGGCGGGGGCTCAGATCACAGGTTTTGAGAGTTCTCCTTTTTCACAACTTGAATCCCAAGAATTGAATTGAGTTCATCATGGCATGGAGGCAAGCACCTTTGCCTACCAAGCCATCTTGCCAGCCTGTTTTCTTCTATTTAAAGACAGTCTTTAGGGGGCTGGAGAGCTGGCTCAGTGGTTAAGAGCACACAGACTGCTCTTCCAGAGGACCTGGATTCAATTCCCAGCACCCACATGGCAACTCACAACTGTAACTCTAAGATTTGATACTCTCCTGCAGACATACATGCGGGAAAACATAAGCAAAAAAAAATTAAATTATTAAAAACAACTTTTAAAACTTATACATTTATTTAATACATATGTATGTGGACCACATGTGTGCAGAGATCAGAAGAGGGTGTCAGATCTTTTGGAACTGGAGTTACAGATGGTTATGAGCTTCTGTGTGGGTACTTGGAGTTGAACCAGGGTCCTCTGCAAGAGCAGTAATCAATCTGGCTGGACAGGACTATTCTCTGACCAGAATTACTGCCATCTCCGGGAATTATGCTGGGCCTGTGAGTAAGACAAGTTCATCACTGCTGGGCCTGCTGATTATTTACTGACTCTCATAGAAGGAAGGTGGAGAGAGGCTCAAGGGACCCTCCTCTGAATATCCCGCCTCTCCTCCCAACAGGGGGATGCAATTTCTCCTATTGGAGACAGGTCTTGGGTGAAGGGCCGGAGGATATGGGTGGGGAAGAGAATGGCTGTGAGGTGCAGTCATTTCTGCCGCAGGCAGACCTTCCAGAGCTGCTTCTTGGTTACTGGGTTACTGACGTGCAGGGCCACAACCCTGCAGCTATCTACTGGACGGAAGTAAGTTTGACAAACTCACTGGTTTCTCTAGGTGAGCTAAACATTTGTCTCTCTGAATGAAGGAATTTTAGCTGTAGCTCTTAACTACTGAGCAATCCCTTCAGCCCCTGATGATTTCCTTCCTGAAAAAATATCCCACTGTGTATATATACAATTTTTGTTGGTTTTGAAGACGGTCCTCATTATGTATCCTGTGCTGACCTGGAACTTTCTATTTTATAGGCAAAGCTGGCCTTGAACTTAGGTGATTCTTCTGCCTCTGTCCCCGGAGTATGAAATTACAGGCTTGTCCCATCACACACACTTTGCTGAACCATTCTTAAAATGTGATCCTGGGTCAGCAACATCAATAGCACCTGAGACCACCATAGCAATGCAGATTTCTAGGTCTCAGAGACCCGGAAATGGGGTCCTACTCACCTGTGCTTTAGTGAGGGTCACAAGGTTGGGGACGTAGCTCAGTGGCAGAACACCTGCCTAGCACGTGTGAGGCTCTCAGTTTGATCCCAGAACACACAGATTTAACAAACAATCCCGATAGCTCACGTGCTTCTGAGCCACTTAAATTGGCAAAACCCTGGCAGAGAGCATGAGGGAGCGGGCCTTAGCCACTTGTCGCTGTGTCCTCAGAACTGAAAATGGATGCCCAGGGAATCAACAATATTTGTTGAGTGAGATTTATGGAGTACGTGTCAAGCCAGGATGACTTTTTAAGTACTTTGAAAGTGTGAACTTGGTTAATCCTTTTGCACTGGGTTAGGTCCTATGGGGGTCCTATGGCTATCCCCTTTAACAATTGAGGAACCACAGAGATACTAGGTGGCGAGTTCAGAGTTAAAACTTAGCCCTCCCTTCTTTCTGGTGCTGCAGCAGATACCACACTCAACATTTTCCGAGCCTCCACTGCGCGAAACGGGAAGGGGAATAGAAATTTGGAGCCAGCCAGGGCTACAAGCAGCGCAGACAGAACAGAAGCAGATGTATCTGGTGCCTGCCACCGCTTCCCACGGGGCCTTCAGAGGGAGTCTCTGGAAGAGCCTCTCCTTCCGTCCTCTGAGGCATCCTGTCTATTGATCTGGGGTTTGCTGTGCTGTGGGGTCATGGCAGCTGAAATCCGTTGAAGTAACAGCCTCCTGTCTTGTCCTCCCCATATTCCCAGGATCTTTCCACAGATAGATCACCCATCTCCAACTTCTTGTATCCAAGGCATTGACGTCACGAAGACACCTGCCTTTTTCAAATTGGAAAAGGAAAAAAGGGAAAAGGGGAGTGGTGGTGGTTGCGGGAGAAGCAGCTGTTGAGGGACGACAAAGCCTCTGTTATGCACAACTTGGCCAGCAGATGGCAGTCTGTGTCCGTGTCCTTGCAATTGTACCCAACTGCCTGAATTCTGGTCCAAGCTCAAATCAGATCAAGAGAGCCTTCCCACTGTTCCTGGGGTGACTGGCTCTTGAATCGAGCTTTTGAAGGAGATCTGTGGAGAGGCTGACATCTTTTGTGCTCAGAAGCCTGGGACAGAGGCTGTAATTTGCTGGAAATCAGCCTTTATCTTTTGTACTCAGAAAAGGCTTGCCTAGAAAGCTCTGCCAAAGGCTTGTGCTGGTTCAATCGGAAAGATACTCAGCTGCCGAGGCCTGGGGCCAGCTCATTCCTTCACCTTAGCTCACTGCTCAATGCTACCTCATTTTTTGATCACAGGAAGAAGCAAACAACTTTGAAAGAGCAAAACTAGGAAGACTCCCTGTAAAGGGGAGCCCTTGAGAGTACGTCTGGCTAGCAGGGTTCTTGAATTTTAACATTTTATTAAAATACTGGAATGTATTTTGTGCGTGTTTTTTTATTATTTTATTTTATTTTTGAGACAGGGTTTTATCTAGTCCAGACTGGCCTGAAGTAGCCCAGGCTTGCTGTATAACCCAGCGTGGCTTTGAATTCACGCTCTCCTTGCCTCTGACCCTGGAGTGCTAGGGTGACAGATGTACACAACTGCATTTGTCTGTGGAATAGTGTTCTGTGCTGTGTAGGAGGTTAAGAGAGAGACTCAACTGTGCAGAACATCTGTCAAGTAGGCAAGTCATCATATGGCTGAACATAGACCATTATATGTTAGCGACTCAACTTTTTGCCAAAGAGCAGAGTTCAAACACAGCCCAGGGGTTGGAGAGCTGACTCAGTGATTTAGAGACAGGAGTTCCCATTGCCAGACACCTCATAACTATGTGTAGTTCCCGCTCCAGCAGGTCCCATGCCCTGGCCTCCAAGGGCTCTTCACTCATAGGCACACACACATAAACATAATAAAAAAATAATACAAATGAATTTCAATTTAGCTTTTAAAGGAGATTTATTTATGTTTATTCTGTTTGCATGAGTGTTTTCCTGCATGTATATATGTGTACCATGTGTATGCCTGGTGTCTGCAGAAGTCAGAACAGGGCATCAGATCCCCTGGGATTGGAGTTGTCGATGGTTGTGAGCTACCGTGTGGGTGCTGGGAACTGAACCCAGGTCCCCTTGAAGAGTAGTCAATGCTCTTAACCATGGTTCCATCTCTCTAGCTCCATAAAAATAAATCTTAAAGCAAACACAGAAGACAGAATAATTGAAAACTATGTACCAATGGAGTAACACTGATATCAGTTTACGCACGATGCTGAGAGCTTTTGTCCTTTGCAAACCGAAGGATGTCAAACTTGTGTACTGAGGGCTTTTAGGTCTGAGACCATGAGTGATGAGCCAATCAGGAGGATGGAGTTAAATGGTTCTGTTCCTAAGCCTTATCCATGTTAACTCATTCCCAAGTTCATGGTGAATTTATGTGATTGTTCAGAACTATCGCTTTCACCATGGAGATGAAAAAACAAACAAACACACAAAGCAGAGGAGCAGGTAGATCAGTTGGCCCAGGATCACAGCACTAAAAGCAGGAAGAGTTCTTACTCTCAGTTTCCTTTCTGTACTTTTTTCTCTCAGGGTCATGGTCTCTTCCACAATTTCTTCTGTCTGGATGGCAGGGAATTCAGCTGTAGGCAATGACTGGAATTCTCTCCTCAGGCTCAGCTCCACAGGCTTAGTTGGAGGAAGGCGGGGTCCTGAGTTCAGGTTATTCCTATCTGGGCTGCAGCTGCCTGGTTCCATACTAGTGGCCATGTTAGCCGGTTCTCTCCCCATTTCCCTGCAAAATGGAGAGGTCTTCCTCAGGCTGCACTGTGTTGCAAAGACCTGCCCTCCACAGTCCCCGTCTCTGGGAACGTGGCATGTTGTGTGTGGGCTGTGTCCACGCTAGAGGTGGAGTCTCAGAAACTTCTGTCTCCCTTCTCAAGCCCGAGTCATGGCCTCTGCTACTTCCGAACATCTTACTGAATCCTCCTCAGTTGTATAGGTACAGGATTTTAAAACAATCCCTAAAAAGAAGGAGGAGGTGTCTTAGTTCTGGTCCCTCCTGTTAGGGAGGGAGTTAAGGACAAAGCATCAACACGTGTGTGTTTGTAAATCCTGTAAATCCTCACGAATCAACCTGGGAAGGAAGAGAATCAAGAATGGGCAGAATCCAAGATGGGAGAACATTTGCTGTAGAGCAGTGGTTCCCAGCCTTCCTCTTGCTGCCACCCTTTAATCCAGTTCTTCATGCTGTGGGGACCCCAACCATAGAATATTTTCACTGCGACTTCATAACTGTAATTTGCTACTGTTATGAGCTGTAATATAAATGTCTGATGTGAAGGGCATCTGCTATTCCACCCCTGTAGAAGGGGGCTGATAAGTGAAGTGACTCACAGGTTGCAAACCACTGGTGTAGAGGTTAGAGAAGGCAAGTCCTAGACTCACTGGGAGATAATTATTAGAAAAACACAGAACTATACTTTAAGGCTGGAAATCAAAATACCCCAGAAGATTCGATAAACACTCAAAGGTGAGATCCTTTGGTCTGTAGAGTCCAAAAATATGCTTCATGTGTGAGCTGGCATCCGACTATCGACAGGAAAAGTTAGACACTATATGAAGTCCATCAGGAGACCCAGGGCAAACATGATTGATATGCCCCAGTGGTGATGAAGTGTCTGTATGTGGGATTTATCCATCCGTCTGTCCATCCATCCATCCATCCATCCATCCATCCATCCATCCATCCATCTGTCTATCCATTCATCTGTCCACCCATCTATCCATCTGTCTATCCATCCATCTAATTCATCTCTTTATGCATATGTTTTTTTTTAAATGTGAATGATTGTTCTGCCTGCATATATAGCTGTGTGCTACATGAGCCAAATACATGCCTGGTGTCTGTGGAGGACAGATGAGGGTTCTTGTAGAACTGCAGTTACAGATGGTTGGTCATGATTTGGGAACCAAACCCGGGTTCTCTAGACGAACAATCGTCTTTCTCCAGTCTCTATAAATTTTTTTGAGACACTGCCTTAATATAGTCTAGGCTGGCCTTGACCTCTTCTACTTCCAAGTGCTTAGGGTACAGCCATGTGCCTCCATGCTCAGTTTTTGGGGTGCTGGGATTCATACCCAGGGCTTGGTGCATGCTCGGTAAGTACTACTGTCTTAGTACTTTTCTGTCTCTGTGATAAACCACCATGGCCCAGGCAACTTACAGAAGAAAGCATTTAATTGGCCTCAGGGTTCCCAAGGCTAGAGCCCATGATGGCCAAGCAAAGGTGTGGTGGCAGGAACATCTGAGAGCTCACATCTCTCAAGCAAACAGAAGGCAGAGCCACCTGGGAATGTGTATGGCTTTTGAGACCTCAAAGCCCACTCCCAGTGACACATCTCCTCCAACAAGGTCACACCTTCTCATCTTTCTGAATACTTTCACCAACTGTGGACTAAGTATTCAGACACATGGGCCCATGGAGGCCATTCTTATTCAAACCCCACAACTAGCAACTGAACTGTCTCCCCAGACTCTGTAAATGGAGTATCCCCATAACAATGTCTTGAGAGAGCAGATTTGGAAAAAAAAAAAAAAAAAAGGAAACTGCTAAGTAAAATTATGTAAAATTGGGAATGGAGTAATAGGGTGAGTGCCTGGCATTTTAATGCCATGCTAGAGTGCTTTCTAATAAGCCTGCTTTAGGGCATTCTGACTTGTCGGTAATGTAATTTTCCTTGACTTACCACCCACAATTGATTAGATCACATGTGCTTTCCAGCTCTGAAGAGTTGGAGATTAAATTGAACTGAACTGAAAAGATTTTTTTTGGGGGGGGACCAATAGAGATGCTAACCCTACAGATTAGGGCTTTGCTCTCTTATAGGAAATTAATCAATACTATGTCTGATTTACCCTTACTTCCTCATTCTTTTGACCCCTGACTATACACAAGTCAGGTTTCTCAGGTCCACATGGAGTTGCTCATGTCTGCATTAATAAATCAAAAACTTTGACATATGCTTATTAACTATGCATATGAGAATCATGACTATTAATAACCAAGGACCATGCTTTCCAGTAGCATCCTGAATGCCCTTGGGTGTGAGAGGTAAACTGAGGCAATGGAAACTAGTCAAGAGGACAGAATTACGTCACTAGGAAGAGCCTGAGAGGTGCAGTTTGACCAAGGTTGAGTAATTCAGGATGAAAGTCACACATCAGACCAGGTTGCCAGGCCTCATGCTGGCCAGGCATGGCCCTACTGGGCTCCACTGAGATAGTCTAGGCACTGGTCTAGAGCCACACAAACCACTGCCCTTCATTCTTGTTTAAGCAGTTAGAAGCTGAGAGCTAATGGCATATGCCTATAATCCCAGCATTTGGGAGGAAGGGGCAGTCAAGGTCATCCTCCACTACACAGTGGTCTTGAAGTTAGCTTGAGCTCCATGAGACCAACCAAAAGAAAGAAAAAGGGCTCAGAGCTAAGTTGTGGCCCACTTGACTCTTCTTTCTATAGTCAACAGCTTCTCATTTAATTTCTTGCTTCCCTGTTACTTGGTGTTATGTGGCTGTTTCCTCAGGGTTGGACATGATCACCATTATCTTTTCATCTTGAATCAGAGAAACTGTGGTTACTTACATGGGGCCCTCATGAGGTTAGGTTCACTACCTTTCCCTCATGGAAGGGAATGACGCTCACTGGGCATATGAGGCACACGAGGCCCTGCTCCTTCCTAAGGATATCTAAGCCATCAGCCATTGCTAGGGAAGGGGAGACTCTTATGTAGTACAGTCCTCTGTAAGTTGGTCATGTTCTTTGAAGTTACCTCAGTTAAACTCACTGGCTTTCTGTTGCCTGAGTTTTCTGTCCTGCCTGGTTCTCGCAGTCATTAAGTCCCAAAGAAATCACACAGAGGTCTACATTGATTATAGACTGATTGGCCCATTAGCTCAGGCTTCTTATTAACTCTTATAACTTATATTAGCCCATTATTCTTGTCTATGCTAGCCACATGGCTCGGCATCTTATTCAGCGAGACAGTCACATCTTGCTTCTTCTGTGGCTGGGTTGGGACTGCAGAAAGAACTTTCTTCTTCCCAGAATTCTCCTGTTCTCATTGACCTGCCTCTACTTCTTGTCTGGTTGTCCCACCTATACTTTCTGCCTGGCTACTGGCCAATCAGCGTTTATTTAAAATATAATGGACAGAATACAGACCATTGTCCTACACAAGTTTTCCAAGCTAGATTTGGAAGGAAGTGTTTCCTTGGTCTATCCCATCCCATGTGGTATGTGTTGGTGGGCTGTCTTGCTATGGCAGCAGTCATTGGCCCTGCTGGAGGCCCATGCAACTCAGCCTGAGCTACCTGAAGCTGCGGGAGTTGGGGGTGAGGATGGTTGCCTTCTTCTACTGTATGGAGTGGCACACTTCTTTGGTGAATGGGTTCCATTGTGTGAGTCCAGGGATACCTTGAGAAGGGCTGAGAGACTAAAGAACACATTACTGTCCCTGGAAGTCACATGGGATAAAAATGCATGTTGGCTATGTTGTTGTGGCCTTTGCTGTGGGGGAGAAAACAACTGAGTCTGAGCTGTTTTTCTGGATAGTTTTATGTCAACTTGACCCAGACTCAAAGCCATCTGAGAGGAGGGAACCTCAATTAAAAAAAATGTTTCCATAAGTTGGAGTTATAGGCAGGCCTGTAAGGGAGATTCTTAATTGGTGATCAGCGGGGAAAGGCCCCCAGACTATTGTGGGTGGTACTATCCTTGGGCTGGTGGTACTGGGTTCTATAAACAGACCCAGCAAGCCTTGGGGAACAAGCCAGTAAGCAGTTCCCCTCCATGGCCCCTGCACATGCTCCTGCCTCTAGGTTCCTGCCCTGTTTGAGTTCTTATTCTGACTTCTTTCAGTGATGAACAGTGATATGGAAGTGTAAGCTGAATAAACCTTTTCCTCCCCAACTTGCTTTTTGGTCATGGTGTTTAATCGTAAAAATAAAAACTCTAACTAAGACAGCTGTCTACCCAGGAAGAACTTGCAGGGTAGAAATACAATGGGAAAATCACATGCAGTTACTGCTGCCACAGTGGCCTTGGAGCTGGCAGGAAAAGTGGACAGAAGGGAAAACGGGGTAGACTTGATAGAAGAAAACCCTCTTTGACCTTTAATATCGAGTAAGGGAATGTAATCTATGCATGATTCAGAATACAAACAGGGGCTTTAGTGGCCTGGTACAGAAATTCCCTACCCCATCCAAGATTCAGGTTTATTAAGGGCACAAGGGGCTACTGAGAGCCCTGGTGTATGCAGGTAAGGCCTGGGATGTGCCTGGGTGGCTAGGGAGGGTTTTCCCAATCTAGGGCTACTTGAAAGTGTAGCTCTCAGCGCCACCTCATCCAGACTCTTTGGGCCTGAACGTGGTGAGGAGCAGGGATGGCTGTAGTATTGTTTGCCTTCACAGCCGCCAAATCTGTGTCTTTCCACATTTCTCCTTTTCACATTCTTCAGGCAGGGCTGAAGCCAGTCCCTGTGGAGGGAGGTGACTTCATCAGTGAAGAATACTTTCTCGTCACATAGGAGGTGTTGGGGAATAGTACTTCAAGGTGTGTGACTTTTGTTAATGCTGCATTTGTTTAACTCTGTGAAGCTGTGATTCTTTGCCTGTCTAAAACACTTGATGGTCCTAATAAAGAGCTGAACAATAGAGAGGAGCAAGGATGGGCGGAGCTGGCAGACAGAGGGTATAAATAGAAGAAGAAAACAAGGAAGGGAGAAATGAGAATAGACCAGCCGCCTTACTGCTTTTTATTTTGAGGTAAGGTCTTGTTATTATTTTGGTTCTTTGAGACAGGGTTTCACTATGTAGACCAGTCTGGCCTTGAACTCATAGAGATCTGCCTTTGCCGCTGGAGTGCGAGGGTTAAAGGCGTGTGCCACCACAGTTCTAACTGGGTGTATACATTTGTGACAGCATCGTCTGGTTCATTTTAAACATAGATCCTTATGTTCCAGAGCACAGTGATTGTAACCGAATCTTAGGGATTCTTGAGTTTGGCACCGAGTCTTCTCCTGTAGCCTTAACAAATACTGTCTACCTTTTCTGAAGTGCTTGACCCCTGGCTGGTGTAAACTCCGGGTTCTGAAATGATTTCAGAAGTATTAGTTCTTGGTAATGACCCATTATCTCTCCTCATTTTCCTCCCTCCTTTCTTGAGGTCACCATTCCTCCACTGTCCATCATCCTCCCATCAGTGAAGGAAAATGGACATGTTCTCACTAAAGGCAGTTTCCAGATTAAAGGCCGGACTGGACAGAAAGGGATCAACGTGAGCAGACCTGAGTTACTGAAGAGCACGTCTGGGAAGGGCTCAGGTGGTGTTCCTTGGGCAAATAGCACCATTAGAAGACAGTTTTTTTTTTTCCCCTGTAAAAGGTTCTGACTACATAATCTATACATCCATTCCAAGGCTAAATTCTGTGACTATAAATGTATTTGAAATGTATTTGCTCCTTTAGGTCCTGTGTTTGGCTTTAGGATTCCTGGGAGTAAAGGATAAGATGAAGCCATATTGTTTTGTGAGGTTTGCGGTTTAACAAGCAGAAGCACAAGCTTGCATTTTCAGAGATGGCATGAATGGTAGGCCAGAAAGCATGGTTTGGGGCTCTGGAGAAAGTGTTTAATTGCGTCTGCAGGACTCAGATGATGATGGCAGATCACAAGTGGCCAAAATTCACATTGGGCCAGTTAAAGCGGAGAAGGTCATATACTCACTCTCATCAACATCACCCCTCCCCAATAAAGACCAAACAAACAACATACAATGAAATAAGGACCATGAGATGGGCAGAGTCCAGGATTTCAGCTCCTCTTTTCTTCTGTGCTTTAGAGCCAGAGACCAAGCTGAAACCAGAAACCAGAAAACATTAGCATCCATTTCTAAAACTTCATAGCAAGAGGTATGTGTGTGTATGTGTGTGTGTATGTGTGTGTGATCTGTCTCTCTGTCTGTATGTGTGGTGGTGGTGGTGGTGGTGGTGACTAAGGCAAGATTGTTATTGGCCAGCCATGGTCATTTGCTGATTCTTGGCTCAGCTGAGGTGTGGACTGTTTTCTGTGATTGGGAGCTCCCAATGTAGCTGAGGATGGAGTTTCCCCGCTGGTAGAGTGGCTACCACTGTGTAGTTCCTCTTGGCCTGGTATTTGTAACGTAGATCAGGCTGGCCTTTAACTCAGAGATCTGCTTGTGTTCGCCTCCTGAGTGTCTCTTTCAAAGACCGTCAAACTGTGCATAGTGGCTCAGGTTTGTAAGTCCATCACTTGGGAGGCTAAGGCAGGATGACTACTGTGAGTTCCAGGCCAGTATGCACCACAGAATAAAGCATTGTCTCTAAATATTGTCTCAAAGCAAGGCCTGGAGAGATGATGGCTCAGTAGTTAAGAACGGTTACTGCTTTTGCAGAGGGACCTTTAGTAGGATTTCCAGCCCCATCTATAGCTGCCTGTAACTCCATCTGCACAGGGATCTGATGCCTCTGGTCTCTGTGGCAGGCACACACACACACACACACACACACACACACACACACACACAATCTTTAAGCAAAGCAAAGGAAAACAAACAGTAACAACAAACCAACCTAAAACTCCATGATAATGATATCAGATCCCATTATACCGGTAACATTTCTAAGTCTATAAAAAAAATCCTGACTTGAGTTCTGATCGATGTTTACCTGCCCCGTATTTTTTTTCTGTCTGTCTCTATGCGGTCTTTATGGTAATGACTAGCAGGCTAGACCCAATAATCGGTGATGTACACCAACTGGCTAGAGATGAGCCAGTCAGCTGGGCAGGGCAGTGCTCAACCGTCAGCCTAGCCCAGACCAAAGGACACAATAAAGCAGCTACGAAACAAGGAAAAGTTGATCTGATAAAGACCGCGCTGATGTCTGACAAAATTAGGTTAACTTGCTGAGCCAGAGGCATCCTCCATCAGAGAGCAGAGAGGCCGTGGGGAGGCACGGCTCCTTACAGCACTCCAGGGGAGGAGGAGGTTCAGATGAAATTGCAGCAAAGCGGTTTGTTAGCTCAAGGCAAGGCTGGGATGTGTAGACAGAGATTGACACCTGGCTTAGGCTGAGAGGAGAGCTACGGATCTTTGTTTCCTTGGAAACTACAAAGTGAAGAGGCATGTAGAATGCTGGGTGGTGATCCCTTATCTGGTGCTGTGCACCTGGGGTGGAGGGAAATGGAAGCTGTTGTTAGAATGCCTTCGATGCTCCAGGCAGGAAGGAGATGTTCCTTCTCAGTGATTTTTAACAGTTGAGTTTCTAACACCATCATTTTGAAAACAAGTTTCATCACGTCCTTTTGTTAATTTAAAAGAAAAAAAGCAGTGTAGGTTTTTATTTTATTTTATTTTTTTAATAAACAAACCTATCCTTACAAAGGACATCCTCTCCATAGAAACCCATTTATGCCGAGCGCCAGGGTCTCCTGGGAACAGCAGCCTGTCTTCCTTAGCACAACACCGGAAAGTGACTTGGGGTAGAAACGTCTAGACAGCTACAAGACTACGAAGGACTTTTGGAGTTTACGGTCCTGAGGTGAAAATCCACCCACCTATCTGTTCTGTGAATATTTTTGGAGAGCTACTGTGTACCACCCGTCGTAAAAGAGATAGTTTCTCTCCTTGAACAGCTTATAATCTGTCGAGGGAAAGCCTGAAACTGGGAACAAGCCCATTACGCTCCCATGAGGTCAATAGCGGGCACTGGCAGAAATTTGTTTTTCAACAGCAAAAGCTTTATGGCCTCTAGCCTGGGAATTTGGTCCCATCCCGGGTGAGATGACAGTGCGAGTGGAAAGGGGAGGTTCTGAGACTACATTCGTTTTGAAAACGTTGGCGAGCATGCCCACGGTGGTAACCCACCGTCCAGATCCGGATCTCAGAGCACCCCTGAACTCTCCAGTCGCTCGCTGGCGAGCAGACCAAGTCACACGCATGCGCGCATCCTCCTTCACCGAGCTTTCAGCTCTGCAGCTCCAGAACTTTCTTTAGTGTGCAGCGAGTTTACTAAGTCTGCTCACAGGGTAGTTTGGAAATGCCAGGTGTTACCTTTGTCCTGGAAGCAACCACTGAAAGATAGCAATTGCTTCTTAATGTGCGGCCTCCAAAGCTCATTCTGTATAGTTTCTCAGAGGATGCCCAGAAGAACTGAACTCGTTAACTCCAGGGGAGGTGTGGGCACTGTGAGCATCCCCAGAACCAAGATTGAGCGTTGGCAGGCTCCGTCTTTTGCATATCACCGTGCTGCAAGAGTTCTTGAATGCCAAGGCCTCATCATGGCCAAAAGAGAGCCTTCACGACATGCCTCCACTTCATCCGGCTCTTATATTCTTTCCGCCTTCCAGGATGTTTCCTGGGCTCTGAAGCGGGGGTGGGGGCCGTTGTGTGTGGGAGGGTGAGGATACAGATAACAGCAAATGGTTACCCTTAGCATTTTGATTCGGCCTGAGTCTCTGCATCAATCACTGTTTGCTGCAACAAGAAGCTTCTCAGACCAGGACCCTGGGCTGCATTAGTCCCCGGGGTAGAAGCACAAATATTTTGGAGGCATTTTGGCCTTAGGTATTTGAGCTTAACTGTATTGGTAGGATTTTAAGCATGATAACTTGCTTCTCTCAGGAAACCAACTTCATAATGAACAATGGCTGCTTCTTACCTACATGCTAAGTGACTGTTTCCAAGAGGAGCAGCCTTTGGCTCCTATTATCCCCGCATCACAGATAATTAAGGTGGAGGGTGAGCTGGTCCAGCTCTTTGGGGCTAATCCTCTGTGGAGGAAGTTCCTTAGGTTTTTCTGTCAAATTAATCAAGTAAAAAAAAAAAAAAAAGAACCCACTGAGAAATGAGAATTCAACTCTCTTAATGACAGGCTGTCTTTATAGTGACAGTGTATTTCAGGAGATGTCATTTGACCCCATTTGCTATGCCAGAAACTAAATAGTGCTTCATGCCAAGCATGTGCCCTCGGGTCCTAAGATGATGGTAATAATGACAAGTCCGAATCGTGATGGCGATGACAGCCAATTTCCAGGCCCCTCGTCTAGCCGCCTGCTGCTCTTACATGATAATAGAATCCAGCTGACTACATGGCTGTCTGGCTGGAGAGCAAACCTCTTCCTCTGAAGCTGGAGATGGTAAGTGTCCACGCTTTGACTAACAGAACGGGAGTGGAAACGATGCAACTTCCGCTTTCCTTGTCTAGAGGGGAGTTGCTGGGCTTAGCCCTTTCATCCTTCCCACTGACTCTCAGGTGATGCTTGTAAGAATCTCAGGTACCAGGTATTGAGTATGGCATCTGCATTCGCCTCAGTCCCTGAAAGACCATGTGGACTATGCCAGCCACCTGCTGACCTGTAATGCCCATGGATGTGAGACAGAAACAAATCTTTCTCCTTTAAGCCAACGTTTTAGGTCTTTTCCTATAGCCGTTATGTGCTGGTCAGCTGGTCTTTTCCTATAGCAGTTAGTTATGTGCTGGTTAGCTGGTCTTTTCCTATAGCAGTTAGTTATGTGCTGGTCAGCTGGTCTTGTCCTATAGCAGGTATGTGCTGGTCAGCTGGTCTTGTCCTATAGTAGGTATGTGCTGGCTAGCTGGTCTTGTCCTATAGCAGGTATGTGCTGGTTAGCTGGTCTTGTCCTATAGCAGTTAGTTATGTGCTGGTTAGCTGGTCCTGTCCTATAGCAGGTATGTGCTGGCTAGCTGGTCTTGTCCTATAGCAGGTATGTGCTGGTTAGCTGTTTTTGTCAACGTGCCGTCATCTGTCTGGGAAGAGAAAATGCCTTCTTCAGATTGGCCTGTAGGTGAATCCATAGGGAATTTTCTTGCTTAAGCTTGATGTGGAAGGGCGCAGCCCCCTGTGAGTGGTGGCATCCCCTGGGCAGGTGGTCCTGAGTGGTAGAAGGAGGCAGACGGAGCAAATCAGTAGGCAGTGTTCCTCCATGGACTCGGATTCACTTCCTGCTTCCAGGTCCTAAGTTCCTGCCCTGATTTCCTTATGATGAACTGTAAGCTGTAAACCAGAATAAACCCTCCTCCTCCCCAAGCTGCTGTTGACCGCAGTGTCTATCACAGCAGCAGAAATCAAACCAGGACAGTCTCCTGGTCTAACTCATGCGCATACACATGCATGTACTGATACACAGATTTTGACTCCACGTGCCCCTTAGTCTGATTGCCATGGCTTGTTTCGAGCATTCAAGGTGAATGCTGACACTTCCTACCCCAGTTTTAGAAATGCAGGCACTGCTTGTCCTTGTCTGGTTCATCAATTTTTTTCTTTACCCACCCGTTATATAAATTGTGTTGAGACTCAGTATGTATAGAACTCGTTGACAGAGGGTAAGCAGGTGTGTGGATGACCCAAAAATGAATGCTTTGAAGAAACTTATAGTTTAGAGACTTCAAAGAGGATAAAAATATTAAATCAGGGGTTCTTGTGATAGCCATTTTTCCCCCCTTCAGAATGTAATTAAAGTTGAAAAAAGAGTTGGTTTCATTTGTGTTATTTCCTTAGTACTATTTTTCTTTTTGAGGACGTCTTCCCTGGCATGTTTGTATATTCATTCTCCAGGCCAGTGTTCACAGGGCAGGTTACCATTTTTGGTTAATGACAATAAGGCAGGCATGAGTGCGGGCCCTGTATCACCATAAACTCAGCCCCCTTTCCACCCCGCCCCCAGTCTCTGGAGAGTATTAAACACTGGAGGAGCTAGTGTGTCCTAGAGTCCTTCAGGCTTCCTGTGTGCCAGGGAACTAATTCCTAGGCTCAAACAGAATCTGAAGTGATGAGGATAAGGAGAAATTGAAAAGACTCCAGGGTTTCTCAGGTAAGAGCTATTTGCTTTTCCTAGGAGGCAGGTTTATATGGATGTATATGTTTTGTTGTATTTTTTCCACATAAAAGTATCTTTTATTATGAATGAACACAGACAAAATCCTAGGCAAGTTGTTTGTAAGATCTACAGATGTCCTGTTTTTAAAGGTGACCACAATAGCTTTGTATTTAAACTTTACCACTGTGTCATGACCCTAACTGCCCAGTTGTAAGAGTAAACTGAAAGAGGTTACATTGGTTTTGACTGGATACTGTTGCGGAATCATTAATGTAGCTATATTTGTTTTTATTTGTTTTAACAAATTCTCTCTCCTCCTCCTCTCTCTTTTCCTCTCCTCTTTTTCTCTTCCTTAGCATTGTTTGTTTATTTTGATTTTTTTTGAGGTAGAGTCTCATTGTAGCCTAGGATGGCCTTAAACATGGTATGCAACAGAGGCTAGCCATGAACACCTCCCAATCCTCTGCCTTTCCCTCCAAAGTACTGGGTTTGCAGGCCAGGCACCACCATGCCGCCTATGCTTGGCCTCTAAAAGCCTTTTCTTTCCTTCCTAGGCCAAGAGAGAAAGCGGCAGGTGAGAACACAGACGTATGAGAGAAGAGAGAAATCGAGGCAGGGGCAGAGGCAGAGAAGAATCCAAAGGAGAACCTGTTAGAGAAATAGAGAAAGTAACTCAGGTTGAAACCGATAAGGAGGAACCTGCAAGCCTCTGAACTTTTACTGAGCAAGAAGATAAGTAGTAGGAGACACATCCAGAACTTTCCATCCTGTGGAAAGGAGAACCCAGCTGGTTCTGGGTCTCATGTGTGCTCTGTGGATTATTCCAAGTTACAGATTGGTGTTAGCTGGCAGAACTAAGGGGAGGGGACAGCCCTGACAATTTAGTGATTCAACAGGTGTAGTCAAGATACAAGCTCAGGGGAAAGACGACTGTCCTTGACAGAGCCTGCTGGGGAGACGGTGGCAACCCTGAGAAAGAGACTGGGGTGATTTTCTTTTCTTTTCTTTTTAATAATTTATTTATTTTTATTTTATTTGCCCTTCCTTCCTTCCTTCCTTCCTTCCTTCCTTCCTTCCTTCCTTTCCTTTCCTTTCCTTTCCTTTTTTTTTTAAATTGATTTTTAGAAGCCAGGCAATCACCCCAGGGGCTGCAAAATGTAGAGGGGCCAGTTTTTATTTTGGCCTCTGAATCCTGTAGCTCTGAAAGTTCTGCTTTCGCAAAGTGCCATCGGGTGGTTTCAGATTCTCAGAGATGGGCTTCCTGGAAAGGTCTTTGGAGCTGTTTATTGTGTCGCTGACCAAGAGGAATGGAATTCCATCTGTATTCTTCAGCAGCAGCAGCAGCAAATCCAGCATGTCGCAGTTAAGAGGAACTGAAATGATGACCCTTGTCTACTTGGGGCTTTAGCCCTGACCAGTCTGTCTTGTTGCAACATCTCTAGTTCATCTTGTGCCTTCTGTGTAAGGAGCAGCTCGGGACCTTACTGACTTTTGTGGTTCCTCTTCCTGACCACATTCCCAAGTCTGCCTTGGCCAGAGGTTGCAACAGCAGACTGACTCCTCTTCGGTGTTCTCTGGGCTCTTAAACTCAGTGCCCACATTCTGTTTGGTTTTGTGCAGTTGGTTCTGGATACACACACACACACGTATATAATTTTAGGGTCTCTCTCTATGTAGTTCTGGGTGTCCTGGAACTTGATCTGTAGACCAGGCTGATCTTGAACTCACATAGATTCACCTGCCTCTGCCCCCATGAATGCTGGGATTAAAGGCATGATTATATCCTTAATGCAAATGACTTTAAATTTTTTTTTATAGAATTTTTTTTCTTTTTTAAGATTTATTTATTTATTATGTATACAACATTCTGCCTCGATGTATGCCCGCACGCCAGAGGAGGGCGCCAGATCTCAGTACAGATGGTTGTGAGCCACCATGTGGTTGCTGGGAATTGAACTCAGGACCTCTGGAAGAACAGCCAGTGCTCTTAACCTCTGAGCCATCTCTCCAGCCCATGACTTTAAAATTTAATTTTGATTAAAGTATCAATGAGAACACAATAGAGTTCACATCTGTTGTGAACAAGTGAGGGCACACCAGATGTCCTAAGGATACCTTTAAATCTTTGTAGAACATCCTATCTTAAAAGAGAAGCCTTTCCCAGTAAGCCAGTAAATTTATGCAGCCACATTCAAAGTACAGCATGGAAAATGGAAGGATTTGGCTGTGTTCTAGAGTGGGGTGTGGTGTGAAAATGGCTCTCAACAACCACAGTGACAAAGGGGAAGTGGAGCAGGGAAGGAGGGCTGATAACAACTACAGACAGCGTGGTTGTGAAGGTCGCATCTGAGTGCAGACATCAAAGAGGTTAAGACGTTGGTCATGGAGCCGTGCTGAAGAACACTCGAAACAGAGGAAACGGGACATGCAGAGCCCCCTCCTGCCACAGGGAGTGTCTGGCTGATGTGACCCAAGTCAGGAGCATAAAAAGTGAAGGTGTGGGATGGGGAGATGGCTTTGTAGGTGAAGTGCTTCCTGGGTGAGCATGAGGACCTGCATTGGTCCCCAGAACATGGTAAAATGCCCCGTGTGTGCTGGGAGGCAGAGGCAGCTAGATCTCAGGGCCTTGCTGGCTTGGCTTAGCTTTTTTGGCAAGCCCCAGGCTCTAGTGAGAGACACTGTCTCCAGAGGAGGATGGTTTTTGAGGAACAATACTTCAAGTTGATCTCTGGCCCCCACACGCACGCATGCGCACTTGCCCTCACCTAAAGGCCTCTCCTCCTCTACCAGATTAATAAAAAGTGTCAGTGAGAAAGAAATGGGAGAGAAAAGCCAGGTCACATCGCTTAGCAGTCTGCGGCCTAATTTGTCTCTTCCTCGGAAGAACAGGGAGCCTCGGGAGGTTTGGAGAAGAAGTGGCTTACATTTCATAAGTGTTGAGAGCAGATTTCAGGAGACAGGTCAGAACAGGGACCCAGAAAGTTGTTGCAGCCATCAAGCAAGAGAGGTGAGATTGTCTTGCACTAAGGTGTTTGCAGTAGATATGGTGACAGAGGAGCCACTTCTAGTAGCTCTCTTCAAAGGCAGAGCCAACAAAATTTCCTCTGCATGGGAGAGGAGTGTGTGTTAAGTACAGGGCTTTGTGTCTGTTCAAGTAAAAGTCTTTAGTTGCCTATTTATTTATTTATTTATTTATTTATTTATTTATTTATTTATCTATCTATTTATTTATTTATTTAAGACTTTAAGACAGGGTTTCTCTGTAGCTTTGGAGCCTGTCCTGGAACTTACGCTGTGAATCAGGCTAGCTTTGAACTCACAGAGATCTGCTTACCTCTGCCTCCCAGTGCTGGGATTAAAGGCGTACACCCCTAAGCCTGACTTAGTTGTCATGAAGTTAAGTGAGGAAAAAAAAAATGGGGTGTGGGGAGGCAGATTCAGGAGAGAACTGCTATGGACATTGACTGGTATAGACAACGAAGAAAACCTGACACGTTTGAGTTATTCATGGAAATAAGTGTACTAGGTTCACAGGCGAAGTGCAAGAGGAGCGAGGGACTCTCCCTGGCTTGGTTAAGAAGTGACCTGTGGGCTGGGTTCTGGAAATGCTTAGGAGCCTGCCGGGTGTGTTCACATCCATGGGTGTGAGTCCTGAGGATTCCAGCCAGAGGAAGGAATACAGAAGCTTTAGGAATCTGCGAAGCCGGAACCAAACTGGGCAAATGTGTTATCTTGTAAGTACCACCTCCCTGGAGTCTGTAGCCCAGGGAATCTTAGGATAGAAAATGAAATAGCGGATCCTTTTCAGCAGCAGATAGGTTTGTGTTATTGCATGCTTTTCCAATTCCATTTAAAGTTATTTAAGATATCAAAAATGATGCAGAAGCAGTTCAATGTCACTGAGTTCCTTTAAGCTGAGATCCTTGAGATAAAAATGAAAGTCATTGAAAAAGACATAGGCAGCTAGTTCTGAAGAGTTTGTTTCCCTGCGGTGACAGTGGTCTCCTGGGGGGTGTCAGATCCCCACGTCTGCACCATTTTGATGTAGGGAGGCTCTCTCTCCCACTGCCATAGAAAGTCTGTTAGAATCTGAAATCTCACGTTCACCAAAACATGGCTATTTCCTGGATTTACCCAGTCAAAGACGTGGTCAGGTCTTTGATACAAAGGAAGCATTTTTCTTTGGTTAAAAAATACTGATGTTTTGTTCCACCGATGAGAAAGGACTCAGCTCGGGGTCCTGTTTTGTAGGTTGTCACTCACAGGAGACAGACATCCCTAATCTCACAGCTCTCCACAGATCTGTCCTCCTCCACGGGTTCGCTGTCTCCACACTCACTCTGTTGAATGGTGCTGGCAAAGAAGCACACGCTCTAACTTTATGCCTGACAGAGCTGAGGTGTAGACTATCCCAGAGATGTGCAGGAAGATGTAAAATGGGAGTGTGGCAGGACCGTCACTGGAACGGAAATCATGGGCTAACTCTACGCAGTTCTTACTGCGCTTCACTTCCCCTCATTTCCGGAGGAAACTTGGGTTCTGGGTTTTCCCCTGCCTGTGTATATCATCATCACCACCGTCATCATCGTCTTCATCATCATCATCATCATCATCATCATCAGTAGCGGTACACTAGGCTGGTCTGGCCCTGGGAGGATGAGGTTGTTTTACACCTAAGTCCTCTCCCCTTCTCCTCTCCATCCCCTTCCTGGTCTCAGATAAGCCCAGGCTGTCTTAAAATTTGTTATGTAGCCGAAGCTGGCCTTGAACTTTTTGCCTTTTCAAGTGCTGGGGTAATAGGTATGTACCACCATGGCCATCTTACAGGTTTAGGATTTGGGTAGTCAAGAGCAGGGGCCAATACCAACTGGTGGAGAGAGATACATCAACTTGTCCCCAGGGAGTAGGTTGACTTGGGGATACATTATGGGTGAGCATGGTGCAATGATGACCATAGTGATTGTGGCGACCTCAGTGACCGAGATGCGGTAACTAGTCATCCTCTGGGCTAGGATTCGTCCTAGCAGTAACTTCAACTTCAAGGCGACACACACTGTAGCCGCTTGGGCCATAGATGGATAGCAGAATACAATGTAGGCTCCTTTCCTGGTTTAGTGCAGTTATGTGGCCTCTAGGCTGCTTCCCGAGCTGCTGAAGCCCTGTGTGGATTGCAGTGTTCCCCAGCAGCAAAGACCTCAGATGCCTGGGCAGTGCTTAGGGCCACTGTGAGATTCCTTACTTTCCCCCGAGGGGTGACGTGTAAGCCATGTACTGGTTAAGCTGATCTTGACTAGGAAAACAGGTAGCAGAAGTGGGGTGTTTTCTTCCATCTTGAATGTCTGTGTTCTACAGGGCTTCTTCCACTCCTTGTAGCACCACGGTATGACGCCTCAGACACTCTGACCGAAACAGAGGTGTTTACTCCTTGTTCTGGTCACTTTTCTCTGTGGCGGTGAGCCCGAGACACCTCTACTTGGTCCTCGTACTGATGTCACTTTCAGCAGATGGCCCAGCTGATGTCTGAACCAGGCATCACAATGAATTAGACAAGTCAGCATGTGGAGAAGACCCAGGCTGACTAAAAATAGCCCTGCAGCCAAGTTGCCATCCCATTCCAAAAGTTTAAACTCTTCACCGGTTGTGTGCCTTTGGATTACCGTGGGTGCTTGGCACATGGTGGGAGTCAGCATGCACTTATTGCTCCACAGAGAGCCATGCTGGCCTTCTCTCCTCACCACTTGCTGATGGAAAGCTCCAAGCTCTACATATTGTTGTTTTTGGAGTCTAAAGAGCCATTAATTGTCATTGAAATGTTTGACACAGCTTCCCTCAAATATTTTACAACAAAGTTGTATTTATGTCTAAGCCAAGATTTAGGAATGGGCACAGGAAGCTAATGTTAGTGTTTATGCAATCGCTTTAGGCTGAACTTTAGGTTAGTTCTTACTGCCAAACATACCATTTGGGACCTAATATGATGTGTGCAGAGGATCGTCGTCACAGCTCCCAGACATTTGCTTTCTGGAGCTCACAGTCCAGATGTTTAGCACTGCAGGACCACGCTGTAAGAAAGTTCCTGATCCAGTGTTCATCCTAACCCCATGAGCGTGAGGAGAGAGAACGCCAGTGTCAGAGAATAAAGGATAGAGAGAAAGAACATGGGAAAATACGTTAAATTAACTGTGCACGTTTGTATGGGATAGTTTGTCTGCTATTCTACCACCACAGTCTATCTTCACACACATTTTGGCTGCTTACTTAGCTCTTTCAGTCTTTCAGAATATCTTCGAGGGACACAGGCAATTAGTTTTCAGACTGCCCTTAAATCGTGGTTTCTGTGATTATCTCCCTGTGATGAGACTTGGGGTGGAAGGAAATATAAGGAGGGATGGTGAGGTTTCTCGTGCACGGTTCCAGGAGATGCACATTGTCGCCTCATCCTGGTTTGTTGATGTTAATTGTGACCATTAGGTTGTCATGCCTGCCAGCTTTCTCCATTAGAAAGGCTATTTGTTGTGTCCTTTGTAGATAATATTTGAAAGAGATACTTTGAGACTGTGTTGCTGGCTTAGTTACTTTTCTATTGCTGTGACAAACAACAAGGCAGCTTAGACAAGAAAGCATTTAATTGGGCTTCTGGTTTTAGAGGGTTAAAGTTCATGGAGGCAGAGCAAAGGCATGGTGGCAGGGACAGCTGGGAGCTCACATGTGGATCCACCAATAGGCAGAACACACTGGGAATGGCGCCAGCCCTTTGAGCCCTCAAAGCCTGCACCCAGTGGCACAATTCCTCTCCAGCTAGGCTACATCTCCCAGACCTCCTCATAGAGCCATCAGCCAGGAACCACGTATTCAAATGTCCAAGACTCGTGGGGGCATCTTATTCAAACCACCGCAGTAATTATCTTGTTTTTTAACAAAATTTTATCCAATGGTCTTGAGGTGTCCTCTGGAGTCATTTGTTCCTGTGGTAGTTGCAAAATTAAAACCATTTTGATAATCTGTGTGTGTATGTATATATGTATGTATGTATGTATGTATATATGTATGTATGTACATGTGATTGTAGGCACCTGTGGAGATCAAAGGCATTGGATCCCCTACAACTGGAGTTACAGGTGATTATAAGCCACTCTATGTGGGTGCTGAGAACTGAACTCAGGCCCCCTTGTAAGAACAGCAAGCGCTCTTAACCACTAAGCCATCTCTACCAGCCCAACAAAGCGATTTTTTGAATGAGAGAATCTTAAAAAATAGATTTTTATTGAGGATGAAGCTCAGTGGGTAGGGGAACTAATTACTTGTTTATATATTAATAGAGAAGCATTTCATTCTGTGTATTTAATTTATTTGTTTGATTTAATTAAATCAGTTGGTTTAATGTTAACTTTCTCAAAATTGGTTGCTGTCAGGCTGGGGTGTAGTTCAATGGTAGAGTACTGATCCAATGTGCAAGGCTCTGGGTTCAGAACCCTGAGTTGTAAAAAGAGCAGCCAGTGCTCTTAACCGCTATGCCCTGTCTCCAGCTCCCAAGGGACTCAGTCTTGTCCAGGTACACAGCACTGTATAAAGTTCAGGCGAGTTATTTGTTCAACATGATTTGAGAGAAGTCTTTCTCTGTTGCAGCACAATTAGTTACTGGACTTACTATCCCCTGGTTTCCTAACCTAATCATACTTCATCCAGTGGTTTTGTGTCTTGCTTCCATGGTGGGCCCTGCATGTTTAAATGCAAACCCTCAGACTTAAACTGCTTCCTGAAGTAGTATATATGATATAAACATCAAGTCATTAATGTATATTTATCACATGTATGCACAGCTGTCAAGTGTTTATAAATGTTTGACTTTCCCACTAGATTTTATTTGCAATCGTAAATACATTTTTGACTAATTGTATTAATTATAATAAGGAGGACATAATGCAATATGAAAATGTAGATACATTCTTGGGAGGTTTTATCTTACATGTAACTTTATTAGCCCCTGAATTAAACAATATCGAAATACAACCTTTTATTTCCTCCTTTCTTCCCTCCTTTCCTCCCTCTCTTCCCTTCTCCTTCCCTCCCTCTCTCCCTCCCTTTCTCTCTCTCTCCTTCCTTTCCTCCCTTCCTCCTTCCACAGGATCTCAGTCCATAGCCCAGGCTGTCCTGGAATTCACTATATATATCCCACACTGGTCTTGAACTCGTGACTATCTTTCTGCCTTAACAATGCATGGCTATTTATTTACTTATTTTAAGACAAGGTCTTGCTGTTATCCCAGGCTGGCCTGGAATTCTGCTCCTTCTGCCCTGACCTCCTGAGTGCTGGGATTATAGGCATGTGTGACCTCTCCTGGCTGAAATGTTGTATGTTATTGTAACTGTGAGGGCCATACATGAATTTATTCTGGCTTACTTTTTCTTGCCATTTTTATGGATAAAATGTTTTACAAAGACGGATTCATTCAATTTTGATCACAGCACTATGAGGCAGGTGCTATTGGGGAAACTAAGGCACAGAGAAATGATACAATTTGCCCAAGATGCATTGTTGAGTGGATTGTGGTTTAGACTCAAACAACGCATCTCCAGAGTTTTGGGAGACTGATGGCCAAGAACATAGAGATGGGATGTCTCCTGCGCCACGTGGAGCCTCGCTCAATGTGATCACTACACCGTCCTTACAGTAAAATAAAAAATGGACTCAGACTCGATAATTTTCATGGATGCCTCTGGAAATAGGCTCAAGTTCAGAGGGAAGAGGTTATTTTATGTTCCTTCCAGGGGAAAATAAAATATGCTCAGGCTGAGCTGATCTTACCAGGCAGATGTGTTCTAAGATTTTGGACTATTTCTGGATGCTGCAGATGTTTATCGGGTCATCTAACTCTTGTATAAAAATACAAGCAAAATCGCCCAGAGATGTTTATGTTCCACTAAATGAATTCAGTGTGTGAAGTGGGAGTTCTACCTCCAACCCCCATATGCTTCCCCCGCCTATAAGCCACGTCTGCACAGATGTCAACACAAGTCTGAGGTGCACTCTTAGTGTTTACAGAATTTTCCTCAAGTCAGACTAGTGGGACACTTTCCTTACACAGTTGAAGCACTGTGGCAAGGTTATTATTATTATTATTAATTATCATCATTTTATGTGCATGAGTGTGTCTTGTATGTGTGGGTGGGTGAGCTCACCTACATAGGCACGTTCAGAGGCTGGAGGTCAGTGTCAGGATGTCTTCCTCAGTCACGTCTTCATGTTATTTCACTTATATACTGTGCATGTGTTTATTTATTATTTATTTGTGTGTGTGCACACTCATGTGCTATGTACACCTGAGGGGTCAGAGGACAACTGGCAAGTGTTGGTTTTCTCTTTCTATAACGTGAGTTTCAGGCATTGAACTCAGTTGTTATATTTGGGAGAAAGTAACTTTACCCACTGACTTATCTTTCTGGCCCTTCACTTTTTTTTTTTTTTTTTTTTGAGACAAGGTCTGTCCTTGAACCTGACACTTGCTGTCTTCTTCCCCTCCCCTCTGGTGGGAATGGGGTTACAGGCTACATGCCTAACTACATGAGAACCTGTCTTCCAATTTTTTTTTCCAACATTGCCAAAGTATAACTTACAGACAATGTGATACAATGTATCACTTTCAATGAAGACATAATTTTTAATCACAAGGTTTCTTTCTTTTCTTTTTTCTTTTCTAGGATCACATCTAGCATGGGGACTTGGAAGATATTTTGGTTGATCATCTCCCTTGCAGCTAGTTGGGACTGCATTAAATCACAAAGGATTGGTAATATATGAAATTCTTAAACTCTGAATGCTTGTTTGCCAGGGACCTGGTAATAGTGACAATCTTAACGGAATATGGAAGTTGTTCAATCCACGAGACTGGATGATTTGGCAGTTCCAATCCGGTGGTGGAGTCCTGGAGATTCTGAGAGAGCTGCTGGTCTTTGGTTTACACTGGAATTCTGAAAGAAATTCTAAGTATCAGGGAGAGGATGGCTCAGCAACAGGACAGATGAACTTGCCAGTAAGAGTGAGGGCAAGCAGGCAAAAAGCCAAGCCTCCTCTTCCACAGCCTTTCATGTGGGCTGCCACCAGAAGGCACCGCACAGATTTTGGCTGGGTCTTCCCACCTCAAATGATCCAATCAAGAAAATCCCTTCATAGGCATGCCCAGATTCATGGTTTTAGTTGGTTCCAGATGTAGTCAGGTTGACAACCAAGATTAGCCATCACAAGGGCAGAAAACAATGAGGCAATTCTGGACTAGTGATGGAATTCTCTCTTCCCAGTGGAGGAGTCTAAGTGTTTCTACACTACTAGTAGAAAGTGGGTTTTCTTATCAAGTGGGCAGGAGGTCATGGAGAACCTGCGGGAGGGACCTAACTGAAGGGTCAAATGTCTGAGGAGGGGTTGAGAAGGTGGCAGATGACCAAGGAGGGCTGGTGAGCATGCGGGGGTCAGACAAAGGCGATCAGGCGATCACAGTGTGTCTGGGCTGCCTACCATCTGACATCTGTGCCCGCACACTGGCGGGGAGGAGACATGGCGATGAATGGAGGCTGGCTCTCGGCTCGTGGCTGTCCACTTGGATTTTTTAACACAAAGTCATTCTCTTTTGAAGCCTGCAGGGAGGCCTCTGTGGGGGATATTGTGCTTTTGGTGCACACCAGCATCGACCCCCAGCAAGCCCGCAGCATGCGGAACTTCTTGTATGTCTTGGCAAACAGTTTCCATGTCGGCAGAGAAACCATCCGTGTGAGTCTGGCCCAGTACAGCGATACACCTGCTTCTGAATTCCTGCTTTCCACCTACCACCGCAAAGGTGACGTGTTGAGACACATCCAGCGACTTCAGTTTAAGCCTGGAGGCAACAAGATGGGCCGGGCCCTGCAGTTCGTTCTAGAGCATCACTTCCAGGAAGGAGCTGGGAGCCGGGCAAGCCAAGGAGTGCCGCAGATGGCCCTGGTGATGAGCAGTGGCCCAGCTGAGGATAACATCCGCCAACCTGCAGAAGCTCTCAGGAGGGCAGGAATCTTGGTATATGCAGTTGGTGTCAAAGACGCAGCTCAGGCTGAGCTCAGGGAGATCGCAAGTAGTCCCAAGGATAAATTCACCTTTTTTGTTCCCAGTTTCTCTGGTCTGCCCGGCCTCGCCCAGAAGCTGCGGCAAGAGCTCTGCAGTACTCTAGCAAAGGCGGCTCAACCCACTGAGCACAAGTCTCCAGGTATTCTTCCTTTCTTTCTCATCTGGACATCAAAGAGCCCCAAACTTTGTTTTTCTTGTACCCCTTTACTACTTCCATATATATATATATATATATATATATATATATATATATATATATATATATATATATATATATATATATATTCTAATCTCAGAGATTAGAATTTCACCAAACGATGCATCTCTCTTTCTCCAGCCACTCACCACATCTCACCCATCCTGGGGCCTCGTGGTGGCGCCATACACCGAAGGAGTGTGCGTCTGTTTTTGAATGAAGGGTTCTTTGTTTCTAGAGTGATATTACTGTTCTGAGTTTACCTGCCCACTTTGCTTGGCCAACGGGCCACAGGAGGTGAGAGGACCAGGATGTCCCCAGGATGTTTGCTTGTTCCATTGGCTAAGAGGACACATTTTTGAGGGAAGAAAGACCTGGCCTTAGATCCTAGTTTTTCCACTTCCCATGTCATCTTAGATAAGCCATTTAACCTCTTCAGATCTGAATTTCTTCCTGGGACGTTAGTACCTGTCTCAGTCAGAAGGAGCAAACAGAATTGTGTCATTAAAAAGCTGGGCACAGTGGCTACAAAACCAGGGGTACCCGAGCATTCCCTACTGTTTGTCTGTTGGTGCCTCCGAGAAGACATACCTATACACTTCAACTTTGTGTTGCTGGTGATCGGACCCAAACTGGTGAAGATTCTTCATGCTTGTTACTTAGCTTTATGAGACAACATGAACCTTTGCTTTTTAAAAATCCTCTCAATGCATTCATTTTAGATTTGTGGATGCCTGCACTGGATTTCCTAAAGTATAAACCTTCAAGTAGAGAAAGAGATGATTGTGTATGAGCTCCATCAAAATCCACAAGGACAGAGCTTCATTATTTTGATATTTTCCTATGGGTATATGAGTTGGAAGAAGTGCTAAAAGTTGACCCCTTAGTGAGGCAGTGTGTGGCGTTCCTATGACCAAACAGATATTATACACTTTTAGAATAGCACTTCAGGGCTTACAGAGACATTCTGTATATGTAGTTGTTGGACTCTGGCGTCCAAACACCGAGAAGGAGTCGTCCCCAGAGACCATCTCATACACTACAGCCGATGCAAAAGCATGAGGATTTTATTAATTCTGTCATGACAGGGTCCCCCAGCATTCGGGAAGCCAAAGGACCCCGAATAGCGGGTACAGTCTACTTTTAAAGGGGCCACAGAAGCAAGGGGGGTTGTTCTTTGACTATTCTGATTGGCTTATTTGAAAGGGCTAATACCAATAATTGACTGGAGAGCTGTTGCCAGATCAGATGAGGTAAGAGGTCATTTTGACCTCATTTCCCAGGGGACAGAACCAAAGCATACGTATATGGGTAATTGTTCAGGAACTGAGTACGTGCGAGTGTAGCTGTTAGGTCCTTGGTTCCCAGGGGAGGAGGGGAAGCACTATGGCACAGAGGCTGAGAGGATTCAGAATTGTCAAAAATGGCTTCAGGATTGTCTTAAAGTCTTACATAGTCATAGCTACCCTTGCTTGTTTTACAGCAGCCGTTCTCAGCCTTCCTAACGCTGCGACCCTTTAATAGAGTTCTCATGTTGTGCTGACCCCAACCAAATTATCTTCACTGCTACTTATAACTGTAATTCTGCTATGGTTATGAATCATAATGTAAATCTCTGTGTTTTTGATGGTCCTAGGTGACCTCTGGGAAAGGGTCATTTGGCCCCAAAGGCCCCAAACTGCTCTACAGTTTTCAAACCTTGTTTACATTGCCGTCTCAGATTTGCAAATAAGCAGGATGATTGGTATCATTATTCTTGCATTTTTCAGCTCAGGAAACCGAGACTGAAGGCACCACAGGAGTGTGGAAGTGCTAAAGATTTGGATCCCAGGACTGTTAGGCCCACTGTCGACAGCGGGCATGGTAGACTGCAGGGGACAGTCACTAAGGCTGTGTGGGACAGAGACACAGAGGAAAGGAAGGAAGGGTGCGACTCTGGCAAAGCTCCACCAAGGCTGGTGTTGTCCTGACCCTTTGTGCGACCTTGAGAGCAGATGTTGTGCCTCAGGGTTGTCTCTACCCTGAATCTAGGTCCAGCAAGAAACTGGCTTACGTGAAGCTGAGAAAAAGGCAGTAGTGGGAGGCGAGTCTTCCAAAAAGCAATGCTTAGAAATGGTCCAGAGGAGCCAACAGGACCTGGGCAGAGTAGCGATGTCTGCTAGAGCAGACGCTCCTCGAAATACCCGTGAGCACACGGGAACTGGTGTAAAGATCACAGCGGGGCAGAGAAGAAAAACCTCAGAGGCGAGTGGCAAAGAGGTCAGAACGGCAGAGAGACCACTAAAGAAGGTTGACATACTCCAGCTCTCTGAGCTGTTAGTGCCGGCACGCGCCTGGAGATGAGGTTCACGTCAGGAGGGGAGAGACAGGTGGCTGATTGTGACTGGAGAGGAGACTACCCCACCTTACAGTATGCTGCCAAAATTTCAAAAGGTTTAACTTCTTGATGTGAGTCTAGGCATTGTCCTTTGGATTTCAAGGCTGGAGGTGGCCATGGCAGTAGAGCAGGCCTGAAGCCTTGAAAGACGAGGGGGTGGAGGGAAGGGACACGACTCCCCAGTACACTGATGTTGGGAGCAGGAGACCCCAGATCCTGAATTTCTTGTAATCCCCTGATCTGAGTGCCTACAGTTGCTCTGAGCACGAGACCTTCAGGAGTTCCCGATGGCAGGAGAGGGGTTTCTGGTGGGTTTGGCTGGGGTGTGGCTATCTCTATATAATCTGCCCCTGAACACAATAAAGGGGGCATTCTTGGGGAATTCAAGGATGATCCGTGTAGCTGTCTCTCTGTCTGTGTGTGTTTGTGTATGTTAACCTCCAGCCCCCTTGCCCGAAGCTCGGTAACTGGGTGCCAGTACACAGAGCTCAGACACGGGGGCGCGGTGCGCGGCACACTGCCACTGTCCTATTTTTGTGTTCAGCATTTTGCTCTACCGACTCAGTCTTTAGAACAAAACCTCTGAGCCTCTTTTCCTTCCCTTCTTTCCTACAGTTTGCCCAGAAGCCTCCCTGGCTGACATCGTATTTTTAGTGGACAGCTCAACTAGCATTGGACCCCAGAACTTCCAGAAAGTAAAGAATTTCCTTCACTCGGTTGTCTTGGGACTTGACATCAGCAGCCATCAGGTCCAAGTGGGCCTGGTCCAGTACAGCGATAGCATCTACCCAGTTTTCCAGCTGAAACAGTCCTCTCAGAGGAGCGTGGTGCTGGAATGGATCCGGAATCTGCCCTACAGCACAGGAGGCACAAATACAGGAAGTGCCCTAGAGTTCATCAGGACCAACTACTTGACCGAGATGAGTGGCAGCCGGGCCAAGGATGGGGTTCCTCAGATAGTTATCCTGGTGACAGACGGGGAGTCAAATGACGAGGTCCAGGATGCGGCTGATCAGCTGAAAAGAGATGGCGTCTTTGTGTACGTGGTAGGGATCAATGTCCAAGATGTCCAGGAGTTGCAAAAAATAGCCAGTGAGCCGTTTGAGAAGTTTCTCTTCAACACAGAAAACTTCAGCATCTTGCAGGAGTTCGCAGGAAGCCTCCTCCAGGCTCTGTGCTCAGCAGGGGAGAGACCGATGGAAAGTAAGCCATGTTCAATCGACCACTCCAGATCTAGCACTGAATTACAATGTAGCAATGCGATTCCAAAGAGGAAGCAAGGCCTGCTCTCATGGGAGCGTCTAGAAATGCTTCGGAGAGGAAAGGAAGTTTGAGCCAGGCTTGAAGGAAGAAGAGAGTGTTCATGGGCGGGAAAGAAGGGAGAGGCTGTGCTGTCGTGTTGTTGGGAGGAAACAGCATGGGGGTTGGAGTCCAGAAGACATGCCTTTTCAATCTTGCATCTGCCACGTTTTAGTTACCGTGAGGTCCAAAGGAAACTCCAATTCCCCAAACTCCAAAAGGCAGTCCATATATCCAGAACGAGTTCAACAGATTTCTGGCAGTTAGATCAAAGCCAACATTCTCCAGGAACTTGTAAAACCTCTTTCCAGCTGCCAAAAGAAGTCATTTCCCTCATCTCTGATAGAAGGAACAGATGGCTAACGGTGGTGCTTCTCAACACATCAAAGCGCATGCGGGCCTCCAGCTCCCTCAGTATCACAAGTACCTGTTAGCTAGCATCCTAACCCTTCTCACCCCCTCTTCTACCCCAGACTACCCCCAGCTCACAGGCTTCCCTCCCCGCAGCTTCTCACTCCTTATAACCCAGCTATTCTCAGTATTCTCCGCTCTGGTTGTCCTCACTGTACTTCTCCATCTCTTGCTATCATGCTATCTCCACTACTCTGTCCTGCTCTCCTGCTTCCCTAGCTCCCCCCCCCCCCCCCCCCCCCCCCC
>NW_026067915.1:6866813-6911626 GCF_014885135.2 Alexandromys fortis | reverse complement strand
TATATAGAGAGAGAGAGAGAGAGAGAGAGAGAGAGAGAGAGAATGCCTGTGATAGAGTCCCAAGCAGAGAAGGGGCAAGCCCTGGGTGTACAATGCTATGTCAGTATATTACCTGTCCTTGTTATTGCCCATGCCATGCCATCCTTGTACTCCATTTTTTCCCTAAGAACTTGATTTGATTTATCTTTTCTGCCCATCTTCTTTTCCCTCTAGAGTCCGCCAAGACCTATGCAGATGTAGTCTTTCTTATTGACAGCTCACAGGACACATCGCAGGCCAGTTTCCAGTGGATGCAGAACTTCATTTCTAGAATCATTGGTGACCTGGAGGTTGGCAAGGACAAGTACCGGATTGGGCTGGCTCAGTACGGCGATCAAGGTTACACTGAGTTTTTGTTTAATACCAACAAGACCCGGAATGAGATGATCTCACACATCCATGAGCGTTTGGTGCTCCGAGGTGGCTCCAGAAGGACGGGTCGAGCCCTTCAGTTTCTTCACCAGACGTTTTTCCAGGAGGCGGCAGGAAGTCGGTTCTTACAGGGTGTTCCTCAGTTTGCGGTGGTCATTACCTCAGGCAAATCTGAGGGAGAGGTCCAAGATGCCGGACAGGTCTTGAGGAAGAGAGGCATTGAAATCATGTCTGTGGGGGTGCAGGACTCTGACAGGACGGAACTGGAGGAGATAGGGTCTTTGGTGTTTGTGTCTGACCAGCAGGGAGAAGACGGAATCAGCCAGCTAATACAGGATGTAAATGTGGTGATCCAGGAGACTCAAAAGTCTGAGGTCACGACCGAGGCTGCTGAGGGAGCTGCAGAAGGTAAGTCTTGATCCTTGGCTACCTGAGTCACCAGGAAGTCACAGGGTATGAAGAAAATCTGGGGGACTGGGGGTAGTTCTATTGGCAGAGTGCTTGCCTAGCAAGCCTGAAGGTTTGGGTCTGATTCCCAGCACCACATAAACTGTACAACAACGCATGCCCAATTACCTTAGCATTTTAGGTATAGAGGCAGGAGAATATGAAGTTTAAAGTCATGCTTCATTAGTTACATATCGAGACTCCTCCCCTTTTTAAAGAAGGAGGAGAAGGAAGAAAGTGTCAGGAAAGACTTCTACTGAGGGCATTCCTCGGTGTTAGGACACTTGTCCCTGTACATAGGGGAGAGAAAGGGGACACGGAGTGCCTCAGTTGTCATCTTGTCTATCTTTGGTTACCACTAATACGCTGCCGAGTGAACCCTCTGCAGTCAGTGCCTGAAATAACAATTTATCCTCACAGCAGGTCTGAGTTGGCTGGCTGTGGGGAAGCCCCACACGTAGATTTGCTGACCTTGCCTGGGTTGGTTCAGAGATCTGAGGTTTAATGGGAGCTGACTAGCTGAGAACGGCTCTGCTTCTGAGGTCAGCCCAGCTACTCCGAGCACATTCTCCCTGTGGTAATTACAGAGCCCTAAGAGAAAAATCTACTATATAAATGCTTTTCAGAGCCCGGCAGCACCTGCTGACATACTATTAATCAAAGTAAATCACACGACTGTCAGCATCCTTGGAGGAAGAAAGCATATTGTCGCATGGGCATATGAGGGGCAGGAGTGAATATTTCTAAATATTAACCTAAGCTACCACGTGCTTTTTCTAAGCTGACCCTTAGCCTTTCATTTTATATTGTTATTTTATGCGTATGGGTGTTTTGCCTGCATGTATGTCTGTGTACCATGTGTGTGTTTGGAGCCTATGGAGGCCAAAAGAGGAAGCTGGCATTCCAGATGGCTGAGGACCATCTGTGGGTACTGGGAAACAAACCCAGGTCCTCTGGAAGAGCAGCCAGTGCTCTTAAATGCTGAGCCCTCCTTCCACCCTTGTTTATTATTTTCATGTGTATGTGTGTGTGGGCTTGCGTACAACACATACATAAACGAGTTCCTAGAGGCCGGAAGAGAGCATCCGGAAGAGAGAGCTGGAAGTCACAGGTGGTTGTGTAGATGCCTTGAACTGAGCCCAGGTCCTCTGTAAGAGCAAAAAGTGCTCTTAACCATGAAGCCATGTTTCCAGCCTCTCAATTTCTGTTTCTGAGAAACAGTCTCACTGCATAAATCAAGCTGGCCCTGAAAATGTGACCCTCTGCCTCAGCTTCCCAAGGGCTGGGATTACAGGCATGCCTCACCCTGCCCAGTTAACTCAATATTTGAAGAAAGATTTTCACAAAGCTTTCAGAATTTCATGTTGTTTCTGTTGAAATAACATGAAGAGGGGAGAAGTGATTAAATAAAGGGTGTTTTGGACCCATAAGGGGGATTTTGACCCAGAGTCTTTTTGAAGGTAGAAAATGAAGGAAAAAGCCTTCCAGTACTCGCGCTTCTAAGATCATTACACAAACCAGAAGGTGATCTCCAGTGACTTTATGATGGGTTTCTGTAAACTGAAAGAGATGTGGATACGTTGTGTGTGTGTGTGTGTGTGTGTGTGTGTGAGAGAGAGAGAGAGAGAGAGAGAGAGAGAGAGAGAGAGAGAGAGAGAGAGAGAGAGAGAGATGGGGAGAGAATCATGTTAAAAAAGATTTTTCTAAATTCTAAAGCACCAAGTAGAAGTTAGCATAGTGTAACTTAAAACCTTAAACACATTACTGTGGCAGATAGACCACGTCACAGTGATGCCTATATATATGAGTGTTTCCGTTATTCGTCTGTTCTCATGCTGAAACCCCTTATGTCTTTTTGGTTTCCAGAATGTCCAGTTGCCATTCCAACTGACTTGGTGTTCCTTGTCGAAGAATTTAGCAGGGCCAGGCAACCCAATTTCCAACAAGTTATCCATTTCCTGAAGACTACTGTCCAATCTCTCAGCATCCACCCTCACGCTGTGAGAATCAGCTTGGTCTTTTACAGTGAGGAACCGCGGCTGGAGTTTTCCTTGGACATGTTTCAAAGCGCTGCCCACGTCTTAGACCATTTGGACAAGTTGACCTTCCAAGGAAGAAGAGGAAGGGCGAAGGCGGGTGCTGCTTTGGATTTCTTGAAGAATGAAGTTTTCATTCCAGAGAAGGGCAGCCGTTCCAAGCAAGGCGTGCAACAGATAGCCGTGGTCATCATGGAAAGCCCCTCTCTAGACAACGTGTCTATGCCTGCTTCTCGCCTCCGCAGGGCCGGGGTCACCATCTATGCTGCGGGCATCCAGCCTGCCTCTGCGAGTAAGGATCTGGAGAAGATTTCCACATACCCTCCCTGGAAGCATGCCATCCACCTAGAGTCCTTTCTGCAACTTGCCGTTGTGAGAAACAAACTGAAAAACAGGATTTGCCTTGAGACCGTGAGCAAATTCTATTCTCCAGTGGTTTTTAGTCCACAAAGAGCAGAAGAAGGTAGGAGGGATTGGTGCATTTGGTGTGTGTGTGTGTGTGCGTGTGCGTCTGTTCTTTTCCCACCATGAAAAAAATGGAGTCAACTCATTAAAAAAAAAAAAAAGAAACCTCCACTTAGGAAATCCTTATTGTCTTAGTTCTAAGCAGTGCAGAGGACTAGTAGGCATCTTACTTTTTGAGAGAGGGCGCCTTGTAACCCAGGCTGGCCTCAAATTCATCACAAGCTGAAGCTGACCTACAGCCCTTATCCCCCTATCCCCACCTCTCAAGCACTGGGATTACAGTCCTGTATTGCCAAACCTTGCTTAATGTGTAAAATTTAGATGTTGGGCTGCTGTGAAGGCCTCTGGGTCTGCTTTTCTGGTTCCCCTCCCCTGCTAGTATTTCTTAGATTCAACTTAGAATAATAGTTTTCAATTCAAATCACTGAAATATGGATAATTGACTAAGAAATTCAAGCCCGTGATGATATCTTCAGGGGAAAGACATCACCGAGGTTTTTTATTAAAAATACTAAATGATTTTTATATTTTCTTGATTTCTTGTCCTGAGGTCTAGAAATATGAAATTATACAAACACGTTTCAGTCTTTCCCCTTGACCTGTGTTTTTAGTCCCTAATTCTGTTCCGGGAAGGTGAAATTTGTTAAAGATGGCTTTCATTTCCTGGTCCATTTCCTGCTTATATCCTATTGGGCAGAAGGGGAGAAAAGGAGTCTAACTAATTCATAGTGGTCCGAAGAGTCTGCGAGCTGACTTCTGTCCCAAGCTGCACAGTGGCTAAGAAGGGACCTGGAGTCAGGAAAACTGTCCCAAAGTCTAGAGTGTAGAGGGTGCCTAGATACTAATAGAAGATTGGATGATTTTTTTTTTACCAGTAGGGTGGAGATTGGGATCAGTGACTGGGCACACACCTCCTCCTGACATTGTTCTGTTCTAATGGGCTGTGGCTTCTTCTCATTGGCCAGGCTGCGTGCATGTGGAGAAGGCAGACATCTACTTTCTTATTGATGGCTCTGGCAGCATCCAGCCAGAAGACTTCACTGAAATGAAGGCGTTCATGAAGGAAGCGACCAACATGTTCCACATTGGGCCGGACAGAGTACAATTTGGAGTTGTTCAGTACTCAGACAAGATTATAAGCCAACTTTTCCTCAACCAGTGTGCCAACACGGCGGAGCTGAAGACAGCCATCGACGACATCCAGCAGGGAGGAGGTGGTACCACAACTGGTGAAGCCTTGAGCAAAATGGCCCTGATATTTAAAGCAACCGCCAGAGCCGGTGTTGCCCAGTACCTCATAGTCATCACGGATGGCAAGTCTTCAGACCCGGTGGCTGCAGCTGCACAAGGCTTGAGGGACATCGGAGTCAACATTTATGCCATTGGAGTAAGGGATGCTAATACAACTGAGCTCGAGGAAATAGCAAACAACAAGAAGTTTTTTATATATGAGTTTGACTCCTTGAAAGACATTCAACAGGAAGTGATTCGGGACATCTGCTCCTCAGAGAGTAAGAATTAATAAAACAATCGTATATTTAATTACGCGTAACAATTGGGTTCCATTATGATACCTCATATGTGTGTATATTTTAATCACAGTCACCCCATTATTCTCTCTTGCCCCCTCCTATTTCTGCGGATCCCCTTTTCCTCCCAACTGTCCCCTTCTACTTTCATGGTTTTTCCCTCCCTTTTTCTTTTATTCCTTTTTCTCTGTGTGCGATCCAGGAAGTTTCATGAGAGTTGCTATGGAAACGTGGGTGGGAGGTTGCTTACAGGAACGCGTGGCATTGCACCAGAGGTCTTTCCACTGCTAGAGTAAGAATTTTTTTAAATCTCTTTAGTGGAGCTTTAATTGTTTGAATGGCCTTTCTTAGGTAATTCACCGGCTTATGAGGGAGCTTTGAGTGCAGAGTGACAGTGACCTAGAATAAATCAAGCTGGTCAAATTTTATATCTTTATCCCACGCCCGTGTCTTATTTTGAGACTAGTTTGTGCTGAGTTGCTGCAAGTTTATTGACTGATCTTCACTCCCTTTAAAAATGTTTTTGTGCTGTATGTGCGACCCTTGATTGTCTGCTGCAACTTGTAATCCCCGGGCTCCTGGTTCTGACCGAATGTCCTCTTGTGCTGCCCCCTACCCCAGCCTGTAAAAGCAGGAAAGCTGACATCATCTTCTTGATTGACGGCTCAGAATCCATCACCCCTAAGGACTTTGGGAAGATGAAGGAATTCATGGAGAGGATGGTGAACCAATCTAACGTTGGTGCTGATGAGGTTCAGATTGGCCTTTTGCAGTTCAGTTCCGATCCTCGGGAAGAATTCAGGCTCAACCGATACTCCTCAAAGGTGGACATGTGCAGAGCCATCTCGGACGTCAAGCAAATGAATGATGGTACTCGTACTGGGAAGGCCTTGAATTTTACTCTGCCTTTTTTTGGCAGATCAAAAGGAGGGAGGCCCGGTATTCATCAGTATTTGATTGTGATCACCGATGGGGTCTCCCAGGATAATGTTGTCCTCCCAGCCAAAGCCCTCAGGGACAGAAACATAATTATTTTTGCCATCGGAGTAGGAGCAGCTCAAAGAACTCAGCTTTTGGAGATTACTAATGACCAGAACAAAGTGTACCATGAGGAAAATTTTGAGTCCCTGCAGAACCTGGAAAAGGAAATCCTTTATGAGGTCTGCAGTTCCCAAGGTGAGCGAGAGAGAAGCTGTTTGACCTGTGAGCTATCAGAGGTGACAGCGACCCTGTTTGTCTTCTCAGTAATGTAGAACTCTGTCCTCTGTGCTGGGCATGAGCTGGATGGGGAGGGTGTCTGTGGGATCTGAGCTCTTGATGCTGCAGCTTCCCTGGGAACTCTTAATTATCCCTTTGCTGTCACCCCCTGGCCACCTGAGATCTGAACATGCTCAGATCCATCACCACAATCCCTTATCACACTTCCTGTAGCATAGACAAAGCCAGAAGGGAATGTGTGTGCACAGCTTCCTGAAGTTTGTGACTACTGTCGGGGAAGGAGACAGTTTCTCGTGAAGCAGAACACACTGTCTTTTTTGTGAAACCCTTGCACAGAAACTTGCCGCCCGTTCTGTTCTGTTTCTAAAGGGCCAAAGTTGTCTTTGATTCATTTCTGCCTTACCCTGTTAAACTTCCCCTCACCCCCTGCCCAAGATGGCGAGGTCTAACCTCATCCTGGCGGTCTGGACCTATTCTCTTCTTTCCTTAAGATTGACTTTCAAGGAGTGATGGGGATGAAAACCACCTTCATGAATGACTCTACACTAGGTGAGAGGCTGTCACGAACACCACCACAGTAGCTAACACATGCACAAGCAGACACACACAGATATGCAGAGACACACAGACAGATACACATAGACAGACAGACACATGCACACAGACACACACATACACATGCACACACACATAGACAGACACACTTATACATATACCCACACCCTAACTTTGAGGAATCAGTCCAGGAACTTGAGCATCCCAGGCAAAGTATTCTGTCATTATGTTCCATCTCAAACCCTAGAATGGCTAACTTTTACTTTTTTCAACTATGTATTTTTATTTTATGAGTATGTTTTGCTTGCATGTTTGTCTGTACACTATATGTGTACAGGTGCCCATGGAGACCAGAAGAGAATGTTGGATTCTCCCTAGGACTGGAGTTACAGGCTGTTGTGAGCCACCATGTGAGTGCTGGGACTTGATTCTGCAAGAGTAGCCAGTGCTCCTAACCACTGAGCCATCTTTCCTGTTCTGCAGGCTGCCTCTCCCCCTTCAGCATCAGGGAGACTTTGAGGATGCTAAACAAGTTCTCTGTCCCTGAGCTGAACCTCAAGGCAGCGGGTTCTGCAGCTCTGTGGCACACCTCATTTGTTTATTTTTTTGTGAGACCAGTTCTCCTTACATACTCCTGGCTGGCCCTGAACTTGCTGTGAAGACTAAGGTGGTCTTGATCTCCAGACATCCACCCGACTCTGCCTCTTGGGTCCTGGGATTAAAGGTGTGCGCCACCTTGCCCAGTCACTATTGTGCCTTTTGATGCAGTCTAACATAGCATGACAAGGTCTTAAAAACTTAAACATGTTTGGATCATCTTTGATCTCATTAAAATGGAGACTCTGAGGTCAGGGTCTGCATTTTAAAAACAAATCAACTAATTATTCTTTGAAAATTCCATCCATTTTTATAATGTATATTGGTCATGTTTATGCACCCATCACCCCCTGTCCTTCCCCTTCCACTCCCGGTGAACTCATTCTCTTCCCAACAAGTATCCATGTGTGTATGTGTACGTGTGTGTGCAACGTGTGTGTGTGAAAACCACTGAGTTTAATTAGGGTTGGCAGCCTGTACAGGGACAGAGGTTGTTTACTGTAGCATGAGCAGGAGGTTGTATATCTAGGAAGCTACCAGGTAGTACTAATCCTGCAAGTCTGTGAACTGTGCTCTGAATAGGGGGAAGTGTAATATGATATTGCAAGGCATAATACAGCCATAAAATGGTATAGTATGGGGTAATGTATAATACCCCATAGCATAGAATCATGTAGAGGAACGTATAATAAAACCATGAACTCTAATATTCCTACAAAAATACTATGTATATAGGAGATGATTTTGTTATTTTATCTCTAAACGTATATGTTTTTATATACACATGAGTGCATGAATTATCCATTTATTTTCTTTGAGACAGGGCCTCTCACTGTAGCTCAGGTTAGCCTGGAACTCCCTGTGTGGCCTGGCAGTCACGAGACTCCTGGTAATCAGTGTTAGCCTCGTGAGTGCCGAGAGGCAGGCATGCGCCACCATGCGTGGCCTTGTAACTTTTAGCTCTTTGAGTCTGAAGGGACCAAGGAAGAAAATCTGGTCTTTTCCTTAGTTAAGTGCCTATTAACAGGGTTCCATGACTTGTCAGCCTTGGCGGGAGGCAAACGTGGGCTCTGGACATTTACAAAGCCCTTGGTTCTTCAGAATCTGAGAGAGCAAGCAGTTCTTAAGAACAAAAGAAATGCTTTCACCAGGATGCTTTTCCCAGGGGAAGCACTGCCTTCGTTACCACACCTGTCTCACACGAGGTGGCTTCAAGGCGGGCGATTCCTCTGGGGCACAATCAACATTCTTTCTCACTCCGAACAGTGCTGTCCTAACGTGTTAGATGGTGTTCGCTCATCTGACAGTCACGTGGGCTCCCGTGAGGTAGATGCCATTATTGAGATACTCAACTCCTAGGTGAGGAAAATCCGACTGAGAGAGGTTGCAAACAAAAGGGAAACAGTGGGAGGCAGGGGTTGAATTACTCAACAAGGCAGCAAAAGACAGACCACTCACTGCCTGGCATGGTGGTGCATGCCTTTAATCCCAGCACGCAGGGGAAGGAGGCAGAGGCAGTCAGGTAGGATCTGTGAATTCTAGGCCAGTATTGGCTATATAGTAAGACTCATTCCCCCACCCCCCGCCTCCCCCACCACCAAAAGCAGAAGGCCAGGTCAGGATCATTTTGGTTCTAGGTCAACCTCAGCTACACTGTGTTCAAGGATAGCCTGGCTACATGGGACCCTATCTCAGAAACAGATATGGAAACAAATAGGGCCTGGGGAATTGACACAGTCAGTAAGGTGTTTGCTTTTCAGAGCCAAACACAAGCATGGTGGTATGTACCTGTTATCCCAGGAGACAGAACTAGGAAGATCCTTGGGGCTGGTTGGTTGGCAAGTCTAGCTGGATCAGCGAGCTCTGGGCACATCCAGGCACCTTTGTCTTGAAAAATAAAGTGGCCAAAATGCTTGAGGGAGACACCCAGGGTCAACCTCTGGGCCCCACTCACCATACACACAAGCACATGCAAATACACACAGACTCAGACTCACACACACACACACACACACACACACATGAACATATGTACAAACATATGTTGTCCCCCCCCACCCTGCAAACAACAAAAGCCCATGTGATACCTGGGTTTATGAGGTGCCAGGCTTTATTGTGGAAGACTCATTTGGGCTCCCTGCGTCCTATCAAAGCTTTAAAGTCTATTTTTGTGAAGAATTAAATTAGGGTCTTTGCTCAGGCTGCTTCAAGATGCCCAGTGAATTTGGAAATCGTTTGAAACAAACACATAGATGAAGCTGTCACAAAGATGGAGGCTAAGGTGTAGCACAGCGGTAGAGGACACCTGCCTAAAGCCAACCAAACCAAAGCAAATCACAGAACAAAACAAAAAAGCAAGGGTCGTGGGCTGCCCTGCATATGTAGTTCGAATTCTCTGGATATTAAATCCCGGAGTTTTCTTTTTTGCAAGGGGACAGTGCCTACCTTTTCTTTCCGTTCATTTTGTACCAGGTGGATTAAGGTTCTTGCTCATTCAGTTTTGCTTTTAACTTTTTGATGAAATTGGGCTAGACATTCTAATAACAGCCAGAAGCTAGTTAATTACAGAATTCTGGAGTCACAGAGCTGAAAAGACCTTGGCGGGTCGCCTGCCAAGATCCCATCCTCTCTGCTAACAGGAAGAAAATGGCTCCTTGCGTTTGTCAATTACCGAGTAAAACCAGTTGAGAAGGTTCTAGGGGAAACGGAAGCAACACAATCTTATGCCACTGAGAAAGCCAAAGTTCTCTTGTCGCAAATTGGATCTAACATAGAAATGGGATTTACTTCTGTGAAACTGCTATTTTGTCAACTTGAACTAGATTTTAAAAACAAAGCAAAATCCAGTTATTTTATGTGAAAACAGGAGGAAGACACTTTCCACTGTGTTAGTTTCAGGAACATACCAGCTAGTGTGGGTACGATCTTCAGGGGGCTAAAGCTCATGATCCAGCCATGGGAAACATTTCATTCGTGAAGGGTCAACTACATACTCATTGCTCCCCAAATTGTATTGCCTAATCTTTGGTTTAATTTTTCTAGTTTTGAGTCAAGTATTCCAATGTGTGTGTGTATGTGTGTATGTATGTGTATGTATGTATATGTGTGTATGTATGTATGTGTATGTATGTATGTGTGCATATGTGTATATGTATGTGTGTGTATGCATGTGTGTGTGTGTGTGTGTGTGTGCGATCAGAGAACAACTTACAACAGTTTGTTCTCCTTCCACTATGCGGGTCTTGAACTCAGGCCCTCTGGCTTGTTAGCAAGAGCTTTTACCCACTGAGCCATTGTGCCAGCCTACAATGTGTGAAGATTTAAGGAGGAAATGCCCACATACTCAGTTGCCTTGAGTAGCTATTCATTGCCCCCGCTGAAGTGATTAGTAGTGCCAGCTCTTTCATGGTTGCTAAGTTATTCATTCATCCACATTTGAAACTAGATGTTGTCTGTGGGCATCAATTTTGCATTCTCGATGGAATTTCGTAAGTGGGCTTATTATACACTAATTATACCCTGAAACACCAACGGACCTTCAAATTCAAGATAAGCCTCCCCAGGGGGCCTTACAATTTATTCAGGCAAAAGAAACAGAAAACAGAGGATACCATTCAGCCCTGATCTTTTCGAATAGTCTGCCACCCCCTCAAAGGCTGCTGTATGGGCAGTAGACGAGAAGAAGACTCCCAGCGAGGAAGGTGAGTTACAAGGACTGCTGAAAGAGACTCAAGGCTTATTTATAGGCTACCCTTACCTGCCAGACATCCAGTGAGGGTCTGTATTAGGGCACGGCATAGCACCCACTCTTAAGGAACCACCGTAGTAGAGGAGAAGACTAAAGGAAAGCCCCAGTGATACACAGGATATTACGTACTTGATCGGAGGAGGCACAGGTAAAAATTGGAGACCGCTTGGAGGGTGAGGCAGGCATTTGGATTGGTACTTAAAGGACTTGAATATGTCAGTTGGCTACATAGGAAAGGACATTCCAGGCAGAGGGATAGGATCTGCCATGACAAAGGCAAGGCGCAGCCTGTTTGTATCAGCTTTTACCATGTACCAACCTTCACACTTAACCCACCATTTTCCAGGTTTGGCCTTGTGGGAGTGCCTGGGGGAGCGTGATGTGGGAGTGATTTCTTATTAATAAAGAAACTGCCTCGGCCCTCATAGGACAGAAAATTAGGTAGGCGGAGTAGACAGAGGAGAATGCTGGGAAAAAGAAGCTGAGTGAGGAGTCGCCATGATGCTCCCACTCCAGACAGACACAGGTTAAGATCCTCTCTGGTAAGCCAGCTCATGGGCTACACAGAATATTAGAAATGGGTTAGAACAATATGTAAGAGCTAGCCAATAAGAAACTGGACCTAGCCGGGCCAGGCAGTGTTTGAAAGAATACAGTTTCCATGTAATTATTTCTGGGTATAAGCTAGCCATGCGGGCGGCCGGGTGCCGGGGACGCAGCCCTGCCGCTCCTATTTCAACAGATGGCGCCCAACGTGGGGCTAAATCCACTTAAAAACCTGAGAAGCCTTAAAAATAAGGGAAACAGAGTTTAACACAGATTTTTGCTGTTTTGTTGGTGACATGCTGTAGAGAGATTCCTGATTCAGCAACAGCAGCAGAGAAAAAAAGCTGCGTCATTTTAAAGCGCGGCTTCCTGGTGCTATGCTGCCAGCGTGAACTCTGGCTTTAAAGCATTTCAAGGCTTTTATGGGACTGGATGTTTCTGTTCCCACTTGGGATCGGAGGAGATTGCTCTGAGACCTGCCGATGGCTCAGCGTTCCCTGCCTACACCTGGGCAGATGGCGGAATCAGGCTTAGGCAGGCGGAAGAGCATGGCGGATTCCTGCTGCCATACAGAGACGCGTTTTCAGACTGCGCAGTGCTCTGCGTGTCAGATTTGGCTGTAACTTGGATAAAAAGAGTTTCTGTGCTGCACACTCAGTCTCAAAATTAAATTGCTGATTGCGGCTCCAATGTAAACTGCTGTTTGCCTGTAACTGTGCTCAGCTCAAAAGCACCAAATGACTCTGAGGCAGGAGCGGCTGCTCCTTGCTGAACTGTGCTGATCTCAGGCAGGAACTACCGTAATTACCTTAAAACCGTGCAGTTAAGGTTTAGACTGGGCAGGACACAGGCAGTACCGTATTACCTATACATGGTGCAACTTAAGTTTTTAAGAAATGCTTAACATTTTAAGAAATGCTCCTGGAAAAAAAAAAAAAAATTACAGATTCACAGTAAAACAGATTCAGACACCGTTGGATGAATGTACGTAGGCTTGGGGAAAAAAAGAGAATATAAAGAATAAAGTTAATGTCTTAAAAAGAAAAAGGGTAAAGTCTTTAAAGAGACAGAGTACAGAAGTACAGATAGTTATAGATTAAGAGAAATAAAGAAAAATAAGCCACGTAAAAATGAAAAATTCACAGAGAGTCTGGATTATGTACATTGTGTTTTCTTTAAAATTTTTGACTGTGAAGGAGCTAAGTACAAAGAGACATTTTATTATATGGGCTGCTAAGCTGAACCTGCACATATGTTCTAAAGGTATCTTGACTTCAAAATTTGGATCTAAGGATATGATGCTTTGGAGAGGGTCTTCTTTTGTTTCCACAGAGGATGTGACCCTATGGATTGCATCTATCCCGGTATGGTATGATAGACCACGCCCTCCTGAAAGGTTGCTGTGAACACCCTCAAAAAATTACTTCACTCAACTGCCAACCGAGATGAACCTGACACACAGGTTACACCCTAAATGATCTGATTAACAGTGCCCCCATTCAGCAGGAAGCAGTTTGGAGAGAAAAAACTACGCCCATGTTCCCAAATATTGTTTATAAATGTTCTTTTACATTTAAAGGGGGATATGATATAGATATGAATAATTTGCATTGGTATGGATTTTAAGGTCAATTTTGTTATATGTATATGTATTTTTGAACTTGATTAAGGTATTGTGATTATGTAGTTCACTTAAAATGTAATGTATAATTAGGAAATATAGGTTGTTAATGGATAATCATTGCTAATAGTTAAGCTTGTAGTCATGTTAGTTAGATTTTCTAGATATATAGAGATATATTTCAATTAGATAGGCATTCTTCATATCTTTCAAAGACTGCAGAATATGGCATTTAAAATATTTTAATAACTTAGGACTTTTCATGACAAGGAGACACGTCTGCTCCTGGCAGCACCAGCTACTTCAAGAGGAAGATGGGCATCGAAGAGGATCCTTATGGAGTTGGATAGTCATTTGGGCAAGAAACTGCTCTTGCCTGGACTGTTGCATAAACTGGACACAGAGAACCCTCAGAGAGAGGACTGCTGAACTTGCCTAAAGGTGAGATGGTCTTTCGGGGTTCCTGATTCATGAAAGAGTCTACAAGACATTCTACAGAACACAGCAGAAAGTGACTGAACTGTCTTTAAAATTTCCTGCTTCATGGAAATGTATCTGGATACCATGGGCCTGTAGGCCGAAGATGGATGCCCCAACGGTACAGAGGAACTTTGGGTGACTGTCCAGGCAGCGAGATGTCTCTGTCATTTCTAGAGTTTTCTTATTTCTTGTTTACTTAGATAATATTATATCCTTCTGGAGTCTTTGATGGAGTTGAAGAATAAATAGTTATAGTTTTCCTTAGTTATGATAAGAGATAAAATAGATATAAATATTGTAACTGTAATTCTTACTTGATAACTGTTTTGTTATATGTAATTTTACTATGCTAAAGTTAAAGCCTTTCTTTTTTGTTTAAACGGAAAAAGGGGAAATGATGTGGGAATGATTTCTTACTAATAAAGAAACTGCCTTGGCCCATTTTATTGGATAGAAAATTAGGTAGGCGGAGTATACAGAAGAGAATTCTGGGAGAAAGAAGGTTAGAGGAAGAGTCGCCATGATGCTCCCACTCCAGACAGACGCAGGTTAAGATCCTCTCTGGTAAGCCAGCTCATGGGCTACACAGAATATTAGAAATGGGTTAGAACAATATGTAAGAGCTAGCCAATAAGAAACTGGACCTAGCCGGGCCAGGCAGTGTTTGAAAGAATACAGTTTCCGTGTAATTATTTCTGGGTATAAACTAGCCATGCGGGCGGCCGGGTGCCGGGGACGCAGCCCTGCTGCTCCTATTTCAACAGGAGCGTTCTTTCCAGCTTGGGTACTCACTTCCGCTGCAGCAGGAGACTGATACTACTTCTCCACTTTCAAAGGATGCCGCATGGATCTGTCTGTTGGAATCGATCTCTCAACTTCTTCAGAGCGAGCTCAGCAGGACCTTCGAAGGCTGCTCCCGGGGCTGATGCAGCAGCTTGCTGTGCCCTCTGACATCAGCTGTGACACTGCCGGCCAGATGGACCCCAGGTTCCGCTACGTGATCCCAGGCTCCAGCGGCCAGCTTGTCTTTGACTCAGGCTTTGAGAAATACAGTGATGAGATCATCCAGAAGTTCCTGGTGCATCAGGGTTTGGTGAACAATCGTATGGATGTAGACTTTCTGCAGAACCTGGGAGAGACTGCCATCCAGCTGTCTCTTGCCACAGTGAAGGTAATACATGCCTAGGACCCAGGCTATGGAGCCTTGGGGCAGGGTGGGATAAAAAGGCTTTTGTAACTGAAGCCAACAGCACTGACAAGAGGAAGCTTTCATTCAGCCGGCATGTCTTTATTAAGTCATGGAGGCTCTGGGCTAAACAATACTAGCAGGGACCAAAGAATACAGCCCTGCCTTCCGACTGCTCACAGGTTAGAGATCCAAATCCTTCCATGATATAATTCATCCTTTTGTTTATTTGTTTGTGACAGGGTCTCTCTATGGAGCCTAGGCTGGCCTTGAACTCACAGAGTGTCACCTGCCTCTGCCTTCCCAAGGCTGGGATTAAGGGGTGTGCCACCACACCCTACCGGCACAATTCTTTCTTAAGACATTCAGAGCATGCCGCTAGGCTCCCTAGTCTCTTATGTTCGCTCCCAGCTATTCGGAGTTCAACCATTATTTTTGTAATCATCACATTGAGCTAGCCGAAGCCCACCCGTGGGGTCTTTCCCTTCCTGATGCCCCTTGAATGGTGTACCTCAGGCACTTACTTCTTCCTCCTTTCAACGTCCAGTGTCCCTCGCATGCCTCCTCTCCTCTTGCTAATGGCACTTCGGTATTTTTTGAATGGATAAAGATGGAGGAGATGATTTTAAAAGTATCTTTAAGCAGTTAGTTTGTTTCAACTCTTCTCTTTTTCTCCCCTTGGGGTGAAGGGGAGGAAAAGTTGAAATGGAACTAACTTTGTAATTTAGTAACAAATGGATAGGTCAGAAGGAATATTTTAAACTGCTGGGCGCACACACAAATTCACTTGTATTTTTAAGAAATGTGTCTGGGTAGTGGTGGCAAATGCCTTTAAACCTAGCACTTGAGAGGCAGAGGTAGGCGGATCTGAGTTCGAGGCCAGTCTCGTCTACAGAGTGATTTCATGGACATCCAGGGCTACACAGAGAAACCCTGTCTCGAAAAACCAAAAGAAAAAGAAGAACAAATTGTGCATTTTTTAGGATTTACGTCTGCATTCTCTTTTCTTCTTCCTTCTTTTGTTTCCTCTGTTCTTCCTGCTCTCTTCCTCTCCCTCTCTCCCCCATGTCCCAGGTCCTTTTAGTGCTTACTGATGGACTTGACGAGGATCTACAGAGACTGCGGAGAACCTCGGAGCTCCTCCGCAACAGAGGTAAGCCTGCACGCCTCATCCTAAGGCGTGGACTGGATCCTCCTACCAAGGCCCCTCCCACCAAGGCCCCTCCCACCAAGGTCGAGCTCCTTCAGGTTGGACCCCTGGAAGCCACCTGCCCTAATGGGTGGAGCGTGGTTCCAATGGGCTGAGGTCCAGCCTCTCTTGTATAAGTCGGTGTGTGGAGGCATCTCCTCTTCCTAGCATCCCTGACGTCAGAGCTACTTGGACGGTTACACCGCTGTACTCCAGTATTGTCATCGAGTATTTTAGGTTTCTCAGAAGTCTCTGTGTGTCTTTTCCTTAACCGCTGGAGTCAGCTGGAAGCCAAACATTGCTCTTAGCCCCTCCATTCTCTTCAATCTTCCCCCCTGTCCTCCTCCACTTTGAATGACCAGGGAGCTACTCCAGGTGGCACGTTTGTGAAATTCGAAGATGCCCATTGCCCCGAGTGGATGCAGCCCTGTGCCGGCTGCTGGCTGCCTCTCAGAACACACTTGTCACTCAGCTGGGCGTCCTAGTGTAGGACAATTTGTGCATATGCATAAAGTGGCTTTGGCTGTTCTTGTTTTGTGTAACAAGAAGCAAACTCAGCATGAATATCCAGCTACGCTGATTTGTTCAAACTCCCTTGAGGCAGGATAAAAAGGAAGGGAGAATTCTGGGGACACAAGGATGGGGCGGGGAGGAGAGAGAGGGAGTTCCTTCATACAGGAATTTGGTTGAAGTTTCTTACCCACAGAAGTTGAAAAGGGCCAAGGAGTTTAAGTGATGAGCAGGAAGCACAAAGTGCATATATTCTGACCACCTCATGCCCCTGAGATTGAGAGAACCTGGGAGTTTAGGCAGACCCTATGCTATCTAATGAAACAGGCACTAATGTATCAGTGGAGTCACACTGAGACCAAACAGACATGGGTGTTTAAGAAATTCAACCGGGAATTGCCATGTTTGTTGTCGGAACAAATATTACTGTTAATATTTTGATCTGTAAACTTCCAGCATATACACAGTTGGCTTCTTGCTACTGAACAAGCTGCTGACAATCTTGTACATATTCCCAATTTACGCCTTAAAAATATGTTCTTGGCAACTAATGTGTGAGCAAAGTTTGCAGGCTCTTGTCACACACTCCCAAATTTCTTCCAGAAAAAAAAGTTGCCATAATTTAAATTTCCAGGGTAATCAATGAAGCAAGTTCATCTGGAAGCAAGCTGTCATTAAAGAAAACAAACAAACACGTTTTTCAACACCAATGGCAAAATCGTTCCCAGTAGTATGTATTGAATACGCCCCATCAAAGGAGAAGGACAAGGATGTCATCCATGGGGGGTGAGGGGGTGGGGAGGGGGGACTGACACATAGCTCCTGATACACTGCCTTCCTTATCAGCCCTAGGACTTCCTCCAAACTTGTAGAGACCTAGCCCTGATGTGGGATTCCCCTGTGTAAGCTGTGAATATTATTGGTTAATAAAGGACTGCTTTGGACCTATAGCAGGGCAGGACTTAGCTAGGCAGGCAAAACTAAACTGAATGCTGGGAGAAAGGAGGCAGAGTCAGTGAGAAGCCATGGAGCCCCACCAGAGACAGACACTGGGAACTTTACCTGGTAAGCCACAGCCACGTGGCGATACACAGATTACTAGAAATGGGTTAAATTAAGATGTAAGAGTTAGCCAATAAGAAGCTAGAGCTACTGGGCCAAGCAGTGATTTAAATAATACAGTTCCTGTGTGATTATTTTGGGGCTGAGCAGCCGAGAACCAACAAGCATAGCCCCAGGCCAAACCAGGGTTCATGTTGTTAATAGAGAAGAATTGCAGGACTAGCCCTGATTACTCTTCCAGAGGACTCAAGTTCAATTTCAGGTACCCACATGGCGGCTCACAACCATCTGTAACTCCAGTTCTGGGAACCTAATCCCATCTCTGGCCTCTGTGGGTACTATATGTGCATAGGCATACATTCAGGCAAACACTCATACACATGGAATAAAAATAAATAAAATCTTGAAAATTAAAAAAAAGATACTTGAGGGAGTATTGATAATTTTAGGTTAGCCTTGTTTTTCTTGAGAGCACTGGGCTAGCTAGGACTACATAAGTAGATTCTGTATGAAAGAAAGAAACAAACCCAAACCAGACGAGCCAGAAACAGCAATGAAAAAGAAGGCTAATTGTACTTTCACTATTTTTTTTTTTTGAGTTAGTCTCACTGTGTAGCTCAATTTCAGCAAACAATGTAGCCCATGTGGACCTCGAACTCCTAATCTTTGTGCTCAGCTTGCATGTTCTGGGGCTGCAGATGATTGGTATGAGAACTTGTTTTAACAAAAACGCAGCTTGAGACAAAAAAGCCTGAGGATGCGGCAGTGGTGGAATAATGGTGACCATCTGGGATAAAGACAGAGACAGATGGTTTGGAAGACAGATAAGTAACCCCCCTTTGATACTTCGAAGGACTCTCTGGACTCCTGCTCATCGGCCTGGAAGGCGTGCAGAAGGTAGAGGAGCTGCAGGAGCTGGAGTTTGGCCGAGGGTTTGCGTACCGGCAACCTCTGAGCATCGGTCTGCCGTCCCTCTCAAGCGTCTTACTGAAGCAACTTGTGAGTTCTCTTCCAAAGTGTCCTTTGGTTGATCCCAGAGATGATAATGACTTTGAAGACTTTGGGGGTGTGTGTATGGGAATTTTGCCTGTCTAGTGTGTAGTACGACCCAGGCTGACACAGATTCTGTGTTTCAGGACACAATTGTGGAGAGGACATGTTGTCACGTGTATGCCAAGTGTTATGGAGATGAAGGGCTCAGAGGTGATCCTGGGACTCTTGGGAAGAAGGTGAGAATTCCTGGTGGAGGGAGAAGGTGACACTCAATGCCCAGTGCACACCAAGGCTGACATCCTCACAGCCTTCTTTCTAATTCTACAGCTGTAACAAACCTTTGAGGACCTTGTTACTTTACATATGCGATCTTGAAGTTCTGGGAGTGGACAATGCTCTCCCCAAATTGACCAGTATGGAAAGGCATTTGAGACTTGAGCTCCTGTGTTTTCCTGACATCACCATAGCCTGTTCTTTCTATCACACAAGGTTGCCTTTTTATGTTGATTTAAAATTATTATTTTTTTAGTTTATCACTCATTTTATTTTTCATAAATTATTTTTAATTCACGTGTTTGTTGCATTTATTTGTATGCATGTGTATGTATGTACACACGTGCAGGCTACGGTGTCCATGTGGAGCTCAGAGGACTTTTGAGAGTCGGTTCTCGCTTTCCATGATGTGGGTCCCAGGGATTAAATTTAGGTTATGAGTTTTTGTTTGTTTTGTTTTCTTTTTTGAGAGGGTCTGGCCTAGAGCTTGTTCTGTGCACCAGGCTGGCTTTGAACTTACATAGGTCGGCCTGACTCTTCCTCCGAAGTACTGGGCTTACGGGTGTGCACCGTGTCTAGCCTAGGTCATCAGTCTTGATGGCAAGTGCTTTTATTGGCGACCTGGACAAGTTGTTTTACATTTTTTTATTTGTGTGTGTGAGTCTGTGTGAAGGTCACAGATCAACATCTGGAATCTCCCTCAGGCGGCAACTGTCCACTTTAGTGTTCTGAACCTGGAGCTTACCCATTTGGCCAGGTCAGCCAACTGGCCAGCAAGCTGCTGAGTGTTCCTGTCTCCACCTTCCCAGTCGCAGGGATTACAGGCACGTGTTGCCATGTAAGCTCAGAAGTCATGCCGAGGAGCTCGGACTTTACCTCTGAGCCGTCTCTAAGCCCCCTTCAGTCTAATTGACAAGGCGGTCATAGATCCCACCTTTGCACAGGATGTTGCACTTACCAAATATTGACCTGGCCAGCACCTTTTTTCCCCAGCCTAAATGCCGTTCCCTTCCTAACGTTCTTCTCACAGCACAAAAATCAGAGAAAAGACACAGTCTTCGGCTTCGCGCAGCAGTTGCTTTCCTTTTCCATTAACTCTGACTTAACTGGCAGGAAAATTAGTGCCTGGCACTTTGAGGGATGACTAGCCCAGAGAAAGGTTCCTCAGGTACTCAGGGCTGGCCAGGTTCTAAGGGACACCCAGGGGCCAAAGTTTTGAGAGGTGCATGGCCTCAAATCCCTGTGTGAGGTTGAACCAAACCCACCAGCACGCACACTGTTCTGGAACTCTTTAGGCAGCTGGGGCGACCTTGAGCTGAGGACAATTACAGGTGATTGCCAGGCGTGTGCCAGGTGATTGCCAGGTGTGTGCCAGGTGATTGCCAGGCATGTGCCAGGTGATTGCCAGGCGTGTGGCAGGTGATTGCCAGACGTGTACCAGGCATGGTGGCACACACCTATAGTCATCTTCAGCTCAGTGCTTGGCTGAAATGAGTTCTTTTTTTTTTTTTGTATGTAAAGATTTAATTTTATGGGGCTGGAGAGATGGCTCAGAGGTTAAGAGCATTGCCCGCTCTTCCAAAGGCCCTGAGTTCGATTCCCAGCAACCACATGGTGGCTCACAACCATCTATAATGAGATCTGGTGCCCTCTTCTGGCCTGCAGGCATACACACAGACAGAATATTGTATACATAATAAATAAATAAATAAAGTTATAATTTTATTTTTACTTGTATGTGTGCACCCATGCCTATGTATGGACATGGATAAACAAGGCTGGCACCTGTGGAGGAGAGGGCATCTGCTTCCATCTGTCGTGGGTGCTGGGAACTGAACTTGGGTCTTCCTCAAGGGCAGCCTGCTCTCTTAACTGTGGCACCATCTCTCCACCTTCTGGCATGAGTTCTTAATGGCTTTGCAGATTCGTCCTATCAATTTGAAACAGTAGAAAGTATGTAAGGATCTTTTTTTTTCTGAGATAAGGTCTCATGGGACCCTGCCTGGCCTTGAACTTCTTACTTAGCTGAATATGACCATGATCTTTTGTCCCTTCTGGCTTCAGTTCCCAAGCAGCAGGATCAGAAGTGTGCACTAGCATGTTTAGTTTACACAGTCTGGGGACTGAACTCAGGGCTTCATGCATGCCAGACAAGCACTATGCCAACTGAGCTCCATGCCTAGCCCTGTAAACTCTTTGAAAAAGAAATTGGTTAAGCCTTAGTGACAGGTTTGTGTCTCTCACGTTCTTTATTATTAGACTAAAGGACTGAGTTTGGGAACCCCTTACTGTGTGCATGGCACCTAAGTGGTCATTTCTTGAATGCCAGCCGTGGGAGAACTAGAGGATGCTGACTTCCCTGCTCCGTTAGAACCGAGTTATGTTTGGTTGTATTGAATTTACAAATAAAGCATGTCTCGTTGATGTTACTGGTGGATTTTAGGCTAAATAAACAAATCTACCTTTCAAATGGTAAACCAGCATTCCTGGGGATGATACAGTTTGTAAACATGAAACTGAAAAAAAAAAAAGACTAAACAGTTGAGTCAGAAAGAAGCGCTTCCTCATGAGAAATCGGGCGCATGATCCCACAGATTGTGTTAAACAGGGTCAAAGACCTATGTAGGAATAACACTTCAAACTAGAAACTGGTCTTGGTTTGAGTTTTCATAATAGAATGGCTTAAAAATATTTTGGAATCATAGCAATAACCCGATGAGCCAAACAAGTGTCCATATGCCCCCTTTGACGCAGACTAAGAATCTCCACTTCCATGCAGCTCCTCCAGCAAGCAGCGAATGGATTGGTTGATAACATATGGACCTAGTGAGACAAGACGATCTGATAGTAGCGATTAAATTTTTTTGAGAAATGACGAAGAATCCAAAGTCCAAGTTACTTATTTGAGTTTCCTGTCTTCTCAGGGCGAGAGGGGTTTGGACGGGCTTCCCGGCCATCCTGGAGAAGAGGGTGACTATGTGAGTACCGGATATTTTCCTTTCTCTTCTTCCCTTCCTCTCTCCTCCCCACCAGCTAAACTGAGGTGATTTGTTGTGATTATCGAGTCACCCACGATAATGACTGGTGTGGCAAGGTGAACTCAATCCAAGTCTGTTCTTATAAGGACCCAGCTTTCCTGGGTGGCAGTGAAGGCTCTGGGGTCATGGCGGATCCCTGAAGGTTTGTATAAACCCTGGATACCTCACGCCACCCCAGGACGTGCTGCAGGAGCAGCACTCCCCGTTTGTTTATCAGCGAGACAAATGTTTGTTACAAAGGGAGCATGAGGTAGGAGCGCAGAGCGCGGTGGAGACCGTCTTCATCTTTTCACAGAATTACCAGGAGGGTTTAAGAAAGCCGTGGTTTTCAGGTGATTTTCAAGTAGTTCTTTGTCCCCCGAGCCTGCTTTAAAGCAGATTTGCATGTACACCACTGGTTCTCGAGCTTTCCGGTCTCAGTCTGTAGGTGTTTTGTGTTGAGTCGGTCAGTTGAAGAAAGGAGGTCACCCCGAGATGGAGTTTAGGCTCTCTGGAGCATGGAGGAACGGTTTCGAGGTGCCGTGCCTTGAACTGCCATGCTGAAGCATTTTTATTGACTGTTACACAAAAGTTGTTTTTGGGTAAGACAAGTTCCTTCTACCAAAGCCCTGATCTAATCTTTATGTTTTCTGAAGGAAAACATCGCACCCCTGCAACCTTAGTCCTTATGGTGTACAGTTTACCTGCAGGGTGAAATAGAGTTCAGGTTCCCAAGCCCTAGTGGAGCTTGTAAGTCAAGAGGCCTCGGGTGTGCCAGGATAGTCTTGTGATCAAACTGTAAAGCTCCTTCAGAGACAGAAAACGATCACCATTGTGTGATATCTTAGTTAAAGCTAAGAGAATTTTATTTACTTATTTCATAATGACAACAATCCACTGTGCATTAACGTGCACGATATTACTTTATGACAAATGAATATATTTGACAGAACAGAAAGTACCAGCATAAGAACAATGTTTTCCATATTTAGCTTTTAGGAAGCAGCCGAATTTGCACACCTGATTCTTTCTCTAGCTTGCTCTGGTGCCACTATCTGTGTGACTCTTCCCTCCGCCTTATACTTGGGAAAGAATGAGAGTTAAAAACAGAAAATAACACTGGAATGCTGTTCCACCTTGCCCGCTGTGCCCCACGAGGAAGGAGAGGGACAGCAATTACAGCTTCCAAGGACTTTACTAACTCACCACATAAGTGGTCACTGACGATCAGGGCTGCAGGACGAGGGCTCTGGAGCCTCGTTTCTCCTGAGCAGAGACAGAAGCAGGGGTTATAAGCACAAAAACCACAACATATTTGTTGCCAAGTTACAGTTACAATTTTCACCGAACAGGAATCAAATTTTAGGGACTTTTCCTTGTGTGTTCCATACAACGGAAGCCTTTCAGTCCAACCAATCAGATTCGTTTGTTCCTTCTGGGGTCAGGAGCAGCCATAATGCTTCTAGAGAGCTAAAGATGCATAATGTCTGCTTCTATGGCTTAGGGAGGAGGGTGGTCAGCTGTTGGATGGTTCCCAGCTCCCCTAGGGCTTGGGAACCTGAACTCTATTTCATCCTGCAGGTAAAATGGAGTCTGAAGTCAAAATGGCAGTACTGAAGTGAAGGTGCTTTTGCCTGCTCCCTTCAGTGTAACTGGGGGAAAAAAAACCTTTGTGAACTACTGTACATACAAACATAGATATTTTCTTTGCTCCAACTGTTTTTCTCTTAAAAATTATTTTATTTGCCAGAAGATGTGTCTACATACTACATATGTGGCTGGTACCCAAAGAAGTCAGAAAATTGTGTCAGATCTTCTGGAACTGGAGTTATAGGTAGTTGTGAGCTGCCATGTGGGTGTTGAGAACTGAACCTGGGTCCTCTGGAAGAGCAGTCAGTGCTCTTAACCACTGAGCCATCCATCCTTCCCTCTAGCTGTTGCTATTCTGAACTCCTACACTGTCTGAATGTAGAGTATAGCTGCCAAGACGCATGTAAACCAACCTACTTGGTAGTTTTGGGAGGCTTGCTCAACCCTCCCTCCCTTTTTTTCAGTAAGCACAGCCTTACTGAACACGAGTTCTTGCTCTTTCATTTAGAAATAAGAGAAATATTCCTTCTAATTTTTCGATGATGTTTAAAATGTCCTGTGCTATTTTTTTGTACCTGTGGGGTGGGTCAATGGGTGAGCATGTGTGTGTCACGTGGAGGTTGCTTTTGGGAGTGGGATCTCGTCTTCCATCTTGAGGCAGAATGTCTTTTGTTTATACTTAGGCCAACTGGCTTGGAAGCTTCCAGACAATTCTATGCCTCCCATCTTCCTACATGAGTGCTAGGATCATACCACAGCTCGGGCTTTTTAACGTGGGTGCTGGGGACTCAGCTCATCACATTGGCACAAGTTCCCTTGCCCACTGAGTCATCTCTCCAACCTTCTTTTATGCTTAATATAATTCCTTACAAGAGAAGATGACTTCACTGTGTGCTGTTCTCTGAATAGCTCTTAATATTGTTTTTTCCCCCTAAAAATGGGTAGGTTTTCCTGCTCAGCGCCAGAGATATCGCTGTAGGTGGGATGCTGTCAGAGGTGCAAGCACGCATTTGTAGACTCCAGCAGAATGTGTCTTGGGAACAACTTATTCTCCCCGATGTCTTCTGTTAGTAACTCAGCATGCCTCTCCCGAGCCCACCCTCCAACCCAAGGGTGTAAGATAACATCCTGAGACTGGGAGGATGGCTCAGTGGGTAAAGCTCTTGCTGTGCAGTCTTGAGGACCTGAGTCTGGATCCCACAACTCTGCGTGCATATATCGCTGTGTGTGAACCTGCTCTCCCAGGACTCAAATGCAGCTAAGAGCAGGAAACTGTGTGTCCAACAAGGTAGAAGGCGAGTCTGTCCTCCTGACTTCCACACCTGGCCATGGGCCAGATGTGTTCCACTCACACATGAACACACGCACACGTGAACACACACACGTGCACATGCACAAGATTAAAATAAAAATTGTTATGTTCATTGACTTTGTGGGTGAGGAAATAAAAAAGGGCTCAAAGGCCAGGTGTTCCTCCATGTTTGGGGTCCCAGCTGGGCTGATGAGAACTTCTGGGGCTCTAGAGACTGGACTGGAGGACCCATTGCCGGGGTGGTATCTTCTCTTTTGTGCCTGGCATCTCTGCTGGAATGCTGGATGGACACAAAACTCAAAATATAGCAGGAGATTCTAATATATTTTTTAAAAAGTGGGCTGGTGAGATGGCTCAGCTGGTGTGAGTGCTTGCTATGCAAGCCTGGCAGCCTGTGTTTGACCCCTGGAATCCACAGTGAGAAGAGAGAATCAACTCCTGCAAGGTGCACCCAGACTTACACACATTCGCTGTAGTACCTTGCACCCGAATACATGCATGCTTATGTACACACGCCCTTGCACCCGTACACATGCATGCTTATACACACACACATGTATACACACATGTGCCAATAATAATAAACTGCAAAAAATTAGAAAAGATCTACCAGTTTTGGTGGTATGTACTTATAATCTTAGTCCTTGGGTGGAGGCAGCAGGATTACAAGTTCAGAGCTAGCCTGGGCTACATAGCAAGACCCTGTCTCAAACAAACCCAAAACCTAAGTAAGAGAAATGCAAAGTTGACTTCCCAAATACTATAAGGATAGTAAGGGAACAATTGGGCAATCTCAACAGAAAAATTGCTGAGGCGAGGCAGTAACCTTAGGGACGAGAAGGGAATCATTGATAAGAAAATGTTAAGCAATAGTTTATTTCTCCATGAGACCACAGTTTGAGCTATCTGAAGGAGATGCTAGACACATCTGAGATTTGCAGTTTTTTCTCATTTGGGAGCTCAGCTTGGCCAGATGATGAGTTTATAATCTGATGACCTTGTAGGCTTTGTCTGGTCAGGTGTTGGAAGATGTGAAACTCTAGGGACCATCAGTGTCCCAGCCCTGTGCCCGGCATCCCTGCCGGTTAGAATTGCTTTGGTGGGCACGGAGATAGCTAATTAGTACCTTCCTATGTTTTTCTTCACAGGGACAAAGAGGCCCCCGGGGTCTTCCTGGACTTCGAGGTGAGGAAGGGTGTCCAGGTGTGAGAGGTCTTAAGGTGAGTGTGCCCTTGGACTTTGAGATCCTTTGCCTTTCATGATTTTGTCCCTTGCGTTGGAGAAAGATCTTAATTCCTCACCACAATTATAAAATCTCAACTCCTAAGGATGAAGATTGCCTGAAGGAAAACCTGTAGCCTTTGTAGGGAGGTGGTCCCAGGACACCCAGGAGTGATGTGAGGATGTAAGGGAAAGTGACCTAAAAAGACAACATCAGTTAGATTCCATGCTGTGGGGACAACAGGCCCATGACAGGAGCTCTGGTGGTCAGTGGTGAACATGAGCCTGAGCCATATCCACTCAGACACAAGAGACCGGGAGATCCTACTCCAAATCTCCAGGAAGGGGTATGGGGCTGGTCCCAAGAAGCTTTAATTTCTTAGTACTTTAGCCTGTCCTGCATTTGGGGAGAGCAGGCTCTGGTTCCAGAAAAAGAAAGAAAGAAAGAAAGAAAGAAAGAAAGAAAGAAAGAAAGAAAGAAAGAGGAAACCCTCAAGACAAGGGTTGAGTGTGCTGATAGTAGGAAGGTAGGGAGGCTTGGGATCCTGGATTTAAAGGATTTAAACAGCTAAGGGGAGATGAGCAGAATGCCCCCTTAGAAATGGCTGCTTTAGGTGGCTCTGAAGCTTCCATGATTGGAGGGTCTCCTTCAATAAGTTCAGAAAAAATATCTTCCCCAGTCATACTGATTGTGTCACCCACTGAGCTATATCCCCAGCCTTCAGTCCTTTCTGTCTCAGTTTTAATTAATATGTAAGAATTGTATCTATGAATGAATTCAGTGGCTTATTTCAGTAGCTGCACATAGAATGCAGCAGCTGAATCCAAGCTCCTCCCTCTTCTGCTCTGCCCTATTGTTGCCACTTTAACTAGGGAAATATATTACATTTGTTTCTGCTGCTTTTATTAATGATGTAAAAATGTGCTACATTTGTTTAATTAGGTAAAGATATGTTTCATTTGGTTCACCTTGCCTGCCTAAGGCACCTGATTGGTCTAATAAAAAGCTGAACAGCCAATAGCTAGGCAGAGAGAGGGTTATGTGGGACTGGCGGGCAGAGAGAATAAGTAAGGAGAAATCTTGGCTGGAGAAGAAGAGAGAATGAGGGAGGGCGAGAGGGATATGACTGGGGCCAGAAACGAGGCAGCCGTCAGGCAACCAGACAGGAGAAGCAGTGAAGGTTAGATATACAGAAAGAAAGGAGAGTAAAAATCCCGGAGGCAAAATGTAGATAAAGAGAAACAGGTTAAGTTATAAGAGTTAGCAAGAAATGTGCCTAACTAAGGCTGAGCATTCATAACTAATTAGTCTCTGTGCCATGATTTGGGAACTGGTTGGTGCCCCAAAAGAAAGCCTGCTACAGCCGCATTGCCTCTGCGTCCTCTAGTGATCAGTATTCTACATTTGGGTTGACTTCCTATTTTTACTTTTAAAAACTATATATTACTAGTCTTCTTTTGTGTCTAGCGTATTTCATTCAACACAATGCCTTCCATTTCCAACTGGCAGAATGTTTCTTTCTTTCTTTTTTAATGGTTGAAAAAAAATCCCATTGTGTATCTGTATCACATAAAAAAATCCACTTCTCCATTGATGGGTCCTAGGCTGCCTTCCTACCTGGGCTATTGTGAACATTGTCATAGTAAATGCAGGCATGTAAGTATGGTTTTAGCATGGTAACTTCACTTCTTGGATCTGTATACACAGCTTAATTATTTTTATTTCTTTCTGACTTCAGGGAACAAGAGGATTTTCAGGAGAGAAGGTAGGACCACCTTCCCTTTTCTTTCCCTGGCTGGCAGCTTCCCTGGGAAACACAGTACTGAGTTCATGCCCTGTACGGTTTCAGTGAAATGCCAAATTCATAGACAAGGATGTAGACCTTCCCAGCTGACTGCCTGGCTGATGGACTGACTTTAAGACAGATATTTTAGCGCAAAGATTGTGACATACATTGCTATTTCCAACTCTGTAATAATTGGACTACCATTATCTATCACATGATGGTCTAAAAAGAGTTGGTTCTGGTCCAAGGTGTGGTGGGGAGAGTGGGGTCACAGTGTACATACAGGGGAGGGGTGATTACAATAAATGAGTAACTTTGTATCCAGATTCAGAATCAAAGTATCTATTTGTTGGCTTATTTGCTCTAGAAATATACATGACACACTTTGTGTTCCTCTTGTTACCATGGAGTAGAGTTTACAAAATGATAAGACAGACCTGGGCTCAGGGTGATCTTACTTATGCATTCTAGAACCGTCCATTACATCCTGTGACCTGGGGCAAAGGTGTCACATCAGCAATTCAAGAGCTTGCTAGATGTGTTTATCGTCATATGCTAATTCAATTTTACTCGGGTTTAAAAAAGAACTCTTTTAAACTTGATTTTCTTAGGTAGACAATAAGTATAAAGCCACTCTTTTACATGTGTGGCATGGGTTTCATTTGGTTTGTGAAATTCTGACAGTTCTTCTTCAAAAGATGCTGTCTCTGTCTTTTTCTGTCTCTCTGTGTCTGTCTGTCTGTCTCTCCCTCTCTCTTTCCTCTCTGAGTGTTATGTTTTTAGACAGGGTCTCACGTATAGCCTAGGCTGTCTGAACTCTTGATCCTTCTGCTCCAGACTCCTGAGTGCCGGGATTACAGGTGTGGGCCACACCAGCTACAAACGTCATTTTTAGAACGTGACATTGACAAAGGGCTTGCTCACTTTCAGTGCTGAGTTGCAAGAGTCTTTCTTACCCTTTCTTACCACACTTGTGTATCCCCCTTGCTGTTTTTTATACATCTTCCTCTTCCTCTTTCTCCCTTCCTCGCCCCTCTCCCCCCCACTTCAGCACGGAACCATCTGGGAAAGCAATAAGGACCATTTGGGGAAGACCAAATTGTTACTTTTTAATAATTGGGTGTGGTGTTCACACTGTTTCAGAAGCTCTGTGCTCTTGTCAGCTGAAAAAGAAATGAACATAGAAGAAACACTCTATCCCGTGGTCTCTTGTCTAACTTCTGCCCTTCTTCCCCACAGGGCAATCCTGGTGAGGAAGGTGCTCGGGGCTTAGATGGAGAACAGGTATGGAACTCTCTTGCTTTATATTTTCTGCCCATTACTCTGGCTCTATCTGTCTGTCTGTCCATCTGTCTGTCTAACTCTATCTATCTATCTATCTATCTATCTATCTATCTATCTATCTATCTATCTATCATCTATCTATCTATCATCTATCTATCTATCATCTATCTATCTATCTATCTATCATCTATCTATCTATCTATCATCTATCTATCTATCTATCTATCTATCTATCTATCTATCTAATTAATTGTGTATGTTGTGTGCTTACCACTGCACACAAATGGAGACCAGAGGTCAGGTTGTAGAAGCTGGTTTTCTATTTTGACCTTGTGGGTCCTGGGGATTGAATTCTAATAGACAGGCTTGGCAACAAAAGCATTTACCTGCTAAGCTATCTTGTTGTGTCCCTATTTATTTATTTATTTATTTATTTATTTATTTACGGAGACAGGGTCTCCCTGTGTTGTTCTGGCTGGTCTGGAACTTGCTATGTAGACTAAGCTGTCCACGAACTCCAAGCTCCACCTGCTTTGCCTCCTCAGCACTGGGATTAAACATTTCTTCTCAGTGACCACATTCATGTCATTAAACTTCCCCTCTTACTTCCAAGGAAACATCTCATGTCCATTTTAAATTAATTATATACAACTTTGCAAGAGTGATTTTTTTAAAAAAATTTTGAAAACTTTGTTTATTGTCAGATTGAACTGAAAAACAACTTTTGACCCTTAAAATTTTTTTTTAATAATTTTATCACACACACACACACGATATGTACTTTGATCATCTATCCCTATTATCTTATCACCCCCATTCTACTGAACCCCACATCTTTCCAAGTCCCCTTCCTATTTTCATGTCATTTTGTTTGTGGTTCACTGCTTTTAGTTAAAGCTGGCTTAACTAAACATGAGTGTGTGTGTATTTATTCAAGCAGGGTGGCTTTCCAATGGTTATCACATTAAGGACTAGACTCCTATCTCTCAGCCACCGTTAACCAAACAGCTTCTCGGGGCAGGATGTGGTCTCTCCATTCTGCGATGGAATGCTGATGGTCCCAGACTTGTGCACGCAGCCGCTGCTACTGCGAGTTGCCGGGGCAGCGGCCATGCTGTGTCCAGAAGACAGCCTTCCATGCACTCCTCACCGTCTCTTGCCTCTCACGTTCTATCCGCCTCCTCTCCCACAATGGTCCCAGAGCCACAGAGCAAAATGTAATCTTTTATTTCATAGATTTCACAATATACATTAAAAGAATTTAAGTTAGTATGTAAAAATTATGGCATCTCTATATGTCAGGGTCAGGATCCTTTGTTCTTATTCATCTCCTTCTCCCTTCCCTTCCCTTCCTCCTCCTTCTTCTTGCTTCCCCTTCTCCATCACAAATAGTTCCCGCTTCTACTCTCCTATTAGCATGGTGTATGTACTCTTAAAGCAAGGACAGCCTTCCTGACTAGTCATTTTAACATGCACATTTGACAGCGTCCTCTTCTCTCCATCTGAGGGCTCTTATCTTCAGTTAGCCCCCTCCCAGACTGCCTAGCATTGTCTTGAATTTCATTCCCATCTTCTGTTTTGTTAAATTTCAGCAATTAGACTTTTTTTTCCTGTTAAAGGTTTATACTTGTATGTTTGCGTGAGCATATGCCCCTGTGTGAAGGTGTCTGCGGAGGCCAGGAGAGGGTGTTGCATCCCTGATAGCTGGAGTTACAGGCTGTTGTGAGCTACCCTGTGGGTCGTGGGAACTGATCACAGGTCCTGGGGCAGAGCAGCAAGTTCTCTAAACCACCAAGCATCTTTCTAGCCCCAGGCTGTATTGTTAATGCTGTTTTAAAAAGCTGACATTCTCTTAGCTTTCCTCCCATATTTATCAGCACCACAGATAATCTTCCTTTAAATAGTTGATATCTTCAAAAAAAGAAAACATGAAATGATCTATTTCTTTTTGCCTAAGATACACCTTGCAGAGTTTCCTTTAACGTGGGTCATGGTCATTGTAAATTCCCTTGGCTTTTGTTTCTCTAATATCTCTTTGTTTTAGGTTTTCTTTTTCTTTTCCCACAAAGGATATCTCACTGAGTAAATAAATTTGTTCTGAGAGTTATCCCTTCTCAGAACTTTGAGAATGTCATTTCTTAGTCTCTGGCGTCTTTTGCCTTGGATCTTTCATTATTACTGTTTAGAAGCTATCTGTCAAAATAATTATTTCTTGGCAAGCAACATTTCAAAAATATATATCAGGCTGCATAAAAAAATCCCCATTGCTGTTAGTTTTGGCAGTTTCAATATGATGTATCCAGCTGTACGTTTCTTTCTATTTATTGTCCTTGGAACTTGTTAAGCTTTTGGATTAATTTATGCCTTCTGTGGATCTTAGAAAATCCGTAGAAAGTCACCCTATTGGAAGTTTTAGCTTTTGTATTGTGGTCAGCTTCCCATCACATAACGAAATACCCAAGATAATTTACATATAAAGAGAAACGGCTTATTTCTGCTGATGGTTTTAAGATTCAAGTCCACTTTGGGTAAATCCACTCTTAAGTTTCTGATGGGGGAGTCACAAAAGACCGTGGTGGGGAGCATGCCATAGAGAATTCTGCTCACTTTGTGACTGGAAGAAGGAGAAAAAGAAGAAAGGACAGGAGTCCCAGGGGTCCGCTCAAGGGCTCAATCTAGTGGCCTGAGGACCTCCCCCGAGGCCCTACCCCTGAAGTTCCACAGCATCTCCCAGCACTAACACACTGGGCTCAGGACTGAACATGTAGACCTTGGGGAGACATTAAAGACAACACATAGCACCTGTTTCCTGTGTTACAGTGGTTCTCAAACTGAGTCACGACCCCTTTGAGGTTGACTGACTCACAGGGTTCACCTAAGACCATCAGAAAACACACATAGTTACATTATAATTCATAACAGTAGCAAAATGATTTAGTTATGAAGTAGCAACAAAAATTATTTTATGGTTGGGGGGGTCACCACAACGTGAAGAACTGCATTAAAGGGTCGCAGCATTAGGAAGGTTGAGAACCACTTCTCTATGGATAATATCTAACTAGAAATGTATGAGAAATTCCCATTCTGTCCTCAACTCTCTCAATCATCTTTCCACATTTTCTTTTTGAGCTCTATTCCATATAATTTCTCCTCCTCCTTCTCCTCTTTCTTCCCCTTCCTCTTCCTCCTTCTCCCCACAACCAAGAGTCTCACTGCGTAGGCCTGACTGGCCTGTAACTTGTTATATACACCAGGTTGGCCTTGAATCCACAGAGATCAGCCTGCTTCCCCGGTGCTGAGATCAGCAGTGACAGCCACCACTCACGCTTTGCTTTCTAACTGGTTATTTCTTACTTCGTTCACTTCTGTTTCTCTTGCTATTTAACACATCATTTTTCAGCTCAAGAAGTTCTATATGAGTCTCCGAAAATCCCATCTGTATCCTGATTTTTCTTCATCGAGAGCCCTAAGAATTTGCTCTTATTTCACATCTTATTAATGACCTAAGAGTTGTTTTAATTCATCTGGTATTTGAAGTTGTTTTGGTGTGAGGGTTACTCAGAGCCCCTGATCTGTCCTATTGTCAAAAGCGCTAAAGCACCTCCCCTCCCACTCCTGGCTGGAGTGTAAGACTACCTCAAGAAAGCTTCCAGAGTGACCGAGAGGATAAATATTCCTTGCATATTTATTTTTCTTAGGGTGATCGTGGAGCTGCAGGGCCATCTGGAGAGAAAGGAAGCAGAGGCAGTCGGGTAAAGTATGAGCATGTCTTTATTCTGTTGTATGGCTACTGCACACACTGACACCAGCAATTCAGGCTGTGGGAAGAAAATGTCTGGTGGTTTTACTTGACACCGAGTGTGATAGGCAGCTCATGTTAGATGACCCTTTGGAAGCTTTCCTCGGGACCTAAAGGATGGCGATTAAGCAAGTTGCATGAATCTAGGACCTTATGCTTTGTACTGCGAGCTTGTCACCCTGCGACTCATAAGCGTCTCATGGCATTGACGACGTGGTCTCCCACCAGGACCCTTTGGTCTCAGTTCATATGTGTCCCTCCAGCCAAACTGTGCCACCCTCTGCCTCCAGAACATTCCTCATGCTTGCCTGCCGCTGTGACTTTGCCCGTGTTGGGTGCCATGCCCCTCCCCCATGCCTTTTCCATGATTACATCTTTAGTGGTCATTTGAATATTAACTTGTCTTTAGCTTTCTAGTTCCCTTTCCTTTCTTTCCATCATAGTTTTCTTGATGTTATGTGAGCCAATGCTCCCTTACCCCAGATGGAAACCAAGGACCAACCAAAGTAACTATTCTCCCAAGTCCAGCTTGGTTAAAACGATGAGTTCCTTTGGGTTACTTGCAAGTGTCTGAGTGAAGGGTTATTTAGGAGGTATGAACGACACAAAAGAAGCTATCACTAAAAAGGCCACCAGAGCATGGGTGATGACTCACAGAACCTGGAATCCTGAACTCCATGCATGACTGGCAGACAGCTGGACAGGTCAGGTTGCAGAGTCTCCTCAGGAAGTTGGCTGGTTAGAGCATTTCCTCTCCCCATGTTCTTTTTTTTAAATATAAATATTTATTTATTTATTATGTATACAATATTCTGTCTGTGTATGTGCCTGAAGGCCAGAAGAGGGTGCCAGACCTCTTTACAGATGGTTGTGAGCCACCATGTGGTTGCTGGGAATTGAACTCAGGACGTTTGGAAGAGCAGGCAATGCCCTTAACCACTGAGCCATCTCTCCAGCCCTCTCCCCATGTTCTTTACTGCCTCCATAACCTTGAGGAAGCCTTGTGAGTCTTAGATGTTTCAGGAACTTCCTGAGACTTCTGAGTTGCTTGTGTCCTGAATCTAAGGTAGCTTCCTCCAGGATAAAAGTGTTTGAGCTAAGGGTAGTTGTTACACAACACTCCACTATGCCAGTTTGTAGGGACCCCTTTTTTCTTTATGTCTTTGATAGGCATTGCTTACTGTCTCCTGTCCTACTTATAGTTCTGTATAGGAGAAGGGAGATATCTGCTGCATGTACTTCACCCCCTCCATTCTGTGCCCATGGCAGACATTACTAATTGAGCACAGACTCAAACTTAGCTGGAGGATCCATCTCAACAAAGACTTGGAGTTGGTGTCTAGTAATCACTAGGTTTGCAGAGGAGGCTGAATTTATTTACTTGTCACCCCTTGTACTACTTGTGGATTAAAGTGGCACTTTTATTTCTGGGCTGCATAATGAGTGGTGTGGACCAGCTTCCTGAGACATGAAAGAGAAGGGAGCCTTCCTTTAGGAAGGTTTACTTCCCAATTAGGATGTCCAAGTAAAAACTAGACATTTGTGAGTCAGAGTTTGAAACTGTAGAGGGTACTCTGCTTCCTAAGTTTCAGTTAAATTGAGGTGAATATAATAAAGATCTGCCAGGTACCTCCTACCAATGGGGCATTTTGTTATCTACAGGGAGTGGTTCATAAATAAGTTGTAGCTATGGCCAACACAGGGCTATTACCACGTGTAGGAAATAAAGTTTGCAAAGGGCTATAGTACAAGATACACTGTGGCAAAGGGTGTGGAATGGTGCAAATAAAGAATTACTGGGACACAGCTGAGGAAAACAAATAGGGTCTTTCTCCTTCAGTCATCAATATCAACTGAGCGTCTGTTAGAATCTAGACATAACTTAGAATGGGTGGGACTTCCTGGTGCATTCAGGAAGGCTTCCTCCATGAGATGAAGATGTGATGAAGTACAAAGGTTGAATAACTAAGAGGTCAAGATGGCTACCATTGACCTTGAGGCCCTGTGGGGCACTTGAGCAGAGACTGAAGGATAGAAGGGAACCCTAGCATTCCGGGGAGCATAAGTAATTGTGGTATTTTTATTCGGACATCACTGAGAGGGGATGGGAGAGAGAGAGAGAGACACTGAACCAGGGTATTCCTGTCAAGAAAAAGTCACAAGGGAAAGCACAGAGTTGGGAAACTTCAGGGTGGGCGTGAGGATGCAGGAATAGCGGATGAGTCAGAAAGACAGAATGAACAGGAGGCTGTCCTGAAGGGCGAGCTGAGGTCAGTTCAGTGCCGTTTCCCCCTGACTTTGTAAGAATTAGTTAATCAATCAATTAATTCTCCTCTCATATATAACATCCTGACTGCAGTTTCCCCTCCCTCCTCTCCTCCCAATCCGTCTCTCCCATGACTTTTGTTTTTCTTCCCACTGAGTCCTGTTGGCTGTTTCTGGGTAAGGGAGGCATCCTTGAGGCTACAGACATGGGGAAGGACTCTGTGAGCTCATTGTGCAAGCTGGAAAGAGCCTGGGAAGAAGTATGATAGGCCACAGTAGGAACGCTGTGCCTGCCTCTGTACTGAACATTTTAGTTTCTCATTAAGTCCATAAAGTGGCCCTATAAGGTCATGTCTAGCCCTCCTGAGCACTGGGTTCCAGGTGTGTATCCATAAGTGTATCTGTAATCCTGCCCCCTCCTTCCATCCATGGGATCTTTCTCTGCCAACCCTACCCAGATACATGGTGGGTAAAGTGGAACCCCCTTTGCTGCAGATCCACCCCCCCACTGTCCCACTGTGTGTGATTCTTTGCAGAGCATGGGGGTTGCATGAATTTAATTGGTCTTAGTAATAAAAAGCCAGAGTCAGATATTAAGGGGTGAAAGCTGAAAGATCAGAGAAGCAGAGCAGCCAGCCACTAGTTCTTCGTGTCTATGAAACCCTCAGACTGAATTGGGTATCCTGTCTGTACAAAGTTATCAGACTGAATCCTGAGCTCCTGTCTCCTCCCGCCTTACATTCCTCTCTCTGCCCAGCCATATCCTTCCTGTCTCCACCTCCCTAGTGCTGGGATTAAAAGCATGGGATCCCAAGTGCTGGGATCACCTTTGTGTGAGCTGTTTCTCTTTTAGATTGATTCAATCTCCTGTAGCCCAGGGTGGCCTTGAACTCACAGAGATCTGGCACTATCTCGGTCGAGACCTCCAAATGCCACGCACTGCACCCCCATGTCTGCGCTCTGTGCGCTGGCACCCAGTTACCGAGCTTCGGGCAAGGGGGTGGAGGTTAAAATACAGAGACACACACAGACAGAGAGACAGCAACATGGGTCATCCTTGAATTCCCCAAGAATGCCCCCTTTATTGTGTTCAAGGGCAGATTATATAGAGATAGCCACGCCCCAGCCAAACCCACCAGAAACCACTCTCCTGCCATCAGCAACTCCTGAAGGTCTCATGCTCAGAGCAGCTATAGGCACTCAGATCAGGGGATTACAAGAAATTCAGGATCTGGGGTCTCACTGCTCCCAACAAAGATCCATCTGCCTCTCTCTCCTAAGTGCTGGAATTAAAGATATATGCCACCACTGGCTGGCCTTTATGGCTAACTAGTGGCTTAGCTTAATACTCTGATCTTCAGGCAAGCTTTATTTGTTAGAGCACAAGTAAAATACTATCACAGGGAGGTAAAAAGACCAGGGGCTGGGACCGTAGGGAGGCCTGGGTCCTGGTGTGTGCAGAAGGATTAATTCCTGAGATGTGAGAGTCAGGTGGGCAGACACTTCCATAGAGCCTCGCATCGGGAGGCTTTCCAGAAAAATGCTAACTTCTACCTCTCAACCTTGCTGCTGTTTTGACTGTGAATATGTTATACCGTGCTTGAGATTTACTCCCCAATTCCCTTCATATACCTTTGTGAGCGTCCAGTGATTTTATAATGTGGTTCACTTTTCACGTTTTTTTCCCTTGTGATTTAAGGGTTTGACTGGACTGCCTGGACAAGCTGGACATCGTGGGGAGCCTGGACTGAGGGGCGATCCCGTAAGCAATGGCTGCGGGTTTTCTGTGCAGAGGCAAAGGCTGATCTAGTGTTGGTTAACGAGGTGCCAGCTCAGTCTGTCTTTATGGCATTGTGACAAGCTACAGATTTGAGAGGCACACAGTCTCAGAGAGGATCCCGCTGTGGAAAGAGGGTGGGGTTTTATTTGGCTCGGGTGTCTGTGATTATTGAGTCAACAGGTCTGGGCACTGGAAGGGTCCTTCTTGGTCCCCTCTTCCCCTTGTTCTTCTCTTCTTTTTCCTTCTCCCTTCTCACCGAGTGCTACAAATGGAACCCAGAGCCTTGTGCATGCTCTGTAGTTACTCTGCCCCTTTTGTTTCCTCAGGGGGATCCTGGAATTGATAATTTCATCCAAGGCCCTAAGGGAGAGAAGGGAAGGCGTGGACGTCAGGTAAGATGGGTGCAGTTTGCATGTGGGGACTAACGCAGGTAGCAATGACCATATGCTCTTTCAGAACACTTGGACACGTTGGTTGAATCCAACAGGACACCAAAGAGCAAAGCCACAGGACTCTCACTTTCCATGACACAGGTGCCCTGGCTGCCACCTCCCTGTGCTTCCTTGTCCTTGAGTTCTTATTGCACTATTTCTTTTCCTTACACAAGTCCCTGCCCCCTCACTCTACACTAATAGCATCATAAAGGTGATCTTAAACCTCTTCTATCTATGGTTTCTTTCCTAAAATGAAAGCATCAGACTTAGGGAGGTCCAGACTCTTCTCTATCTTGAATTTCCCTGCTCCTGAAGGGCAGTGTTGATTTAAATGTCCTTATGCAGCCACCTTGCTCTCCATCCTAGCCAGAGCTGACTGGTGTGAACTGGGCAGTAGACAGTGGTAAAGATGGGATGCCTGTCTCATCCTGGAGACTGGACCCGTCACGACAGAAGACATTGCAGAGGGAAGAGAGACAGGTCAGCCTGACGGATGCTAGTGGCTTACAAGCAGCCTTAGATTTTTTATGGCTCAGACATTAAAATGCATGATCCTGAAAAAAATGACTAGGAAAATGAGGGTATCAGTTCTCACACCTCACCTTCCTAAATTCTGGTCAGAAGGTCTACATAGCTAATATTTGGGTTGGAAGGAACCTTCATTTACTTGGAATTCCAACTTGGGATCCCTTGACAAAGCCTAGGGCACTGGTTCCCCTCTTAGAGTGTGGTTAGCCAGAATCCATGCTGTGATGTCTAGGTTCTGAGTGAAACTCGTCTTGGGACCATCATTTTCATGTCACTGTGTGGGAAAAATTTCCATCCTGTCATTCATTACAATTGTATTGAACAAATGAGTTGTTTCCCTCAGTGGGCTGAGATCAGAGAGCCCTGTGAATGGCCACGCTCTGGGGCTGAGCTAAGCACACAGTGAGGGATCATCCCTTAGCCTCTGGACCTCTGAATTCGCATCTGGAAGATGGGAAGGCTAGAGAAACCATCAGTCTGTGAGTCATTGGTTGTCATGGGAAGAAACGTCACGATTGCAGCATCACCATGGAATGCTCTAACTGTTAGAAGGGCCCCAGGCTTCTGAACACACTGTTCAGGGTGGTGACCACCACAGCTCCACAGCTATAGTGAGAGCCTCATGACCACAGCTCCCGAGGGCCTCCATCCCAGAGGGCTTGTTAATCTTGACTTCATTCCTGTATTGTGTGTGGAACAGAAACTGTAACTGTTTCAGAGAGTGCCATGTTCGATTGGATTTTGTGTTTCCTGTGGCTTCTCCTCCTACGCTGGGCTCAAGGAAGGGTGTTAATGAGATATGCTTTGACTAGACTCGTGACAGAAAATCACTTCTTTGCAAAAGCAGTGCATGCTAGTACAGTCTGCCGGCGATTAGAAGATAGCCCTCCAGGGGGCAGTCTTTCCTTGCTAGTATTTCGGAGAGGCCCTGGGATCAGTGTCACAGTTAAGATGGGAAAATTCCTCTGTGAAACCATGTTTCCAAGCAAGCAGAGAAATTGTATTTTATACCTAGTATGGGGAAAGAGTGGAGAATCATTCCTGCGGGTCACGAGTTTGAAAGCACGCGCTGTGTGTGTGTGTGTGTGTGTATTCTTATATTCCCATGCCTGTAGCGGTGAGGGGTTGACACTGGGTATCTTCCTCAAAGCTGATCATGGATCAAGAGCAACACTTAACTCCAATTATGATTATTGCAGTGATTTAGAATGGGAATGTGGCTCAGCTGGTAGCGTGCCTGCCTAGCACACACACAGCCCTGGTCTGAATCCCAGTGTGCCCCAGCTGGGCGTGGTGGTGCACGCCTGTAAACGTAGCACTTTGGAGGTGCAGGCAGGAGGGTCAGAAGTTGAAGTTCATCCTTGGCTCCATATTGATTTCTACGTCATCCATGTTATTATATACATGAGACCCTGTCTAAAAAAAAGTAAAATATTGAGATAGTCAGCGTCTAATGATACGAGATCACTTCCATCCTCAATGTCACTTTCACGTGGTGCAGTTGTGTTAGGCAATGAAACATGACAAAGAACACTTTTTATTTTTGTTGTTTTTTTTTTGTTAAAGATTTATTTATTTATTATGTATACAACATTCCTTCCATGTATGTTTGTATGCTAGAAGAGGGCACCAGATCTCATTATAGATGGTTGTGAGCCACCATGTGGTTGCTGGGAATTGAACTCAGGACCTTTGGAGGAGCAGGCAATGCTCTTAACCACTGAGCCATCTCTCCAGCCCCCTGTTGTTTGTTTTTGAGACAGCCTTACCATGTAGCCCAGGTTAGCCCCAAACTCACTGACTACCTTCCTGCCCCAGCTGTCTAAGTTCTGGAATTCTAGGCATGAGCTGCCATGCCTAGGTCTAGCCTTCTGCCGAGGGTCCAGCCTTCTGTAGGTCTGGGAATGAGATGCAGAGTTGGTGAGAAAACACACAGACTTCCGAGGGATAAAAACTTCTTTTTTAAAATTATTCTTTCTGTTGCTCGTTCTACTCGATTCTTTGTCCCTTCTGTTTTTCTGCCCTGACGTTCCCTTGCTGCCTTTTCCCTGCCATCTTCCTTCTACCCTATTTATTTTTCCCTTACACCTTATATGCCCAGCACACTCTTCCAAGCAGTTTAAAAAATCACAGTGTGGCTGCATTCTATTTTTTAAGTGAACGATTACAATGAGTACAAGTAAAAAACAGCATATTTCCCATTTCCCTTACACGATTAAACATTTTACATATTACAGGTGGAAAAACAAATTATCCCCAAGAATCCACAAACAGTTAAACATTTATCTTTTAGGCTTCTCATAGATCAGAGCCTTGCAGCCATGACTGTTTCCATAGGCAGCAGTTTTTATAATTGCCAGAAAAGCAGGTTACTGGTCTCCCTTTTCTCATTTCAGGATCCTGTCCAGTTATCTCAACTAACCATCTATTTCTTGTCTTCTCGTCATACGGAGTCAATTATTTAAAGCTTTGCTTTAGCTATGATGCACACTGAAACCCGTGAAACACTTTCCAAAATCGGAAAGAACTTGAGCTAACTCCTGGGACTCAATTGTTTTCCTTAATCATCGACCTAAGCCATTGTCTGTATGACTCCTCGAGAGACGCTCGTAAGCCTGAGCTGCATGACAATCTCTTGTTCCTATTTTCTACCCTCTGCAGCCTTTGCTTCATCAGGGGTGGGGGCAGCATCTTATACTACCTTTAATTTTCTCTCTAAACTAACCTCTATCATAATCCTTTACTGCATTGGTTAAAAACTCGTCATCATCGAAATTCTTTTTAAACTAACACTGTCATTGTATAAAATCTTTGCTTTAGATAAACAGTACAGCTTAAGAGAGTCATCTTCATAATAATCCACAGATAAAATGCTTGTTGAACGGGGTATTTCCATGAGATAGTCACACTCACTAAAGGTAGTGGGGATCCCCCAATACCATACAACATGCCCGAAACCAGAGAAAATTGGCAGTGGCAAACATATAAAGGCACAGCAGGAGCAAGAGACATTCTGGAGCGGAGCCCTTGGGGTCTTGCCTAGCTGGGATTCACCCACCAGTGCCTTGCATTCTGGTGGGCTGATCCCCTGAAGTCAGTTGTCACCTCCTTCTCCTCTGACATGGACACCAGCAGTTTTCTACATATTTTCCTTTCCACTCCCCCTTTTCTCCTTCCTCTCCTCATCCCCCTTTCTTTCTTCTGGGAATTGAAACCGGGACCTTGTGACAATAGGCAAGCACTCCACCACTGAGCTGCATCTTCAGCCAGACAGCTTTTCTCCTGATGGAAAACATCCATGACATAGTAGTAAGTGAAAAAGAAAATCACAGGTTTGCAAGAGTGTATTCAACTCGTGACTACACTTATGGTGAAAAAAAGTCACTACCTTTATTTCCAAAATGTATGCATTTCTCTCCCTTTGCATTCTGAGTTATTGACATAGTCCATGAAGAGCTTGTATGACGTTTTATTTAAATGTAACTGCAGGAATGAATAGGAACCATTACCGTATTTGCTTTATATCCATGTGTGTGTGCGTATGTGTGCGTGCGTGTGTGTGTATGTATGTATGTGTATGATGTTTTTGGAGCTGCTTGAAGATCAATTGAAGGCATTACAGCACATTACTCATAGTATTCAACAGGCATAGTTTAAGAAAAAGGAAAGCTCTTTATATTGACACAATAGAGTACTCACACTACAGAAATGAAATATTTATACATTATTTTCTTTTAAATTTTAAACGTTTAAAAATTGAAATAGAATTACATCATTGCTTCCATCCTTTCCTCCCTTCAGCCCCTCCCCACTACCCTTCCTCAAAATCCTTCCATGCCCCACCAACTCTCAAGCTGATAGCCTTTTTCTTTGATTATATTTGTTACATACATATTTATGTATGTGCACGCACAAATGCACACACACACATATACACACACAAAACCTTCTGAGTCTATTTTTACACCAGGCTCTGGAAGACTTGGCATGTGATGAAGGCCCAGTTTCTGCTTCATGCATTGCCTTCTTGGCTGTCACCTCGCAGACAGAGGGCTGGGGTGCACCAATCCCACCCTTAGGACCCAGCTCACCTCCCAGAGGCCCTATGCCCTGATTCCTTCAGATGGGAATTAAATTTGAACATGTTTCCTTTGGGGGAGCACACTGACGGCTAGCTTTCATAGTGACAGAGGTACTGTGCGGACCGCTGGGGAGAAAGGTCATCAGTGGTATTGCACAGCGCTGACCCCTGAATTTTGCGATACCAGCTTGCTGAGTAAGATGCGTTCACTGGTGCAAGCTTGGCATGAAGTGCAGTATTGGAACTGTCACTCATGGAATGTTCTCCAAGCCCATGGTTGTCAGGGCTTCTTGCCTTTTTATTTTTCTTTAATCCCAGCAGTCAGCACGTTGCTCGTTCGCTTAGATAACATTGGCATTCCTGAGCAATTTTTTTGCTGCAATCCCCCAATTAGCACCTGTCTGATTATTTCTCTATATCTAGAGGCAGACGGATTCTTCCTTTTCACCGTATGACTTAGTAATGCTATTCAGGAGTTTGGCTTGGTTTTGGTGATGCTGTATCTGGCTTCTTCGTTAAGCTATGGTCTCCAGCTTTCTCTATTGTGAGTATATTTCCCTTCTTTTCTAATAAATAAATAGTTGAGGAACGGCACTCACTCCAGGACTGTGGCAGTCTTTCACCCAGTGGCTCCAGCATGTGTCCCAGTAATCATTTGACTATGCTGGCGGCAAAGCGCTGTCTGATATCAAAGTGAGGTGATAAATCTTTTAGGAAAAAAAAAACTTTGCTATGTACGGATCTATTATGAGAGGCTTTATTTAGTGTCTTCTCCCACATACAGCCCACTTCAAAAAAGAAGTTCACAGAAGCATTTACTATAAACTGTGAAGACATGGAAAAGGTGTAGAGGAGAAAATTATCAATATTTCCAGTAGCTGAGAGCAGAGGAAGTCAGATAAGGTCCCAGGGACTTGTTAAAAATGGTTTTGTGTGGAACACATGCATATGATGTGTTCGTGTATGTGTGTATTGTGTGCATGGGGGAGGGGAGAGGGAGGATATTTGCATGTGCCATGGTACACACGTGATGGTCAGAGTACAACATGTGGGAGTTGGTTCTGTCTGCCATGTGGGTATTAGGGATCCATCTCAGGTCGTCAGGTTTGGCAGCAAGCGCCCTTTCCTGCTGAGCCATCTTGCCAGCCCTATACTTTAGACAGGATTTCTGGTGGTTCTGGAGCTCACTGACTTGCTAAGCTGGCTGACCACTGCGTTCTGGGGATCCATTTTGCCTTTGTCTCCCCAGCACTGGGTTTACAGGTGTGTGCTTCTGCTTTCCTGTGGTTGCTGGGGTTCTCAAATCCTTACACTCACGTCCTAGGTGCTTTTTACCCACCGAGCCATCTTCCCAGTCCCTAGAGGTAGTGGGATCCATGAGAATGGAGTCTAAACGATGAGGTAGACTAAATTTTCATGCAGTAGCCAACTTTATTTAGAGCATCAGACAATTTATATTCTGAGAGTTAATCAAGGTCCTATGATAGAACTCACGTGAGTTCAAGCTGCATATGATCACAGAACAAGCCTTGCCCAGGAACATTATCTGAATATCCATAGTGAGATGATGGGCAATCTGAGTAAACCCGCTCTCTTTACACCTGGGAGGGGCACACAAACACAGAATTCTAAGAACAAAGCTGAGCTTAGAAGGAGCGGAGGTCACAGGACTCTTGTTTTCTCACAAGCCCTCTGAACTCTCCTCACATAGCTCCATTCTGGGATAGTCTTTAGATACCTAGCATAGTATTTTTCTTTTTCAAAAATGAAGAGTTGTCATTTTTCTTTATTTGGGGTAAAATTATTCTTTTAAATAATTTGCCTTAAAAGAACAGGCGCACACCACATAGTTTTCTACTTTATAAAGTTGAAGAAGATGATTTATCTTTGGCTGTTTCACACTTGTGTGTAAGGTGTCTTGGCCATGTCCACTCCCAATTCTCCAAATCCTTCCCATCATGTGCCCTTCTTGCCTTCATGTCTTTTCCTCCTTGGATTTGCTTTGGATCCCACTGGTCCGGCCAGTGCGACCGCTGGAGTGTTGGCTGGCGTGATCTCGTGTGGGTAACAATATCGGCAGTGAGGTCAGGAATGCAATGGACATCTCATATCCAGAAGACATCCGGTATTTCCCCCGCACTCCTCTCTAGCCTCTGGCTCTTAGATGCTTCCCACCCCCTTTTCTTCACTGCTGCCCGAGTCTTAGAGGGTTGACCTAGACAGTTGTGAGGCTCTGCATTCATTCACTGCTGTCCACTGCAGAAGAAGCTTCTCTGGTGTGGTCAACAATAGGTGTGTGGGTACAAGCAAAAGCATTTAGAGTACAGTTTGGCAACATTTCCATTTAGCAAAACAACAGTAGTAGGTTGTCTCTAGGGCCTATGACCTCCATAGTCATGGGCTTTTGACCAGGTTTACAGAGCCAGTCATGGATTCCCTCCTGAGAGGGAGGCTTCAAATCTAACCAGGAAATGCTTGTTTATCCCCACAGCCTTCATCCCAGTATTGCACCAGTGAACACTCTACTTGACAAGTTGGTATTGCAGGATTCAGAGGTTAATGCTATGCATTTCCATTGATAACTTTTCCTCCCCCAGTGGTCTGCAGGGTAACTTTTGGCGCTATGAAAGCTAGTAACCAAGGGGGAAGTTTTCAGATCATTTCCATCTTGAGTTCTCATGCCCTGCAATCAAGGTATGCTGTGTCTTTAGTAATAGGGCTTTATTGTCTAGTTCAGGTGCATGGTAAAGAGAAGCAGTAATAGTCTATGTTGTTTTGGTGGTCTCAAGGGCTTTTCTAACCAATAACTTGTAAGGATGTACCCCACACTTGACACTGATATATATATA
>NW_026067915.1:6842730-6866772 GCF_014885135.2 Alexandromys fortis | reverse complement strand
ATATCATAACCCATGTCTTCTGGGGAAAGCACTGTGTCCAAACTCCTTTTTTAAAAATATTTTTTTTAACAAAAATTTGCTTACAAAGTAGTTGGTTTTCTATAGAGTTTTCATACAGCCTTAGTTTTGGTTAACGTACCCGCCTCTCCTCTCCTGTCCCTCTTGCCCCCATCCTTGCTTTAACCTTTAACCTAAATATTTTTCTTTTCTACTTTAATATTTACACCATCCCCTTACCTCTTAAGTACTTGATAAACTTAAAGCCAAACAGATTTATTATTTGTGTTGATTTTAAGGACCACCAAGAAAGTATATGAAAAGGAAAAAATTATAACAGTGTTTATTGTATGATCCCACCTGAGTTTATGAAAACATACATTTATGTCTTTTTGAGCATTCAGAAAAATTTTGGAATTTTACAAGAAGTAATTGGTTCCTAGTGTTTCTTGTCTTAGTCACTGTTCTATTGCTATGAAGAGACACCATAACCAGGGCAATGCTTGTAAAAGGCAGCATTTAACGAAGCACTTGCTGGCAGTTCCAGAGGGTTAGTCCATGTTCATCACAGCAGGAAGCAGACAGGCGTGGTGCTGGAGCAGAAGCTGAGAGCCACCTCCTGACCCACAGACAGCAGGCAGAGAGAGACACTGGGCTTGGAGTGGGCTTTTGAACTCTCAAAGCCCACTGCCAGTGACACACCTCCTCCAACAAGGCTACACCTCCTCCAACAAGGCCATACCACCTAATCCTTTCAAACAGTTCACCAAGGGGGGACTAAGCATCCAATTCTCTGAGCCTATGGGGGTCAGTTTCATTCAAACCACCACACTACCATAGAAGAAGAATGAGTCTGAGGTTTTCTTTCTAAGTTTGTATTCTTTAATTTTTATGCAGTGTTTTTGTGTTCTGTGCATGGGTGTATGGATGTATGTTTCCATGCATATGGGAGGCCCAACGCTGATATCAGGGATATTCCTAGATTGCTTTCCACCTTTGTCATTGGAGCAGGGTCTCTCAGAAGAACTCAGAGCTCGTCAAATGCAACTAACTAGTCTAACTAACCTGGTTTCTGGTTGCTGGGATCCCCTGTCTCTGCTTCTGAACCCTGTAATTACAGGAGGATACCTTGCCCACCTGGCATTTACTTGGGTGCTGGCGTTCCGATCTCCTGTCCTCAAGTTTCCCTGGTCAGCACTTTATACCTGCCGCCATCTCCCCAGCCCCACAATGTGCATTGTTTTTATTATGACACATTTAATTTCTTAAAAAAACATTTAAAAAGAAACTTTGGAATACTGGAGACTTGTTGGGGACTGGCCTCGACAAAAACAGCTATTGCCAGAGTAGGGGTATGGGGATTTAGAAATATTAGTAAAGAATACAAAGATGCATGTGAAAATAATAAAACAGAAACTGTAGAACAGTACCTGGAGGACATTCCAGTGAATACTGAAATCATCCACATTTAATTTTCCATACGCTTTTATACCCCAATACAAAAGGGGAAGAAGACAACAAAAGACTTCTTTAACACGATACAAAGGACAACTGGAAGAGTTAATTGCTTTAACCCTTTGAGGCATCAAGTCATTAACATTCTGTAGTTTAGGCAGTGAAGCCACCCTAGTCCAAATGTCCTGAAGGCAGCCACTCCCCAGGTGACCTCATAATACAAAAGAAGGAGCAGAGGTACGCTTACACATCCTGACCACCTGTCAGGATGGAGATAGGCTCACATTTTTGGGCCTCCACAAAACTACAATGACAAGGAGTCGGCCATCCTGGAAAGGCAATTCCGAATAGAAAAGTCAAAGTGAACAGGGTCTCCCAGCCAGTGTACGCAGAGGACCAGTGGACAGAAGATGCTTCAGTGCATCCTTTGGGTGGTTTCTCCTCACAATGCTGCCATCTCAAGCATGTGGACACCACTTTCATTTGTATATTTTTCTCATGTGATCTTAAACCAAAATCAGTACCTATTTAAATATTGAAAATAAATCAATATTTAAAGTCCTTGAAATATTTAATGAAAAGATATAATGAGCTGAGTTGGTGGCTCACACCTGTAATCTCAACACTCAGGAGACTGAGGCGGAGGATTGTAAGATCCCTGTGAATCTGCGTTAAGATGAGTGTCTGTCACAGTAATAGAAACAGAAACCATGTGTGATAGCACATGCTAGGAATCCCAATACTTGGTTGGCAGGAGGATCTGAAGTTCAAGGTCAGCTTGAGCTATGTGAGACCCAGAGAGAGAGAGAGAGAGAGAGAGAGAGAGAGAGAGAGAGAGAGAGAGAGAGAGAGAAACAGAGAGACAGAGATATCTCAGATATAAGCTTACATGATCCCACCACAGAAACTATCAATAATGGGTCTATTCAAACATATCCTGCCCCTCTCATGCAACTGTTTTGAAGTTTTTTTTACCCTTTTTTGTGTTTTGATAAGTTTTTTAAAATAATATTTCAATAAATGTTCCATATTTAACTAACAGCCTACTAGTACCGTGGGCTAAATTGCTTTAGGATTTAGTCTTTCGCAAAAACAGTAACGAGATAGTTTTTGCTTCATTATTGCATTTAACTTTCCTCACTCTTCCCCCGGAGGTAGCAGCTCCTTCACTGAATGGTTATCTGTGGGATTCCTTCTTGGGATCCTATGATGGAAGCACTTCACCCATTGGGATGGAGGTTAGCTGTTGAGCAGTGCTGACCAACAGATACTCTGTCTCCACACTTCCCAGTATGACAGCTACTAGCCCTATGTGTTGAGCCCTGGGATGTAGCCAGTGCTGATTTTTAATTTCATTTCATGTTAGTTAAGTTGAATCATCACATATCACCAGCAGCTTTGGCATGGGACAACACAAGTCTACAGAATAAAACCAGGACTCTGTTGTTTTTCTGTCGGCACAAAGGCTGTGCTTTTATCTACTGCCGGTTCAGCTGGCAACCGTGACTCTGTAGTGACTGGCCTGCGTCTCTGGCATTGGCCTGGCCGCCCAGGCTGTGGCCTGGAGGTAATTCTGTTCCCACAGGCACTGGCTATGTTGCTGCCACCAAACATAGTTTTTCATTAAGTCTCTATCATTCTATTTATCAATAACACTTGGGAGTCAAAGGCTGGGGTGAAAACCTGCTAGCTCAGAGAGGTTGAGTAACTGCCCTTCTCGCTTTGCTGGCCTCTCCGGAAGAGTGTCCCCTCCACTCTGCTAAAACAAAAAGCCTACACCACAGAAAGTCCCTCCCGACTACCTCCCGTGGTCTCTATTGTCTTACAGAAACCCTCTGAGTCTCTATGACTACTTTCTATCAACTAGTTGCTAACTCAGCCTCCTGAGTTGATTTGATTTAATTAACGGCAAACACATACTTGGGGTTCACAGTGTGATTGAATATCTCTCCCACAATACTCTGTGGCATTTAAACAAGTCTTTCTTTTTTCTCTTACTTTTCAGGGACGTGCTGGTTTCCATGGACCTCTGGGGGAAGCAGGCAGTGCGGGACCTCTGGTAGGTGTAATTGCTGGAGGGGGAAGGGGACTCCATTGCAGGGGAGCTGGGTCGTAGAAGAGAGGGCTAGGCTGCTGCGTGGCTAACTTGTTTCCTTCTTTGAGATCTTTTCTTCCTTTGTGCTCTTAGGGATCACCCGGAAGACACGGCCTGCCAGGGTTGAAGGTCAGTATTTCTGGAGAGTTCTCTTTGTACTACAAGTAAGGCCTATTTTTATGGTTCTCGCTGAGGTCAAGGGGAGTGCTGGTTGGCTGTTGAGGGGGCACAGGGATCACTGGGAAGTTACTGTGGAAGAAGGGAAAGGTTAAAATGGCCTCCACCCACTAAATTTCATTAGCATTTAAAACAGTGCTCTAGAGAAGAGCTCTCATTTCTGAATAAAAAGACATTTTTCGGTGAAGGCCAGGGCTCCCTGTGTGTGCACGAGCAAGCACACACTGTGGAGATGAAGGGAAAGAGCTGAGGCCAGGGTGTCTCCAGAGGAGAGTGGGTGTAGTTTGATAGGGGGCTGGGGACTGTTCCAGGGAGGAATCTTGTTTTACCCAGATGGTGCATAGGATGCTTGTTCTGGGAGGAATCTTGTTTTACCTATTAGAAGCTTGCCCATGTCAGCTCATGGAACTCTTCCCATGGCTCCTGTTCCATAGGGTCAGGAGAATGGCCTACAATAGCCATTGCTTTTGGTTTAGAATGAGTGAGTTATGAAGTACATAGCAAGTCAAAGCAAAAGAATAAAAAAGCAAAAGAGACATACAGAGCAAACTGTCATCAAATTGGGTGTTTGGAACATCCAGCAGAAATCAGCTGGGGAAGCTTCGGGGATGGTATCTTCAGATCCGGCATTCACAACGTTCAGAACAGGGGAAGCTGAGGCAGTGACCTGGCAATTCCCAGGTCACTTTGTCTCCATGGATGAGCTTCCCATGGCTGAACTTTTGACTACCCCTCCCCCAAAGTGATATGGGAGTCTCCTCTGTGTGTTGTGCTTACCATTAATGAATAAAAATACTGTTTTGGACATATAGCATGGTAGAACTTAGCTAGGCAGGGAAAACTAAGTTGAATGCTGGGAGAAAAAAGGGCAGAGTCAAAGAGAAGCCATGGAGCCGCTGTTGGAGACAAATGTGCTGAAACTTTGCTGGTAGGTCACGACCTCGTGATGATACACAGATTAATGGAGATGGGTTAAATTAAGATGTAAGAGTTAGCCAATAAGAAGCTAGAGCTAATGGGCAAAGAAGTGATTTAATTAATACAGTTTCTGTGTGGTTATTTTGGTTCTGGGAGACTGGGACAAACAAGTGGCCTCTTCCTACATCGCAGCATAAACAGCAGTAACTTCTGTTGGGATGATTTTTAATTTAACTGTTCCCAAGATAAAAAGCTTCACTCTTGGACTGTTTTGCCTTAGAGCTCTTGCCTAGCAGATTGACTAGCAACTTGGAAGGAACTCGCCAGAAATCCCACAATTGACCGATTCAAATCTAATGCCCAAATCAAAGACTATGATGCTCTTTTGAAGATTTTGTACACAATCAGCTTAATGCCTGTGGGCTTCTCTTGGACGCAGTCTGACCACACTCCGCTCATGTTTTAGAGACACGGGACCAGCTTGGCTCAGTTTGCTGTTGATTTCTTACCCTTCTACCTCCTTTCCCATCTACTCCCTGCCTTCCTTGTCATGTGTTTATCTATCCACTCTCGGTCACATTAATTGAGCGTCCTTCACTTTATGATTTTGTTTTCTGTGAACCCCATTGCCCTATTTCTTCTATGTTCTGTGTACCTGTTGTTAATTAATCACACGGCTTCCTAATAGACCCCCAATATACTCAGTCACATGAAGATTTTTTCTGTCACTCATTCTTCCTCATCCCTCCGTCTTCCTACTCCAGTCCTGGCTTTTTACCCTGTAGGCTTCCATAAGGTTTTGTTGTGACGTATTTTATAGTAGAGTTCTTTCATCTGGAACAGGGATGAACTTATGAAAACTATGGGATGTAACTGGATGCTTCTTCTTTTCACAGATTATCAACATGATGGGCTCTTTACAGAGGCCTGCTCGTGTTTCTATTCAAGTTTTTAATTAATGTTTTTCCTCAATAGATGAATGGATAATGAAAATTTGGTCCACCAACAGAATGCAATTTAGCTCTAAAGGAAATAAAATCACAAAATTTGTAGAAAAAAGGATGGACTTAGAACGTATACTATTAAGTGAGCTCACATAATCTCAGAAGGAAAAAAAACCAGATTATTCTCCCTAATATGTGGATCCTAGCACATGTATTTATCATAAATGTATATATACAGTACAATATGTAGAAAGAAGAATAAAACAGCAGGGATGGGGTGAGGTGTAAGGGTCACCCTAATCTAGAAGTTCAAGAATAGCTTGGCCAACACAGTAGGACCACATTCCCAAACCTCAAGTGAGGCCTCATTCCCGACTGCCATGTGTGGTCAACATTCTGTTTCCATGTGTAAGATAAAGGTCCTTGGCACTAGGGCGTCTATTGTTATGATAAACACCACAACTTAAAACAAATCAGTGAGGTGAGGTTTCTTTCAGCTACTAGGTCCACATAAGCATCCATCCCCAGGGAAGTCAGGGCAGGAACTGAAGAGGAGACCACGGGAGAATGTGGCTTATGGCTTGCTCTCCCTAGCCTGGTCAGTTTGCTTCCTACATACCCCAGGATCACCTGCCCAGGGTTAGCACCACCCACGTGGGCCCTCCCATGTCAATCACTAACCATAAAATGCCCCCCAGATATGTCCACAGGTCAGTCTGGTTGGGGGCATTTTCTCAAGTGCGGTTCCCACTTCCCAAGGGACTCCAGTTTGTGTCAAGGAGACATAACTCTAGCCAGCACATGAGAGCCGAGTCCATGTATCTGAAAGAGAGGGTAGAAGGGCTGCAGAGATGGCTCAGTAGCTAATATGCTTGCTGCACAAATGCAGGGGCCTGAGTCCCATCCCCAGAACCTACGGGAAGAGGCAGAGGCAGGGATATTCTGGGGCTCACTGGCCGGCTGGCTTTCCGAATTAGTGAGACCCAAGTCCCAGTGAGTGACCCTGTCTCAAAAAAAAAAAAAAAGTTGACAAGTCCTTGAGGCAGATCACCAAGACTGACCTATGGCTTACACACACACACACACACACACACACACACACACACGCACGCATGCACACAAGCGCGCACGAGACAGTTTTTTTTTTGAGATACAGTTCTTATGCAAAATAGAAAAGAGTTTGGGTTATTTAAATAAAGGAATTCTGACCCATCCCTGGTGGAACTTCTCGAAAGTGGTGTCTGAAGACCGGGAAGGAAAGACAGTAACAATCAGCCCCTGTGTTTTCTCAGTCAAAGGGGAAACCCCTCAGATTCTTTCTCTGGCATGGATCCATTTTTGGGGAGGATTGCGCACAACCAATCCAATCTTTTTCCTGTGACTTATCCTGAGGGCTTTTAAGGGATGTTTTGCAAAGCTGTCTTTAATAGAACACTTGCTTTGTCTAGAAGCTCTCTTGAGTTTTTTTTTTTTCTTTTTCATTTCTGCAGGGTGCGCGTGGACATGCTGGTGAACGGGGTTCTCAAGGAGAGCCTGGGTATCCAGGCCCACAGGTTGTATTGGGAACTGGGTTTTTAAAATTTAAGGAGATGTATTTGAAACCTTTTCTTTGTGTGATATAAATTTGAGTCAGAATGACCCTAAGGAAGCTTCCTGGCCTTCCAAAGCAGCTTGAACAGCCCCTCTTTTGGAAAGGCCAAACCACAATAGCTGGTATTGATTAGATTCCACGTCCTTGCTACTAACCTAGGTCTCAATACCAGTTCACTCATTCTGCCATCTGGGGGCTGAGTAGGTTTATCAGTCCATTTCACAGGGGCAAATATAGAGGGTGGATGGAGAAGGTGGGCAAATTGGCCAAAGTCACACTGCTCGTGAGTTGATAGGGTTGGAAATCGAAGTTAAAGTCAACGCTCTTTGTGAATGTCTCTGGAGCTATGATTCGAGTTGCTCCAAAGTTGAATTTAATTCTTTAAAACTGTATTCCATCAGCAAAGCACTTGCTTGGTGTCTGTCATGCACAGTCCTCACAGTCCCTGGGGTGCTTAGACCAGCAGGACATGAGTCTTCCCTTAAAGGCTTCAGTCCATTGAGGGTTGTAAATTACAAAGTGTCAAATGGAAACCGGAATTTCCAAGCAGCTCATTTGGAACCATAAAGAAAAAGCCAAACCTACCATTTTCCAGACCTTCACGTTGTTTCTTCATAAAACATATTACTTCCAAGTTCACTGCAAACTTAAAACTGACAACAAACTTCACTCCCATCGACTCCTCTCCCCATCGTTAAAAATCCTGCGAGTGTCAGACGATAATTTGAGAAGCTGTCTGCTGATGTAGGTGGCAAAGACACTCAAAAGAAACGAGCAATCAAAGTGCAATTAGGGCGTGTTTGCTTTATGACAGAGAAACGGCATCAGGAGGATATAATGAAGAAGCCTGTTTTCCCCATTTTCTCTTTGATCACTGGCTCATCTCAGATTTGGACCCCTGCTACTGCCATGTCACCGGGTTCTGCTTTTTTGAAAGGGTTGCACATCGTGCTGAGAACCATAAGCGAGATAGTCCATAGAACCTGTCCTCCATTCTCACCTTCCCACTGGGCTGTGGGGGTGATGGTCTATTTAAATCAATGATTGTCAATACCTCACCTGGGAGAGGAGAAACCAAGATCAATGCTTCCATTAGGGAAGTATTTCTCAGAAAAACCGGAGAAAAGTTAAAGTGTCGAAATCAGTAAAGCAAAACAGACCCGGAGGAAATAAGCACCTCTTGCCTTAGCAGCAACATAGAGCCACTCCAGGGGACCTCTGGTTCTGGAGAGAGAAACAAATAAAAGGGTCCTTTCCAAATGAGAGGGACACCGTAACTGCTGCCCTCAGTCCGCTCTGTCGGGTGGATGAGGATATGAAAACACTTTCAAACTCCAGTGCTTGGCAGGTCCATCTGGAAAGATTGCTAAGGGCATGGATGCCAGGGACCTATGCCCTTCCTTGTAGATGGAGAGAGTGTAGAGTGGGCGGTCCGTGAACACGTCAGTGTGTAGATACAACCTGACTCAGCTTGGTAGAGACGACACAGTGATGGGTCTGGTCTGGGTACCTTTGTTCAGCAGATGTCTGAGATGATTTTACACTTGCATGGGGCATAAATGACTCTGTAAAAATTGGTTGAATTTTAATATTTCTTCTGGAACAGGGACCCAGAGGAAGGCAAGGACCCCCAGGAATTTTTGGCCAAAGAGGGGCCCTGGGTGCCCAGGTAGGTTTGCAAAACAAGTAGCTACAGTACAGCTGCTGCTGAGCGTGGCTGACTCGTGCCTCTGAGGGCTCACTGGGTGAGCCGTTTGGGATCTGTGAGTACCAAAGACTTCCAGAACATCTAGTTTGATGACGTTGAGCTGTTTGGGATCTGTGAGTACCAAAGACTTCCAGAACATCTAGTTTGATGACGCTGGCATTGGTATCAATTCTGTACCCTCTTCATTTTGGGCACACAGTGACCAATAAGTTCTGGATTTGAACCTCAAGGATAGATCATAGCACGTTTACCTTGCCCATTCCTCATGAGTATGAAAGGGCATCCTTGACTGTGAAGATAAATCCACAGAGGCTGAAGGAGAGGCAATGACTTGTACAGATAGCAAGTGGTCAAATGGACTCCAGTTTGGGTCTTTCTAGTGCGCGTTCCACTGTCCATCTAGTGTCTGTGGCTCGTGGGATGTCAGAGAGACTGAGCTGTGTGGTCAAGTGACTTCCTGAGGGCAGGGACATTTGCCTCTGTTTAGACACTCGAGCAGCAGGATTTTAGTCAGGTCTGCAGTTTCCACCCATTCAGAATGGCAGCTCTAGGATGACCAAAGCCATAGTCCTGTCCTCAGTCTCATCCTGGGTAACAAAGTCTAGTTTGCTGCTTTTAAAGCTTTTGGAACACAGCTATCTGCCTGCTTGCCTGCCTGCCTGCCTGCCTGTCTGTCTGTTTGTATCTCTCTCTGCCTATCTATCTATCTATCTATCTATCTATCTATCTATCTATCTATGTATTATCAATCAATCAATCAATCAATCATCTATATCTATTGAAGCAGGGTCTCACTATGTAGTTCTAACTGGTCTGAAACATACAGAGATCTATCTGCCTCTGTCTCCCTAATGCTGTGATTAAAGGTGTATGTTACAAGCCCTGGCTAAGCTGTTATTTAAAAAATCTCACTGTGGGGGCTAGACAGATGACTCAGCAGTTAAGAGCACTGGCTGCTCTTCCAGGGGACCCAGGTTTGATTCCTAGCGCCCACGTGGTGACTCACAGTTGTCTGTGACTCCAGCTCCCTGCACATCATTGCACATAAAATAAAGTTAAATTAAAAAACAACTCATGGTGATATTGTAAGTGTTATTTAAACAGGTTTCCAGTTTGGAGTAGATAAAAGTCTAGGCTCTAGTTTCCCTGATCTTTTGATCAAGTCACCTTTCCCAGATAGTGTATAGATAATTCCCCCCAATTCTCAGTATTTTGTAGATTCAATTCTCACATAGTAGACTTTGAGCTTCTTCCCAGACTTCCCCAGCCTACAGTTTAACTGCATCTGCTATGCATTTTGCATGTTGGAAGATAACAGTGCCTCCATCTTCATTGCCAATCCCCTTCTTCCTTGTGAAGATACAGGCAAATGTTCTGTTCCTGTAAATAGCATCACAGAGGTTCAGGGAGATTAAGCGACTTGCCACCCAGGCAGAAAGTCGTTGGATTGGCCTCTGACTTGGGTCTGGAGGTGGTGATTCATGAACACATTGACAATTCCAGACCATTTCAGTAATATACATGCTCTTGACTCATAGTGGGATGATATCCCAACGAAGCCATCCACAGCTGAGAATGTCAGCGTGGCAAGCCAACATCGTAGTTTAGCAATACAGCCCTGGAGAGTATCGGTTGTGGACTCCTGTGGCTTCATGTGGGGGGCTCACTGCCAATACCCAGCATCAATCACAAGACAGTCTTGTATCAAGTATGAGTATCCCATGAAAAGGCAACATTTGAAGTATGGGTTTGACTATATGCATGTGATTTTTCCTCTGTTACAAAGTATAAACCAAAAAAAAAATTAGTCAAATTGCTATAAGCCTGGGGCTATATGTAGTAAGATCCATGATTGTAGTCGTGGTATCATTGCAGGGGAATCCTGGGCCTCCAGGACCAAATGGCTCAAAAGGACGGGCTGGACCCAGAGGAGTGAAGGTGGGTGTCAGAGAACAGATGCTTGGGGGATGGCTTTAAGAGCCCTTTGGACTTTCTTCTTAGGCAACCCTTCCCCTGCTGTGTGAGCATTTCCAGCATGTTTCTGATATTGATGATGCTATTGGCTGTCTCTTAGCCGATAGCTGGATAACGCATACAAAGAAGGAAATTATACAAACTGACCTACGGCAAAGTGGCTCACATATATCAGGAGGCAAAAGCGCACTGACAGAGAGACACATGGATTGACTGCAAGTGTACGTTCTCACACCCACACCCGGGAAAGTAACAGTAATAAAAACTCTCTCATTTATTCTGTGCGTCTACTCTCATCATCAGCACAAAGACCACTGTATACTTACAATTGATTTTATTTAACTAACACACACACACAGGCAGAGAGAGAGAGAGAGAGAGAGAGAGAGAGAGAGAGAGAGAGAGAGAGAGAGAGAGAGAAACACATATACTTTTGAATCCAGCTTCTCCGTCTGAGAGGAATCGTGCAGGATTTGTAAGTGTGGCTCATTTCCCTTAACACAATGAGTTACAGTGGCATCCATTTTTCCTGCAGCTAGTGTGCCTTTTCTTTACAACTGTATCCAATTCCACTGTTCATTTGTATTCCATTTCCAAGAAAGCTTTAAGCCTGTCGACTGTATGGTGATGCTAATGGCTTGAAAAGTCTAATCAAACAACCTCTAAGGAAAATGGCACAAAGATACATAAACTCATGAGAGAAAATTAATCTCATCTTTCCTCTCTATTAAAAGGGAGAGCTTGGCCTTGCAGGAGAGAGAGGCCCACTGGGTCAGCGAGGACCAAGAGGGCAGCCTGTAAGTCTAGTTTCTGTTTGTTGAATTCCTTGTATTTTTCTTATTTGGTCTGTGTTCTTGTTTCACATAAAAGAATACCCTTGATGATTTAACTTGGGGTTACCAATGTGACATAATGGCTTGAGCTGTTGAGGATTTAGTCAAAGGTTCATAAGTTTCACATAAATAAAGAATCCAAAAATGTGCTGGGGTTTCTTTTGCCTTTTCAGTGTTGAAGGTTGAAGACGGAGTATCTGTGAGCCTCTATTTGATAAGGAAGTTTTTCAAATATCTGAGTCTTTGGGGACTAATGAGATGCTCAGAGAAACTTAAAAAAAGCTCTGTGTGTGTGTGTGTGTGTGTGTGTGTGTGAGAGAGAGAGAGAGAGAGAGAGAGAGAGAGAGAGAGAGAGAGAGAGAGAGAGAACATGTACACAGCAGTGTGTGTGTGTGTAAGCATACTCATACCATGTGTGTGGAGGTTAACCTTGGGTGGTGGTCTATATTTTTTGGCTTCATAAGCAGATTTACTTTATATGTATGGCTGTTTTTGTCTGTGTATCACATGACTGCCCAGTTCCTGGAGAAGCCAGAAGAAAGTGTTAGATCCATTGGAACTGAAGTTACAGATGGCTGTGAGCCACCACATGGGTTCTGGGAATCGAAGTCAGGTCCTCTCTGGAAGAGCAGCCAGTGTTCTTAAACTCTGTGCCATCTCTCCAGCCTTCAGCCTCGTTTGAGGAGGGATCCCTTTGGTTTTTATACGTGTGTGAGGGGGCCCAGATAGCCAGTGAGCTCCACTTCCCTCTGAGAGGGCTGAAGATGTGTGCTACCACATCTAGCTTGACGTGAGTTCTGGGATTCAAACTCAGATCCTCATGCTTGTTCGGCAGGCGCTTTACCCACAGAGCCATCTCCCCCAGCATAGAGACGCACCTTTCCAGATATCTCCAATAAGACACCCAGTTAGAATGGTTAACTTTTCAGACTATGAGTTTAATTATCCAGAGCATAGGAATAATGTTGGAGACCAATAATCACGAGCGATTTCTTCCGACAGATGGCAGGCACTTTCAAAGGCAGCGCTCTGCGCTCTTGCCTTACCCAGTGATGTGAGCACAAGAACGAACAGTTATTTTATATGGCTATTTTCAGCTCACCACTTCCCTGCAGTTTGCTTTATTGTAAGAGTAATGCTGTCTTCCAGAGATTTCTTCCAGCACCAGTTAGGAAGGGCCTAAAGAGTCTCCCTGCCTCTTCAGCACTGAAATTGAATTTGTTGGGAAGGAGAGAAAACTGAAGTAGGCCCAGGAAGCTTAAATTAAAATGTGCAAGAAGAAGGGGCAGAATAGGACTCCTGTGGACTGAGGCAAACGACGCCCCGTGTCTATACTCCAAAAAAGTAGTGAAATTAGTATTTTGTTTGATTTTATTCAACTGTCTTGGTTGAAAATACCTCAGAGCTTATATTGCGCTCCCTCTCTCTTTGTCTCTGTATCTCTCTGAAAGCTAGGGAAAGATATTATCAGAGGAGACATTTCAGGACCACATAAGCCTGAGGACCTAAATTTGAGCCCCTAGAACTCAGAAGATAGACGTGGTGGCACACATCTTTAACCCCAGCTCTCCCACAGTGGGAAGCTTCCAAACACAGGCCTCAGTCTCTCCCTGTAGCTGCCTGTGTGAACGCCCTGTGGGTCTTAAGGAGACGAAGACAGAGAAACAACCAACGAAAGGCTCTTTCCTCCCCACAAAGGATTCAGTTTTTTCCCACTTCCCTTACTTTTCTTTCTTTTGTACTTTGAATTTTTCCCAATTAGGGCTACAGGAACAGGCTTCTGGCCTTCAGCTTCATTGTTTGCCTTCCCTGTTGATCCAGAAACAGTTTCTGTTCGTTCCACGCAAAACCTACTGCAGGTTTCTGAGTTCACTCCTTGTGATAGATCCTTCTTATCTGTACGTGCAGGTGTTCAGATCAGTAATGTACCAGAGCATGTGTGTGTGTGTGCATGCATGTATGTATGTGTATGCATGTGTGCATTGAGACAGGGTCTCACTGTGTAGCACAGGCTGGCTCAGGCTCAGTCCTCTTGCTTCAGCTCCTGAGAACTGGAAATAATATCAACATGTTTCCCAGACGGTGAGCATGCTGTGGAATAGTCCTTTACACCATGTGAAGATACACTACTAGGATTGGCTAGCTAAAATCAAGCCTAAGCTATCAGCTGAGCTCACCTAATTAATAAGATGTCTCCATGTGGTTATTTGGGAGCTGGCAGGTGGAACAGAAAAATCTGCCCACAGAACACATCTAAGCAATGTGCCATCTCTCTTCCCAACAACCATGTAGATGGCACTGTCATGGTCTTCTTTTAAGTCTTATTCCCTCCAATGTGAGTGTTTATCCTGTAAAGGTGTTCTCCCAACATCCACCAATCCCCACCCTCTTCTCCAGTTTCTTACGTAGTTAACTTTTGCAGAGGTTTGGCTCTTGTCATGAGCCATGAGTTGGTCTGGGCGACTGACAGTCAGTTCATCTTGTGTCCTCTTCTTAGGGTCTTCTTGGTCAAGATGGTTATGGTCATCCGGGAAGAAAAGGCAAGAAGGTGAGGCTCATGTAAAGAATATTCAGATATCAAGTCACAGTTTTTATTTTACTTTACCAGAATATGGTGATTTTTCAGGATGTGTTTCAGGAATACCACCTCCCCCCCCGCCCCAACATGTCTTTACAGAGTTCCTTCCCTGAGAAGTAAAAGTCTGATTTAATTACTCATTTATTTAAAAACTCCCCTTAGCCTTGGCCTCCAGCTTCACTGATATTCATTCGCACTCCATCCGGATCTGGAGACATGATCCCTTTCCCAACTCTGTGTCTCTGCAAATGACATAGAATTTTCTTTTCATTCTCTTTCCCTTGAACAACTGTAGCTCATGTTCTAAGATGAACTCACGCATCCACTTATTCTCACAGAAGCTGTGGACTTCTCCAGACACAATCTGCTGCCCTTTGCTCTGTGCCTTTAAAGCATCAGGTCCCTCCACCCTGGGATCTCTTCTAGTTTAGAGCGACACACAGACTCCACAGATGTTTCCTTTTTATCATCCACAACGAATTAAGTTCAGCCCATCTCCCAACAATAACTTTCCTCTTTAATTTTTCAACATTTTATTTACTTTATCATTTTAATTCACCTTTCTCTGCCCCCTCCCTGTATGTGTGCATGTCTGTGTGTGTATGAGCATTGCACACAGGGACAACTACTTTAGGGAGTAACTTTTCTCCCTCCATCTTGTCAATTCTAGAAATCAAGCTCAGGTAGTTAGGCTTGGCAGCAAGTCCTCTAACACTGAGCCATCTTGTTGACCCCAAGTTCTTATCTTAGCAAACATGTGAATGGACAGGTCGGGATACTGACATATGTGCTTATCGCCTTGATTCATCAATGGAAATCTTAGGGCCAATTATGTTTTGTCTTACTTAAAGTCTCACTCACTTTTCCTCCCTCATAGCAATTATTTTTAAGAACATCCCAGAAATCATACACTTCATGCACAAACATTTTAAGTTTCTTATTTAAAATATTCTTTATAAGTATAATCAGATACCATTATCATACCTGAGAATTAACAATTATTCTTTAACATCATCCAACATCCCATCCATCAAAATTGATGCTTTGGACAAAGCTGTTTCCTCCCGCAGCCTTTCCTGTCTCAGAGACAGAGAACCCATCCTTCTGATCTCATCCTATGGTTGCTAGGACAAGTGTTTAGAGCCGTTTTTTGTCACATGTCCAGCCAAGCTTTATTTCTCATTGTCATTGCTGCCATCTAGGCCAAGTCAACATGGCTTTCTACTTTGATTCTTTCTGAAGCCACCTAAGTTGTTGGCCTCTAGAAGTGAAATGTGGCCATGTGACTAGATGAATGTTGAGGAAACTCTGAATCACCTGGCACTGATCGTTATCTTGTCTCATTCTGACCCTAGGGTGAACCTGGCTTCCCTGGCTATCCTGGTGTGCAAGTACGAAGAGCCTGGCAACTGGTGGCCACTGTCTGTCGTGGGTTTGCTCGTCTTTCTCTACATTCAGAACTCCGTTTTTGTCTTTGTTAAGGGAGCAGATGGTGACCCAGGCCGTAGAGGAGAGAAGGGGGCCAAGGGAATCCGAGGGAAGAGGGTAAGAACCAAAGGGTCATCAGCCATCGTCGCAGGCGTGGAGGGCACTAGCCTAGCCCTGCTCAGTCGCTACACATTGCACACCCCACCCCATCTTCTCCTTTACATTCAGAGCAGAAGTGCAGCTTCCAGCGACAGGGAATGGGAACTGCAGAGCAGGCAGGCCGGAGTCGTAGCTCTGCACTGCCAATTGCTCAAGACAGTTTGCGGGCACCTCTACCCTGGTGACTCTAGGGAAGATTTGGAAGGGCCTTGTCAAGGACAACGCTTTCGATCAAGTGTAGTTTATCTGAGTCTTCCCTAAGCTTCTCAGGGACCAGAGTCCCAAGAGCATGGCTTTTGTCTTGGTGGACTTTCAGTCTACTGTGCTTCCTTGAGTCTCCCATTAAGAACCCATTCCTATAGGTTCAGCAAATTAAGTCACCTGCCACTAAGCCTGACTACTGAATCTGAACCCCAGAACTCACATGGTGATAGGAGAGATGTGATGGTCTCCACATGTGCACTGCAGTGTACACACACACACACACACCGTCAAATAAGTAAATGTATTAAAAATGTTTAAAGTAAAGCCTTCTGGGAACAGGAGACAAGCCTGTATTCAGAGCAGAAGGGAGGGAAGGCAAGAGAGCATGTATTTTCCTTGGACTTGGTAGTGGTGTTTTTCATCTGTCGGCAAGCTCGTAAAGACAATCAGCCCCATGCTTGCTCAGCTTGCTTCTGCTCATGGTTGCTCTGACCTGGTAACTTATCTTTCTCCTTTCAAATATAAAAGATAAAGCATTGATTAAATCCAGTTAATCGGTGTGCTGTTACTCCATATACCTAGAATATGAGCAGCGAGTCCCTAGCCACCTAAAACCTTTCCTGAGACACTGAGGCCCAGAAAGCGCTGTGGGAATTTTTCCTTTCCCATGGTCAGATCCTCACTCCAGGCCCACACAGTATGTTTATCACATGCCCATGAGACGTGACTGAGGGTTAAGGCATCTTTTAAGGCTCTGCATGGAAATGTATTTGTGTGTGTATCAGCCATGGGCAAGCTGGAGCTACATGGGTAGACTAAGAGGGAGCAGTCTAGTCCCCAGAAAGCCTCCTGTCTCTCCTGGATACACGGTTCACAGAGGTCAAGGACAGACTCATTGGTCTTAGGTCTAAAGCAGTTTGTTATTTTGGGAGGGTCAGTTCTTGTAGCCAACAGGGAAGCTTATTCCTTTTGGTTTTTCTCTTTTAGGGTAATTCTGGCTTTCCTGGGTTTGCCGGAATTCCAGGTGACCAAGGCCCACCAGGAAAAATGGTAACAAGTACTCTTCCTGTTTTTATTTTCCACCTTGTGTAAAGATGAGTAAGAGTTTGATAAGAGGCCTCACAGAAGAAGAAACACTTGGGACATTGAGCAGGGTCACGGGAACAGGCAAACTGCTTGGAGAATACCGACTTCAAACCCTATACAGAGTATCCCATGTGCAGTTTTTCTCTGACCTCGGAGTGACTAGGGCTTTATGGATCTTCCCAAATACATAAGCCAACTCAGGGGAGAATGTATTTACCAGTGCAAACCCAACCCGATGACCAACAAATAAAACCAGAAGGAATTCCTCCTGTAGATTGGGCGGCCTTTGCCTCTGGGAGCTGGGATTAAAGGTGCATGCCATCACTGCCTCACCCAACTGTACAATCTAAACTGGACTGACAATGTTGTAAGACTAGAGGAATTTTAAAATTCCCTGGGACAAGCTGGGCAGTGGCGGCAGACGCCTTTAATCCCAGCTCTTGGGAGGTAGAGGTAGTTGGGTCTCTGTGAGTTCAAGGACAGCCTGCTAAGTGGGGAAGACTAGAATTCCCTGGGATGTGGAAAGACTCTGAGGCTTTTCCCTCTGTCCTGTTTTAGAGACTGGGTATAGTTTGCCTCTCTGTTGCTGTGAGAAAACACCAACCAAAAGCAACTTGGGGAGGAATGGGTTTACGTGTCTTACAGGTGACCGTCTATCACTGAGGGAAGTCAAAGCTAGGGCTTAAAGCAGGAAGGAGCTTGATGGCTGGGACTGACGCAGAGACCATAGATGGCTACTGCTTACTGGTTTGCTCCCCTACCTGGGACGGTGCTCCATCTATTCAGGGGTGCTCCATCTGTCCACAGTTGTCTGGGACCGTCTGTCTCAGCTGGCAATCGAGAAAATGCCTCATAGGCACGTCCATAGGCCAGTCTGAGACAGCTCTTCAGTTGAGAGTCATTCTTTCAAGGTATGTCTAGGTTTAAATCAAGTTGACAAAAGCTAGCCAGGGCACAGGACTGTCATTCTGTGAGGGGTAGTGTATTCATCAGCCAGAGGTGGGAGGGGGACATACTAGACTTACTGGAGCTCAGGACTTTTTATTGTAGAAGAGCAACTAAGGCTGAACACCAAACGTCACAGAGTTAGTTCATGGCCATTTGATGGTGAAACAGATTGAGCAGGGGTTTCGGTATGGCAACCTGCCTAAGGCTACCAGTTACTGCCTTGTAAGGTCTAAACAAAGACTTTCCAGGCTCCCAGAGGGACTGAAGTTGGAGGCTTCAGGGCGGTTTCCTCTACTATAAGGCAGAGACAGGGTAGGGACGAGGGGCCTGAAGAGCAGGAATGATGGAGATAGAAGGATGGACTTTGGAATAGCTTGCGGTAGGACCTGGGATTGTGAATGACTATGTTTTGAATTTGAACTTGAACTATGGATTGGTCTCGAAACTGTCTGGTCTCCCAAGGATCTGTGTCCTGTCTACCTGGCTTCCTGCACTCCAAGGTCTGGGCTGTACTGTTCAGGCGCTCTGTCCTCCCGGCTGGACTGGACAGAGCTCCAGGGCCAGTGTGCCATGGAGAATCCCCAGGCTCTCCAGTTGGTTGTGGAGAAGAAAGTGTTGGCAATCAGAACGTTGCATTTTGATCCTTGTTTCTGTTCTTCCTAGGGTGCCAAGGGCTCAAAAGGTTTGGCAGATAGGACGGTAGGTGAAGACTCTTAATTTGAAAATTCACTCATTTTTAGAACATAGATTTTTCTATATCCACAAAGTAAGGTTTGTTAATCTTAAAACTTCTTTATTTTAATAAATTCTGTTAATCTTGTAAGTTTGCAGAGTGTTCCCGGAAATGCCACTATAAAAATAGTAGAATATTTTAAACGTTAAGTGACACAAGAGAAAATATTTGGAAGCTACCACCTTCCTGCAGTGTGCTCTTTCATAAAGTTAAAAACAATGCTTTTAAAGTTATGCATTTTTAATAAACCAACTCGCAGAATAGTATAGACTTTTGTGTTTTGTGGGACACTTTAAGAAACAATCTCAGAAATTATGGTGAGTGTTTCTCTTCCGGTACACACAGACTGTTAGGGGTTGGAGGATGTGGAAACACCTGAAGAACAGGAAGTGGTGGGGTCTGATGTTGAGGGAAAAACAGAACAGAGGAAGGGATAAAAGGAAAGAGATAGAATTATGGGGGTGGGGGATACGGGGGCACCTGTCTTGGCATTTGTTCTAAAGAAGTATTCTAGCAAATGCTACTATAAAAATGCACACACTGGCATCAATCTCCAGTGTTCTGTGCTTAGATCACTTTATTTCACCTTCAAAATCAGATTTGATCCTATTGATTAGTAAGGCAGATTATGAAGTAAAATATTATCCCTTACCTACCTGTCTCAACACACTATTTAAATTCCTTTAAATGTTTTAAATTAACTACTGGATCTAGAAATAAAGTTGTTAGGTGTCAGCTCCAGCAATTTTGTGGTTTTTCTGTTACAAATTTAAACACTTCAGCTAGGCACTGAAGATGCGCACACGACATTTCAAATCACGACGGTGAAATCCGCTTCGCATTAAATGCTCATTTCCTCCCTCCTTCCTCCCCCGTCTCTCTACAGCCTTGTGAAATTGTGGATTTCGTGCGAGAGAACTGCCGTAAGTTGTTAGGGAGGCACTCAGATGGAGCGTGGGGGGTGTGTGGATGGGGTGGGGTGGGAGAATCTAAGGGCCTAAGCCAGCGGTGTGGATGGGGGCAGGGATCAAGGTCTAAGGGCCTAAGCCAGTGGTGTGGATGGGGACAGGGATCAAGGTCTAAGGGCCTAAGCCAGTGGTGTGGATGGGGACAGGGATCAAGGTCTAAGTCACTGAGTGTTTGACGGAGGCTTGGGAAGTAGTTTGTCTGACACAAGAAAGATCTTATCCATTGACAGAATGGGCCCAATCTCCCTTTGAGTACGTCATCTTTTCCTAAATGGGCTCAGAAAGGAAGTATTTGAAAGACATCTCACTAATGAAGAAAACTCCCCCCAAACACAACCACACTCACACGCCTCTTGGAGCATGAAACAGCGAGGCTGGTACTGTTCTTTTGATTTCAACAAGTAGGATCCGTGATGATTTTTCAGAAAGCATATGCCCCATTTGGTTGTCATTTCCGTTGCAGAAACGGAACTATGAACTACTAGGCCTTAGGTGCTGCTGTGTCACATAACAGCTGGCACTTACATATTCCCTTTAACAAGCATCTTGGGTGCCCCTGTCTACTGAGAGCACACCCCTCCCCTTCCTGGTGACAGGAAGAGCACCTGGTGCCGAAGTTTGGGCTTTAGCCACAATCGCCTGCTTTCTTGCTCAACCTTTTGGCTTCTGTCCACTCCCAGCTGCTGGTCAAGGAGATTCCAGGATCCATTTTCATGGAAGTCACACAGAGAAATACTATCTATCACCTTGGACAGAAAGGAAGAACTGGCTATGTAGAGAGTTAAAACCTCGTTACATTTGAGGAGCTGCACAGGGGCAAAAAGCAAATAGAAAGGCAAGAAAACAGACATTTGAGATAGAAGCAACAGACTCAAGTAGAGGGCTCAGTGTGCTTGCTGTGTCATGCCAAGATAAAAATTGCTGCTGCAGAACCATTTTATCTATATTTTTAGACATTTTTAGACATTTTTAGAAAGCTAAATCTAAATGTTTAAAAAAACTTTTGAATTGAAAATAGGCAAAAGACATGAAAGGAGTCAGAGAATAAAAATTTAACAATGTACCTGTGAGAATATTCACCCTTGATGGAAATAAAAAATTATCAATTAAAACAATGATGGGTTCTTTTTGATTCTCAAACTGAAAACATATATACAATTGCTATATATTCATACATATATATGCATATTTGTTTTGTATAGTTTTGGTCTTTAGAGATAGAATCTTGCTAACTAGCCTTATCTGGCCTGGAACGCCTTATGTATGCTGCTGTGGCTTCAAACTTGTAATCCTCCTGCATCAACCTCCCAAGAGCAAGGAATGCAGGCTTGTACCTTCAGGCCTAGGCTTTATATTGGAAATATTTAAAAAAATGAGAATAATTCCTGCCCTTAGTTTGGGGAACGTGTGGCAGCTCCTGTGACTTGTGGAACCACTACAGTGCCTTCAAAAGAGCGATTGGACCATCCATGGAAAAACCCATGGTTCTAGTGACAGACACAGACTGTGATTGGACAGACAGACACAGGGACTTGCATGATTCCCCTGAGAGACACTGGCTGAAGAAGTCAAGGGACATCTACATAGTAGAATCTATGATAGCTCTTGGAATTTACTGATAAAAAAATGCCATACCAAGTGGAACATGTTTCAGAGTCAAATATACTTTAAGCTCCAAGTTTTACCAAATAAGATGAAAAGTACTTTTATGTATGGATAAAACAGATGGTGAAATGAGAACAATCTTAACTTTTTATGCACATGTATTGCTCATATATATGCACATCTATATACATATATACTTTTACGTAAGATATCATTGTATATGATTTATGTTTATGACTATGTATATATGAGATACATGTAAAATACAGCATCAGAATAACTTAGTGTTTTAGTTGGATTTAATTTTAGCTGAAAGTAGTCAACATCCTCATAACAATGGGGAAATTGTCTCTTTTTTTTTTTTTTTCGAGACAGGGTTTCTCTGTGGTTTTGGAGCCTGTCCTGGAACTAGCTCTTGTAGACCAGGCTGGTCTCGAACTCACAGAGATCCGCCTGCCTCTGCCTCCCGAGTGCTGGGATTAAAGGCGTGTGCCACCACCGCCCGGCGGGAAATTGTCTCTTAAGTCAAAGCTTGGACATTAAGTCAAAGCTTGGACACTATCAGTCTTGGTTGATGAGGAGTCCTAGGGGGCTGGCGTGTTCCAGGGGTTCCAGATTAGACTTTCCTCCTTCCCCCGCCCCTCCCCTTAGTCAAGCTTCAGTCATTGCTTTTGCATTTCTGCCACCCTGGAAGGGAAAGGAGAGCAGAGACAAAGGGCAAAGGGTAAAGGGTACGTCAGCTTTTCTTTTAGCCTTGCAAGTCATGGATTTCATTTCTTACCATTTTTCTTATCCTGTTACCCAGAATGTAGTAAGCCAGTCAACTCCATGAAAGTGTGGCTTGCGTTTCAGGCAGCCATGTACCCAGGTGGAAATTGGTGCCCTATTATAATGGAAAAAAAAATGAGAGGGAAGTGGTGGCACCTGCCTTTAGTCTCAGCACTCGAGAGGCAGAGGCAGGAGGATTTCTATGAGTTTGAGGCCAGCCTGGTCTACAGATGAGTTCTAGGACAGTTTCCAAAGCTGTAGAGAAATCCTATCTTGGCAAGTCAAAGAGGAGAGAGAGAGAGAGAGAGAGAGAGAGAGAGAGAGAGAGAGAGAGAGAGAGAGAGAACTGGGGAGGGGTGTCTGGAAGGCCATTTGGATTTTTCAGGAGAGAGGGTTTTTAAAGACAGGGTTTTAAAAAAGTGGACATGGTTTGAAAATCCCAACATCTGAGATGCTGAGGCAGGAGGATTTTTAAGTTGAATGTCAACTTTTCAAACCAAAAGAGTATATTTTATATTAAGTATAAACTTCCCATATCCACTAACATATCTTCTTTTTCCTTCCAGCTTGCTCAAAAGGTAAATAACGCTCACTGTTCAGGTAATCCCTAACCCATCCGGGGGCAGCACACGTAGCTCAAGTTCTGTGTGTTCTTGTGTCAAGGGATTTCCAGATGCCCAGCGTTCCCAACAGAAGTGCTCTTTGCCTTGGACATGTCCAACGACGTCTCCCAGTTGGCCTTTGAGCGGATGAGAAACATTTTATTATCTCTGTTGATGAAGATGGAAATGGCCGAGAGTAACTGCCCCATTGGTGCCCGAGTGGCCATCGTTTCCTATAACACGAGGACAGATTATCTAGTGCGCTTCTCAGACCATCAGGGAAAAGATGCCCTACTCCAGGCTGCCAGGAAAATCCCCCTCGAGCGGTCCTCTGGGTCCCGGAACCTTGGGGCCACCATGAGGTTTGTGGCAAGACACGCATTCAAACGTGTGCGCTCAGGCCTTCTGGTAAGGAAGGTGGCCCTGTTCTTCCAGGCTGGTGGGAACTACGACACAGCCTCAGTCAGCACAGCCTTGCTGGAGCTCCACGCGGCGGGCATTGACTCAGCAATTGTAACCTTCACAGAGGCGCACCACCTCCCGGATGCCTTGCTGGTACGTGAGGAGTGGGGAAGGGCTGATGGGAAGAGGTGCTGGGGCTAGTCTCGTTCTCACCCCTCCATCAGGGATGGCGTGAGCGGTGAGTGTGGTTCAGGGGAGGAATTCTCCAGATCTGCTGGAGAGGAAACAGCTCGTCTGGAACACATAGTCTATGCAAAGAGCCCACAGATGCTGTCTTGTGTAATAGCCCCAAAGCTCTATTAGCAAGGCTTCGTTGGTTCTTTCTGTTTCAAGAATGAGAAAAACAGACTTAGAGAAGAAGGTAAGCATATTCTTGAGGGTCAAGGAACTAGTTAGGTGACTAGCTGATGTAATCTGCTGTCACACGTTGTTGTCTGAGGTTTTCTGTCCTGCCCGGTTCCCGCAATCGTTAAGTCCCAAAGAAATCACACAGAGCTCTACATTAGCTATAAACTGATTGGCCCGTTAGCTCAGGCTTCTTATTAACTCTTATTACTTATATTAGCCCATTATTCTTGTCTATGCTAGCCACATGGCTCGGTACTTTTTTTTTGGTGAGGCAGTCACATCTTGCTTCTTCTGTGCTGGGCTCAGAACCGCAAAAATAGCTTCCTTCTTCCCAGAAGACTCCTGTTCTCGTTGACCCACCTCTACTTTCTGTCTGGTTGTCCCACCTATACTTCCTGCCTGGCTACCGACCAACTAGCGGCTCCAAAGCCACAGAGAAACCCTGTCTCGAAAAACCAATA
>NW_026067915.1:6813623-6842693 GCF_014885135.2 Alexandromys fortis | reverse complement strand
TATATTTGACAGAATACAATTGTCCCACACCAACACGTGTCCAGAGCACTGTACTCATCTGTCACCCGAGATTGGAGCCTGTGATTTCCTCCTCTTCCTCCTTCCTTTTCCTGGTATATAACCTTATAAACTCATGTAGCAACATGGAAAAATGAAGTGCTTTTAAAGCAAACACATGAATGGATTGTGTGTGTGTGTGTGTGTGTGTGTGTGTGTGTGCGTGCACAGAGACATGCATGTAAAGGCCAGAGCTCAACCTTGGCTGTCAGTCTTGAGGGGCTGTGTATCTTTTATTTTGAGACAGGCTCTTTCCCTTCCTGGAGTTTGCTAAGTAGGCTAGGCTGGCTGGCTGGCAAACCCCGGTACTCTCCTCCCCAGTGTTAGGGTTACAGTTTTGTACCACCATATAAGGCTTTTTGCCTAGTAGCTGGGGATCTGAACCCGGGTCTTCCTGCTTGTTGCCTGAGTCTGCTCGTCAGCCCCAGGTGGATTCTTGTGTGGTTTATTCCTCTGTGACCAGGATGTGATTTAAGGCTCAGAACACCTTTGGTATTTATAAATTCTCTCCCCGTTCCTTCCCAAATCACAAAGCCTAGCGTAGCTTCTCCTCTGACCAATTACAAGCTTATTCTGAATCTTGATATAAATGGAATCATTCAGCGTCTAGTCTTTTGTATATGACTTCTTCCAGTCAACATGTCTGGTCTTGCTTATCCATGCTGTGTGGAGGGGGAGTTGTTCCTTGTTTCAGTGTGACATTTCAATATGTGTAGAAATACACATTGGAGTTATTCACCTGTCTAGTCTCTAAAGTTTACCCTTCTAACTAAAACCTATGTAGTGCATGCTCACAGAATTTCCGAGACGATTTCTCAGAATGAAAGTTGATTTTTTTCCGCTGTGTGTGAATGCTATATTTAGCCATGTGACATTACCAACATTTGACCATTTCTGACCTGGAAAAATGGAAATGCCGTATAGTTTTACTTAATAACTAATGGATTTCTCTGTGCCAGGCCACTTCATCTTCTCAAGCAGAACTGCGCAGCAGAAGTGCTTGGTGAGAAACCTGGTTGACCCAGAGTGCGCGTGACTAAGACCCAACAGATAAGCTTGTGGCGGTTTACAGATTCCTGGGAGGATGGGCAGCTGTCTCAGGTTGAGAAACAGAAAATGAAGAGAGGGCTTTTTACTGTTCTTGCCGCATCCCTCTTGCCTAGCAGGATGTCTGGCTAGGGTGGGCTGGTGGCGGAGGTCTGCCCTGACAGAGAGCAACACCGTGGTGCAATTGCGTCCCCTTGAATGCACCCCAATGCTGCTGCTCTCTGATGGGCTGCTTGCTGGACAGTCAGTGGTCGCTTCTGATTTGTCGATAATCCTCAGTCATAGCCTGCTTGCCCTCCTTGTCTCGGGGTTCAGAGTGAAAGGGTGAAGTGGTATGTGAGAAGTTGTTACCGGCTGGAATATACTCGCCTCTCTGTGCTGTCATTTTTAACTGCTCTCCCCTCTGTTATGTGGGCATGTTCTTGCCCCAGGGTTCTGGGAGCTAGAGCGGCATCTTGAAAATTCAATGGGTTAGAAAAGATGTTAAATGATGCTTGTCAGCTCAGATGTAACAAATGACCTCGCTGCTGGTGACACTGGCAAGGAGAGAAACTGTCAAAATGACAGCCCGGTCTTCAGGGCGTCTCAGGAAACCCTTGTTCTTCTCCAGTGGGCACACGGCACTCTTCCCTTGCTCTTCCTGTTCCTTACATGAGGGCAATCTAGTGAAGACAGCGGGCTGATCGTGTGGTTTATTTTCTGAATTCATTGCCTAAAGGCTTTCTGATTCTGTGTGAGGCTTTTGTCTTTCAACTCTATGCTATTATCATTTTCCAAACAGTCCCCACATACTTCTGGGCAAACGACGGTAGCTCAAATTGAACGGCTTATACAAACAGATATCCTAACTTCTCAGTTCATTTAAACACACTTGGAGACTGCCATGCCTATTGCAAAGCTTTTTTACACCATCCATAGAATTATTTCAGTCCTAAATAAAACAGCATTATCGCATTTGGGCTCCTGGTGGCTAATCCCGTCATTAAGAAGCATCTTATACCTGAAAACATAAGCCTTCATTAGATCATTTTTTTTAAAGCAAAGAAGCAGAGCCTTAGAGGGGGAAATGCAGCTTGCACGCCAGGCTTCAGATTCCATTTTTCTTTCTAAAAAGCCTCGCGCAGGTTCCCTTGAAACAACGCCTAAGAAAATAGCTCATGTTTATTGATCCAGCCACCATTCTAAGCTTTTATTGATTCACTTAATCCTCAGAACCCAACGAGATAGGCAGTATGATGAGCCTATTCGTCAGACAATGGTGCCGAGACCCAGGCAGTTAAGTGAACATTCAAGGTCTGGAGCTCGCTCTCACACGCTCTGAGGCTTTGAATTCAAATGCCAAGAGCAGGAAAGAAAAACAGAGACCTTCCAAGCTTAAATCATTCCTCTCTTTTAATGTATTTTATCTTTATAATAATATTAGGAGATATGGCTACAAATTGGTCTCAGTTTTACCCCTTAGCCAATCCAAAGAATGGAAGGCTGGCTGTCACAGACGTCCTCTCCCTTCATGTAGTATGAGCTTTAGAAGAGAAAGACACGGGCGTGTGTGTGACTTCTAAATTTTGATGTAATTTTAGAATTTATGAAAGTTGCATAAAGAAATAGCCTCTTTCTGTCTGTCTGTCTCTCTGTGTGTGTGTGTGTGTGTGTGTGTGTGCATGTTCAAGCACGTGTGTGGGTGTACATGCACGTGGGGCCAGATATCAACCTTGGTTGTAGCTCCTCAGGAACTGCCTGCCTTGTTTTTCAGACACGGTCTCTGCCCAGGAACTGTTGCTCTTCTGTTAGGCTCGGCTGACTGGCTACGGAGCCTAAGGCGTCCACGCGTCTTGTTCTTTCAAACTCACACTCACACCACCATAGCCAACCTTTCACATGGGTGCCAGGTAGCAAACATCCTCAAGCTGTGTGGCAAGCACTTTATCAATTGATCTATGTCTCTAGGTCAAGACATCATTTTTTTAATAGAAAGACCGACCTGCTGCCGACACCTGAGGCTGTTATGTTCCCTCTCAGCTTTGCAATGTCCAGGAGTAGCAACTTAGGGAAGAAATTAGACTTCAAACCATGGTTTTGGCCCTTAAATTATTGTACGTGAGAAACAGAAGATTGCTGAGCAATGAAGGTTGGGTTAAGTCTTATTTGCGTGTGGTCGAGAGCAGGCTCATGCCCAAAAGGACTATCGGCCCCGAAGTGAGACAAGAAAGGGCTTATAAAGTCAAATCCCACAATTATGTCACACCAGGAGCAGGCCACGTAACAGAAGTTTTCAAAGTTTCAGTTCAGTGGATTAAAATAACTTGTTTTATGTTGTGAAGCAATGGATCTCCTTAGCTATAGGTCAGCTGGGTGAGAATGTTCTGCTCTGCAAGATGTGGTTGGTTGGGGTGGGGTGGGGCCTGGGAGCAGTCAGGTGAAGCATGAGATGGAGTTAGCTAAAATTAGAATATAATGGAGTCACTTTGGGCCGTTCAACATAACTAGAGCGTGGTTTTTGGCTCATAGGATTATTGTGAAAATTATAAAATATTTACAAGGACATCTGATACCCTCTGTATGATAATCAGCATGGATATATAAATTATACCTTGTGTGGCCCAGTAGCTACCACTGAGTAAGCACCTACATAGTTGTAACCATCACACTGCACATTGGCCACACTTTATTATCCTAACCTCATGAGACTCAAACTGTAGTCTGGGGACCAGACGTAAAGGCATCACCTGACAGTACAGATGGCTAAGCTTCAAGCCCTGATTAATCTGATCAGTCTGAACCTGCGTGTATATGTCAAGATACTTGGGTAGTTTACATGGATGCCAAGGTCTGAGGAGTGTTCTCATTTCATTTCTGCTACTGTGTTAAAATATGTAACAAGAAGCAATTTAAGGCAGAGAGGGGCTTATTGCAGCTCATAATTCCAGGTTATAGTCCATCACTGTGAGGAGATCGAGGCAGGAGCTTCAGCCCGCTAACTCACACTACCCCCGCAGTCAAGAGCAGATGCACGGGCTTACATGTTTGCTTGCTTTCGTGTGCTTAGTTTTACTTCTCTACTCCTATATGTCTCAGGGCCTGCTGGGTAGGGAATGGTGCCACTCACGCCTGCAGTGAGCTGGATCTTACCACATCAGTTAACTTAAGATTCTCCCCCACAGACTTGCCTGCAGACAGACCCAAAGCAGACAGTCTGCTCTGAGACTCTTCCCTGGTGATTCTAGGCTGTGGAAGATTGTCGGTTAAATCTAACCATCACCAGCACTGTCTAAAGCTCATGACTGTCCTCCCCGTTAATAACGCTGACCTACATTTCCCAGACGAAGAGAGCAAAGGGAAGAAGGAGAAGGGATTTGCTCTGAGCCAGGTCATCCAGGCATTTGCATTCAGATATGGCATGGTCCCACGTCCCTCTTTCTCACTGTGTACTCTTAGCCCAGTTCCGACTCGCAGTGTTTCTGCAGACTACAGGGAATGTGGGTTGCTTGGTTGACCTTAGTGGCACTATGATAATTTAGAGGAGCCGAAACTGTACACAAGCTCCTCGGGCCATCACAGGTTAGGTGGTGACTTTGTCCTTCCTCCCTTCCTCTGTCCTCCTAAACATGAATTTGTCCCTCAGAGTTTCTTCTCCTTGTTTTCTGAGCCATTCCCCCGACTTGGTGCCAGATAGTTCGTAAGCTCCCAAAGATGTCTTCAGTTTTAGGTAAACCTTCCTCCCTAGCGCTTGCTTCTTCCCTCCTTCTCTGCTTCGGTTCTCCCAAGCCAAGAGCCTCCCCAGCTCGGTTCCAGGAATCATCCTTTCTTGGCCTCTGGCAGCTGAGTACAGCAGCTGAAGCCTCGACTTAAGTCTGGGAGTCTCTCCAGGACAAGGATTCGTGGGAAGTTCTTTAGTGTGAGGTAAGATGGGGTGAGGTTTGAGCATGGCTGTGGTGTCACTCTGCCTGTTAGTTAGAAAGGATGTCAGTACAAACTCACGGGTGTACGCATTCCCTTCCTGGCCTTACTGTACTGTGGAGGTGGGATAGAGAGACAGGAAACATTGGCGGTGACGTGAGAAGGGAAAGAACTCCCTCAGCCTGGTGTTGGGGTTTTCTGTCCCACCCTGTGTTTCTGCTGCCTGGTCCCCACAATTGTTAAGTCTCAAAGAAATCACACAGAGGTCTACATTAACTATAAACAGATTGGCCCATTAGCTCAGGCTTTTTATTAACTCTTATGATTTATATTAGCCCTATATTCTAGTATATGTTAGCCACATGGCTTGGTACCTTTTTCAGCGAGGCATTCACATCTTGCTTCTTCTGTGTCTGGGCCAGGACTGTTCCCAGAATTCTCCTGTTCTTCTTGACCCGCCTCTATTTCCTGTCTGTTTGTCCCACCTATATTTCCTGCCTGGCTACTGACCAATCAGCATTTATTTAAAATATAATGGACAGAATATAGACCATGGTCCCATACCACCTTGGGACCTAGTTTGCCTTTCCTACAGACTGAGTGTCAGGAAACGTCAACATCACGGATCCAACTGAAAGTGCCTGCAGAAATCATGTGTGTTTTCCTAAAACATATCAAATATGAACCTCAAAATGGGTGAATAAATTATGTCTACTTGGGGTCAGAATGTTTGTAACCCTGAGTTCACCCTATCAGCATTGCTCTTATCCTAAATCTTTGTGTGTGTGTGTGTGTGTGTGTGTGTGTGTGTGTGTGTGTATGCCCATATGGGCAAGAGCACCCCTGAGTCAGGAGAAGACACTGGGTGTCCTGTTTATTATTCTCTTCCTTATTCCTTTGAGACATGGTCTGTCATTGAACCTGGAGGTGACTGGCAGCCAGCAAGCTCAAGATCTTCTTATCTCTGCCCTATCACAACACTGGAGTTACAGCAGGAGTGTGTGTGGCTACTCTGAGCTTTTTACATGCTTATTGGGGATTTGAACTCAAGTCCTCATGTGTATACAAAATTATTCTAACCCATTGAGCCATCTTCCTAGCCCCTATTCCTAAATCTTAAACAGTACACCTCACCCCCAAAACTGCCTTATAATTGCATCCACAAGAAGAAATTATTTTGTGTGTGTATGTGTGTGTGTGTGGTACATGCACTCTGGCAAGCACACACATGCGCAAGTGCAGGTTCATATGTATGAGGGTGACCTGTGAAAATCAGAGGACAGCCTTGGCTTTTCATCAGGTGTCATTCACCTTTTCTTGTGAGAGAGAGTCTTTCATTGGCTTGGAACTGTCCAAGTAGGCTATCCCTGCTGGCCATTGAGCCCCCGAATCTGCTTGTCCCTGCCACCCCAGTGCTGGAATTCTAAGCGCGTGTCACTTTGCACAGCTTTTTCCTCTTTTTCCTGCGGGTTCTGGGAATCAGACTCTGTCTGTATGCTTACAGGGTAAGCACTTTATGATCAAGCCATCTCTGAGACCACAAAAGGAAAGTCTCCAAGATAAGAAAAATAAGCACATCAGCTTCAATAGATTTTAAATCTTACTTAAATTTTAAGCTTTGCTTAATGTTTACATTTAGTGCTAGCCAGAAGTCTCAGAAAGGATCACTTGGCTTGATCTTTAGTTCTAGTTGTAGATTATATCCTTGGAGGAATGTAGACAGAGTGAAGACACCACAGCACTTCTCTCTCTCTCAAGAAGCCCACATCCACGCCTTGGGACCACATCTATCTTTTTCCTGTAAGAGTCTGTCTAAATACTTAATCAGTCACTTTGCCTCATTCTGTCTTGTCCTGTAATTTTCTGTGGCATAGCCAAGAATCCCACTTTACCCGAGTGGAGGTCCCTGAGGGGCTTGCACTCCTGGGGCTGCCGTTGACTCTGTGTGCTGTGACTTCTGCTGCTGCAAACACTACTGGACATTTCAAAATCAAGTTGGTTGAAATACGTCAGTGGTGCAGATTCTAATGAAAGTTGCACTTTGGCTTGTGTTTGCAGCCTTCTGGTTTTGATTCTCTACTCTGGTGTGGATGCGGTGCTCAGTAAGAATCAATGGGCCAGTGCTCTCTCTTCACATCGACGCTCCCTCCCACACTTTCTCTCTGCTTGAGTTTTCTCAGGAAACCTTTCTTCTACTTTATTACTGACAGTGACTATGCTGACAGGTCCAAAGTCAAAATCATGGAACGTTATTAATAACCTCCCACACAGATGCATCTAGCCTGAATCACACCTTCCCTGTGGACTTCCATTGCACTTTTGGTCTTTGTTACCACAATTGGCAAGAACAGTACAGATATTAAGTGGGATCTTGAAGTGATTGTTTCTAAGAAAAGTTAAAAGTGAAACTCATGTCTCTGGTCAAATTTCGTTGAATTTGACAGTTTTCCAATGAGCTGAATAAAACATGGAAGAGTTATGGTTTCCAGGATGCTTAGCACAAAGGAGCTCATATATTGTCCCAAACAGAAGCAGACATGAATGATGGTAACCTAGGACCAGGCTCTGCTGGCTCAGGAGAACTCAGCACCACTGACTTCTACCCTAAAACTGTTCCCAAGGAAACCCAAGGCAGATGCCTCTCTCTGGCCACATAGCCACATTTGGCAGATCAAGAACTACAAGTCAAATTCCCAACATCGAGTCTGTTGGCCTTTCTTTCCCCTTGAGCCATCTCTAAGATAGAAAAACATGACTTTGTAAAGATGTAAGATGAATGTCTATATTTGTCTGAAGTTTCTCATTACCCTAAAACTTCATTTCAAGTTTGCATTTTCTTGCTTCTACTGCACTTCCTGTATTTAAAGATGGTTGTATAGCAACTTCCATCTCCCTGCAAGGCTTGGGTGAAGTGCTTGCGTTGTTCCAGCTTTTTATGTCTCATGGCTCATTGCCATGGATCCTGGTCCCAGTAGCCTCCCAATTTCCTTCTGTGATTTCCAGTAAAAGGATGACATATCACATTCCTGTCTACATTGTTTTAATCTGGAGTGATGAATTGGGCCCATTTGGTTAGTCCGTGCTCAGATCTGATGGCTCTTTGGAGGAGATCTGCATGATGAATACCAGCTCTACTCCAGAAGGCTCAGTGTCTTTCATGTGTCAGGGAGCCTCACAGCTCGGATGTGCTCAACAGCTGTACCCTGTAGTGGCCTTATCTGATATATAGGACACAGGCAGAGTAGTGTACAGCTCCAGGCCTTTGTGCATGCCATCCTTCACACTAGAAGGCCACCACTACTGCTTTGCCTGTTAAATCTCTTCCCTCACTCTCTTTAAAATGTCAAATGGCGTGGCCAACCCCTTGCCTTGAAATGCCTCTCCCTCCTCTTCCCACGTTCCTAAAAGATATCACTGGAGCCCTTCCTTTCGGGAAGATCTTTGTCCCTCTTTCCACAAGCGAAGGCATGGCCATGTCACCTTTCTGTCCTTACAGAGGACAGAAGTGAGGACTTCTGGGAGTATCTACTAATCAGCCTGAGTATAACCTAATTGTTGCTTTTGCCCCATAAAGAACAAGAGAGGATTTTTTTTCCCTTTCTTCTTAGATTTTTGCCTGTTTTTTTTTTTTTTTTTGGTGTGTGTGGTACATTAATATAAATGTCAGTTCTTCATGTTTCTTTCCTCATTAAGATGTTTACTTCAAGTGAGCTTGTTCTGAAAGGCAGTGCTGCAGGTTGGCTAGAGCATCAAGAAGAAAGATTAAAGAGCTTTTTAAAGAACCCATGGCACAGAAATTTCTTTCCCAGGATAACCCTGGACTGTCTATTTTTCTGAGAGCTGGCATGATGTCTTCATGGCCTGGGCACCCTATGACCTAGAGGTGGGCTCAGTGTCAGCTCGTGCCTAGCCGTGAGCGTGGAGTGCGAGGAGCAGACCCTCAGTGGGGCTCCCTCTAACAGCCTTGGACAGAGTGGATAAAAAGATGGGCGTGGCTAAACTGGGACACTTGCCGCCTTGCAGACCTCACTCGGCTCCTCAGAGGAAGGATTGGAGGACATTTCCAGTTTTCATCATGAGATGGAAGTCTCGGGAACTCTGTTAGTCAGGGCTGGCTAACTGTGGGAACATTAGTACCACACATGAGTGCCATGATGTTTTCTGCTGAGTGCTTGTAGCCCTTAGGGAAGAGCGCTGGGCAGGGCGTGTTCTACTGCATGTAGCCACTTCAGAAATTGGGCTTCTTCTCTCTGTGCCTTCACTAGAATGTAGGGCATCAAACCCATTTTTTCACCACCCTTTAAATCTGTCAGACAAGTGAAGGAGAGGGAGCAAGGAGCTACAATGTATGTACTAGAATGACATGAATCACTTTTACCTTCATCCCATTAGCCAAACCCAGTCATTTAGGAACTCATTGCAAAGGAGCCTGGGAAATGTAGTCTGACTGTGCCTCTAGGAAGAAGGTGGGAGATTGTTGATCTGCTTTCATGGTGTTCCAGGGACCTTGTTGAGTTTATTGTTATTGTCCACATTTTATTTATTTATTTATTTTTGAGACAGGGGTTCTCTGAGTAATAGCCCTGGCTGTCCTGGCACATTTTATTTTTAATTTTCGTTATTGGTTTTTAAACTAATCATGATCAGAGAGGCACATGGAAGAGATAAACAGATTTTCCCATCTCTTCAAAGTGTTCTTCATTCCTCTCCATTGCTACCTTCTAGTTGTATTGTGCTCCAGCCTTGAACTCAAGGAATGTTCTACAGGTGCCTCCCACACAGTATCCCCCTCAGTCCCTTTGAGTGTTACAGGACGACCTACTTACCATACAGTGTGTGTCCTGTTAGAGCTAGGGCGGACATGATTCTAAGTATGTCACATAATGTCAAAGTATTTATAAGTATTTTTTATGTAACTATATATTTCTTAAAAACAACATTAATGTTTTATTTTTAATCTGACTTAGGAAAAAAGAAGCCACAGAGACCATGACCTTGAATTTCACTGATCATGAACTTGTGTGTGTATGTTTGAATTAGGTGGACGGACTTAATGGATTTCACTTGTTTACATGGGAGACTGAGCGCCAGCAGGATGTGGAGCGCCTGGCCAGCTGTACTCTCTGCTATGGTAAGAGCTAGGCCAGTGCTTCGGATCTGAGGGCTCGGGCGAGGACGGATAAACTGCTGGCCACAGGCTGATCTGCCCTGCAGATGTGCGCTTGCTTGGCATGTGTGGGGCTTTAGAATCTGGGAATTTTCATTTCATCTGGGTGTTTAGTGTTTCTTAGGAAGTCAGAATTATCCTGAGAGGCACAAACACTGCATTCCTGGGTAACCACAGACTAGAGGATGCCTGATTCCTCATGGGTTGTGTGCCTGTTGCTCTCCACAGTTCCTCCTCCCACCCTGCCCCTTGGCATATCCCTGAGACATTCTGTTCACTTATCTTCTTCAAAGTTCCCACGCTCATTTGTGGGAAAACCACTGAACTAAGAGTCAAGAGTCTTGGGTTCTCGATAATGGATCTATTCTGGTCCGCAGTGAGATCCACCCCCTCAACCTCCTTCACTGTAAACCACACAGCTCACTAGCTTGTGCCCGAGGGAGCTGTCTGCAGAAGCCTCTGCATGCCCACCTGTAAGGCGTTCCCAGCCACACCCACTTCACTCAGGCCAGGTTGAATTCCAAAGAAGGTGTCGCCACGCCAGGCACAGCCATGAGAGATAAAGCAGACTGAGGAACTGCACGTGTGGACTAAGCCACGACCAGGGAGCTGCATTCATGTGTGTCAGCTCAAGTGACACATGGTCACTCTTTGAGCTCCTGCTTCTCTTTTGTGGAAACCTAACCTCACGGGTGTTCCTTGAGATCTTACTGTCCAGGAGGCTGTGTTCTGAGAATCTGCATATATGAACTCATTTCTAAAAATGTACACATAAAAATGACCTCATTTTCATTATTTTATAAATTGTGTGTTGTGTGTGTGTGTGTGTGTGTGTGTGTGCATGCACATGTCCTAGAGGCCAGGGGTGTTAGATTCTCCTGGAGTTAGAGTTACAGGCAGCTGTGAACCGCTCCATGTGGGTGCTGGGAATAAGAACTCTGGTGTAAGAGTGGTATGGGCTCCTAACCATGGCACCATTTCTCCACCCCCTGGAAGCAACCCTGTAAGATGAGTGCTATTATTATCTTCATTATCTCTGACAGATGGAGGTTGGAGGAGACAAGTTCATTTGCCTGAGTAAGAGATGAACCTGGATTGAACCAGGCAATTAGGTTCATGGTAGACCTCACTCAGAAGTGAGTCTTGTTGGACCTTTTTCTCTGGGATGATATAATCACATGCATGTTCCCCCAAATAGGACACCAATGACAAACCAAAGCGTGTTTCCACTGAAGTCCAACTTGGGGGGGCAGTGACTTTATGGGGCTTTCTTGCAGAGCATGGTGAGGGGTTACTTCCAGGAGTGTCAGTGACCCTAAGGCAGTTGCACCAGCAAAGGTTGCACGCCAGCATGGATGACAATTTCCCCACAGTTGTGCAGAGGAAGTCCCTGCTTCGGTTGACAGTCTGCCTTTTATATATAATAGCACTTCCCGAGACCAGCAGGCCACAAGCTGTTACAGAATATCTTAGTGCTAGACCGGAGGAGCAAGAGGAGTAGCTGGGATCTCAGTGGAGGGTCTGCTGCCCCTCCCCACCTCTTCCTTCTATGAGGGAATGTCAGTAGTCAACAGGCCCAACCTCAGGGTCTCTTGCAAGTAGCTATAAGCACTCTGATGGAGGGGCCGACCCTTATGCTCAGGGGATTGTGTTCTGCACTGGAGAGGTTGTATAGTGTTTTCTTCTCTGTGCTTTGTTTATTTCACTTAACATAACTTAACTTGATTTACTCACATCACAAATGACAGAACATCCTACTTTTTGATAGTTTAATGCATTCCTATTGTGTCTATATGATCGCACTTGTTAATATAATTAGTTCATCATGTGCTTTAAAAATTAGTGTGTCGGGGCTGGAGAAATGGCTCAGAGGTTAAGAGCATTGACTGCTCTTCCAAAGGTCCTGAGTTCAATTCCCAGCAACCACATGGTGGCTCACAACCATCTATAATGGGGTCTGGTGCCTTCTTCTGGCCTGCAGGCATACACACAGAATATTGTATACATAATAAATAAATATTTAAAAAAATTAGTGTGTCAACAAGCTCTAGCAGAAAGTCTAACCACTACGGTAATGATGAATGTGCATAATATTGAACTCGTACCTCAACTATAATACTTGGTTGGTTGCCTTTATGCACAATGAAAGGAAATATATAATTTCATTGTAATAGAGGTAGTGAAAATAAAGATGTCATACCCCTCTATGCTCTGTAGATCACTTGGAGGATGATGGCCCAAGGTTAAGAACATTGGCTGACCACCAGTTCTTAATGAAAGGGTCTGTCTCATGGATGGGTATCTAAAACATTGGCAGAACCTAAGTGCACTTCCATGTCAAAATCCTGAACCCTGTGTCAGCTCTATTAAACTAGAATCTGTTGATGGAGGCTGCTTGTTTGCTCCCTGTCATCCAGACCCGAAATAATCACAGAAACTGTATTAATTACAACACTGCTTGTCCAATCACTTAAGTGTATTGCTAACTAGCTCTTATATCTTAAATTAACCCATTTCCATTATTTTGTATTTTACCATGAGACTCGTGGTTTACTGGTAAGGTTCCCAGGCCTCTGTCTCCTTTGGCGGCTTGCATGGCGTCTCTCTGACTCCGCCTTCTTTTCTCCTCTATCTCTGCTTGGAATTCCCACCTTGCTCTATTCTGCCCTGTCATAGGCCCAAAGTGGCTTCTTTATTAACCAATGGAAATAAAGCAATTCACAGCACACAGAGGGGAATCTCACATTAAGAATCCACATTAAAAAAAAGGAAAGAAATTTCATCTGCTTGTGAGGCTGAACCAGCTTGAGAACTCCGTGCTTGTGACCAGATTGTCGTCTTAAAACCACCAATATTTGCTTTCACGTAAGAAAACAAACATGAAATGTCAGTCTCACCGGGTTGCTAAGTTCATTGTTAGCTCTAGCAGCTGATGTGTGCGTGTGTGTGGCTTTTCAAACATCAGTATGATGTTCATGGACTTGCTTAAACAGTTTGTCGCTAGTTCTTTTTTTGTGGAGAGGAAAAGACACTGAGAAACCAGAGATTAGGAAGTCAGAAGGCCTAACACACGTGTTCAGCCTGGGCCCCGTGGGCACTGTGCGTCCCAGGATAGCTGCAGATGTGCTTTTTTTTTTTTTTGCAGTGTCAATGGTCTTGACACCGCGGCAGTATTGGAGAACATTAAGTGTGCAGTCGGTTTCAATTTTGTCTTCTGAAGAGTGGGCACCTGTTTTTAAACTGCCAGTTCGCTATCTCAACCCAATTCTTCTGGGGCAGCACTCTGGACAGGTGTCCTCCACGAGACTGGAAGGGTTCTCTACATGGAAAGGAAGGACGCTTGGTTTAACTCTAGCTTTTTCCTGTTTCCTTGCTAGACAAGTGCCGACCAGCCCCAGAGTGTCGGCCGGATGCTCCCAGGCCGCAGGAGTTGGACATGGACTTGGTGTTCCTGGTGGACAGCTCCCAGGGTGTCAGCAGGGATGTATACCTTGGGGCTTTGCGGCTAGTGGATTCGGTGCTCAAGGATCTGGAGGTAGCTGCCCAGCCTGGCACATCCTGGCAGGGGGCACGTGTAGCCCTGGTGACACACACGACTGCAGGCTTTTGGCCTGGTGTGGGCCGAGCCCCTGTGCTTGAATACTTCCACCTGACCTCCTACGGGCATCGGACAGAGATGCAAAGGCAGGTTCGGGAGGCTGCGGGTCACCTGCTGCAGGGAGCCCCTGCCCTGGGCCACGCCCTGGAGTGGACGCTGGAGAAAGTGCTTCTGGCAGCTGCTCTGCCACGGAGGTCACAGGTCCTCTTTGCCATTGTGGCCAGTGAGACAAGCAGCTGGGACAGAGAGAAGCTGAGGACTCTGTCTCAGGCGGCCAAGTGCAAGGGCATCACATTGTTTGTGCTGGCTGTGGGTCCAGGAGTGGGAGCCCCAGAGCTTGCCGAGCTGGCTGGCGTGGCCAGCACACCCTCAGAACAGCACCTGCTACGCCTGGAGGGCGTCTCAGAGGAGGAGGTAGCCTATGCCAGCAGATTCACGCAGGCCTTCCTGAACCTTCTAAAAAGTGAGTGGCCCCGAGGGTGGGTATAGGTATAGGTGGGGATGTAGGTGGGTGGGGGCGTAGGCTGGAGGGATGGGTAGGAACTGGGTTATCCTAGGTAGTGCTGGCCACAGAAACTTACAGATGTTTGTATGTCTTTTTGAAACATTTTATTTTATTTTTTTAATGTTATTTTATTTGGTAGTTGAAAGTTTTTGTATTTTATATTTGTTGGTAATTTCATACAGGAAGATAATGTATGTAGATCACATCACTTCCCTTGCTTCAACTCTTCTGGAACCTTCCCTTACATCCTCCTCCCAGTTTTGTCATTTCCTCCTTCCTCCTCATTCTACCCCCCCCCCCCCCCCCCCCCCCCCCCCCCCCCCCCCCGTCCTTTCCTCTGAGTGCCTTTAGTGGTATTGGTTGGCCGTTGGTTCAGGGCCATTTACTTCAGGAACATGGGAACCCTACTGTGGGCAAACAAACCACTGAAGATGGCTGACTGTCCCCAGCAGCCATCCCTGTATTTGACAGCTTTTCAAGATACGGCTCCCAGTGATCTGCTGCAAGTACGATCATGCCACGCTTCCCAGATTTTTAACTCACACACCCATCCCCCGGGGATCTTTTTTTTTTTTAAATTAATTATTTTTGTTTTATGTACATTGGTGCTTTGTTTGCATGTATGCCTGTGTGAGGGGGTCAGAAGCCCTGGAACTGGAGTTACAGACAGTTATGAGCTGCCATGTGGGTGCTGGGAACTGAACCCAGGTCCTCTGGAAGAGCAGTCAGTGCTCTTAACTGCAGAGCCACCGCTACAGCCCCCTCTCCTGCTGGTGGGATGGGATCTTGGTCAGGTGTGGATCTAGTTCTGTAGGTCTGGGCTGGGGTCTGAGATTCTGGGTTTCTCATCAGCTTGAGAATGATACGGTTGGCCCATGGACTACAGGTTTTGTTTGTTTTTGGAGACAGAGTCTTGCTATACAGTCCAAGATGGCCTTGAACTGGTTGCAATCCCCCTGCCTCACCCTTTCAAGTGCTGGGATTATAGAAGTGTGCCACCATTTCAACTCCATGGGCCGCACTTTAAATAACAAGGACACAGAACTTTATTTTTCTTCTATTTTCTCATTAAGTTAGCACTCAAAGAAACAGGTTTCATCATGGCATTTCCATATATATATATATACACACACACGTATGCATGTGTGTGTGCACCATTGTACTTTGTTCTCACTCATTCCCCTTTCCTATTGCCCCCTCTCTGGCTGGTTCCTCCCCAGATAGCCCCTCTGCTTCCATGCCACACATATTCCTTTACCCTCCTCTGCCTCCCCTCTTGCAATCCTCTTTCTAGTTTCATGATCTACATATGCATACATGTACATGCCTCCACACACACACACACACAATTTAGATGTAAGTTCTGTACGTAGAGAAAGCAGGCAGTGTTTTCTATTATTATTAGGAAGTACAGTTTGAATTTTCAGAGTGAGGTCAGAAGTCCTTAGAGACTTTCCAGAAATTAAGGGTGACTCAAGAGCCTGGGTGTCCCTCTTCAGATTAAAGGGTGGGGCTGTGTGAGTGTAGCCTGGCTGAATTTCTCCCCTACATCCCCGCCCCAGCAGCCTCACCTCCCATCACACCCAGATGAACCTAATTCATGAGCAGCTAAGACCAGAGTGTACCCCCGACATCACAGTGGAGACTCAGCATGGGGTGTAGGGGTATTAGCCTGGCCAATTCCAGGTATTTGTCTTGCAGTAAGTAATTAAAAACCAAGCCAAACAAAGACGCTCAGGGTATGTGGGGAGCTATGGCTGATGCCCCTTACCCTTCATCCTGGGAGGCGAGAGTTCGTTCCTCAGTGGGTGTGACATCCCACGGGGGGTCTTGAGGAAGATCTACTCCTTCATCACTAAGGACATGAAGGGATTCTGATGGGTGTCTAGAAGTATTGCCATGCATATGTGCCCTCCTGTTCGACAGAAACGCCAGTGAGTTAATAATTCTAGTCCTAGTTTTGTTGCTCGTGAGCTGTGTGGTAGCAGGAGAAGCCCAGGGCTTTCTCTGGGCCTTGGGTTCTTGCTCTTTGCAGGGGTAGTGGAGACAGCGACAGCTCAGTGACTCTTTGAGCAGAACAGGCTGCTTTTCTCATCCATTTAATGAAATTTTGCTTTATTTTTGAGGTTTTATTAGATTGTACTTCATATTTTGTTATATTCTTTTATGTTGGGGTATTATTTATCTAGCAGAATGAATGCACTTTATGTTTTGGTTTTGCTTGCTTTTGATTTGATTTTTATTGTTTTATTTGCATTTATTTTTACATCTATTTTATGCTTTTTTTGTTCTTATTGTTCAATTTGGCCTGTATTTTCACATTGATTTTATTTCATTTTAGACTTTGCTTTGATTTTATGACTTTTGAATTTGATGCAGTATTTTGGTGGTGATTTTAGTAGTATTTGTAGTATTTTATTTTATTTTTATGTTCTATTTTTAATATATATATACCCCTGAGTCAGGGCTTCTCTGCTTGGGTTGTTTTGGAAACTCTGTAGACTAGACTGGCCTTGAACTTAGAGATCCACCTACCTCTGTCTTCTGAGTGCTGGGATTAAATGTGTGTACCACCACTGCCTGACTTTGAATATGATGTTTTTATTCTTTGAAAATTTCATATAATATATTTTGGTCATAGTCACACCTGCTTCTTTGCCTGACTCTTCCCAGATCACCCTGACCGCCACGCCCCTTCCCACCTTCACATCCTCTTTACTTTTAATAACTCACTGAGTCCTACATGCACTGCCTACATATTCATGGGAGGAGAAAAAGGGGAAGTGATGTGGGAGTGTCATATATCAATCTGTTGATTTCATTGGTTAAGCAATAAAGAAACTGCTTGGCCCTGATAGGTTAAAACATAGGTGGGAGGAGTAAACAGAACAGAATGCTGGGAGGAAGAGGAAGTGACCTCAGACTCGACAGCTCTGCTCTCTGGAGCAGAGACGCCATGCAGCTCTCTCCAGGGCAGACGCAATGAACTCCGACCCAGGATGGACTTAGGCTAGAATCTTTCCCGGTAAGACTGATGCCACACAGATTATCAGAGATGGGTTGATCGGGATATGAGAATTAGCCTGTAAGGGCTAGAGTTCATGGGCCAAGCAGTGTTTAAATTTGTGTGTCGTTATTTTGGGGCATAAGCTAGCCAGGCGGCCGGGGTGCTGGGGACGCAGCCCCGCCACTCCTATTGCAACAATAGTTGACCTATCAGGGCCCATACCCTTAAAGAAGACTAGTTTTGCCTCCCCTAGAAGCCATCAGCCTTCAGTATTTCTCAGACAGGAGACTAGTGATCTTTTTTCCCTCCGTGCTAGAATGCCTGCAGGCTGGGGACAGGCAGCCAGTTCTGCCCTGAGTTCTTGAGTGCAGCGGTAACTGTCACGTCCAGATGTCACTGCTTTGCCCTGGTGATCCCCGAACTCTGGCTTTCATAATCTTTGCACTGCCTCTTCCTTGAAGGTCCCTGAGCCTTACAGGGCGCAGAGTGGTGGCGGCCGTTAGATGTCCCATTTGTGTTGAGTTCTCCACTGATACTTACTCTTTTCTCTTAGATTATTTTTACATTTGATGTGATTTTATGTTTGATTTGATTTAAAATGTTTTCCTTTCAGGTGGAATAAACCGGTATCCACCCCCAGAGCTCACCGAGGAGTGTGGAGGCCCAAGCCGTGGGGATACCTTGCTGCAATTAGATGCTCCGACCAAGAGGTGAGCACATGATGAGGCTGACCCAGGGAGGATGCTGTCAGTCTCCGTACAGGCAATTCCAGTCCTCAGCGTGACCCAAACCATTCAGGAAGCTCCTGGGTTTGACAACTGTGATGATGCTTAGTGTTTCTTTTGTAATTTTTAAAGAAAGGGTCTCAGTGTGTAGGTCAGGCAGCTTTAATCATATCATTCTCTTGCCTCCCAAGTGCTGAGGATTACAGATGTGGTACCACTCCGGGCTCTCTTTTCTGATGATTCATGTTAGAAGTAAGAATGGACCTTACGCTGGAGAGATGACTCACAGTTCAGGGTACTTGCTCTTGCTCTCAGGATCCACATGTAGCCCTCAGCTATCTGTAATTCCAGTTCCAAGGGCTCCAATACCTCCTTCTGGCTTCCGTGGGAACCAGGCATAAGTGCATACAAGGCAAACACCCATATACATAAAGATAATGAAAAGCATTATAAGACCGATATTCAAAAAACCTTCAAAGAGCACATGGGTGCATAAAAGCACAAAATGAAAAGTCCCATCCCACCGTAGCATTCATCCTCCAGCCTCAAGTTTCAGGGGCAAAGTTGGTGATGTTAATGCCCAGTGCTACCTCTGGTTCAGCCACAGAGTAGTGTGAATCCTCAGCCCAAAGCCACGCCAGCAATGTCCACCAAGGGCGGGACCTCTCAGTTTGGTCATGTGACATGGTCTTTCAGGAGGTTGAACCTAGGGCCTTGCCCATGTAGGCAAGTGTTCCACTACTGAACTACATCCCCAGCCCAAGTCACTCGGTATGACAAGGACTGCTTTCCTACAGGTTGTCCAAGCGCCATTTTGGCATATCTGCCTTTGGTTATGACCCAGATACTCTCAAATCGCCAGACATTTTTCTAGAAGAAAAGAGAAAAATCAAGATGACAGCTATGGCTCAGCAAGAAGCAGCGGGGGATTATGAAATGCGCGAGTCGGACATGGAAGAAAACGATCCAGAAACACCAGCAAAAAATGGACGCTTGGGTACTACCCGTGGTGAGACGCCAAACCATGGCTTCCTCGCTCTCTGAGTGGGATTCACTTTTTAAAATCTCTCTCTTTAAATAAAAACTTCTTTGTACTGTGTTCCCATGTGCTTTTGAAACACCCCGTTATTCACAAACTTATGCACACAGGTGTAGAAATGAAGACATCAGAAAGAGCCCTCTTGCACCCCTGCAGAATACACCTCAGGGTATATTATGACACTTTCTTCCCAGGAGGTGATCCCAGGTCACAAAGAACCGAGGGTCTATTAAGGCGCTTCTCAACCGTCCTCTTGCTGAGACCTTGTAGACACTTCCTCATGTTATGGTGACCCCAACCATAAAAGAATTTTCGTTTGCTACTTTATAACTGTAATTTTTCCACTGTTATAAATCATAACGTAGCTATCTGATATGCAGCTTATCTGATATGTAACCCCTATGAAAGGGTCGTTCAACCCCCGAAGGGTTGTGACCCACAGACTGAGACCTGCTGGTCTAGTACAAACAACCCACCAACCAAATGGACGTCTCTTGCAGATGTGGTGACCTTCTCTTGATCTTGAACTGAATTCCCTGGTAGACTTCTGGGTCTATCAGTGTCCACTGTGGCGTATTCTCATCACGTTTATGGAGCATTTTAAAACAACTAACTGTAGGTTGGTTTTAGATCGCAACATGGAGAAATGTTGTCTCTTATCTGTGATTGACAGATTTAGCTGAACATTAAATAAATTATTGAGGGACATGGGGGGATTTACTGTAATGCTTCCTAAACTTTTTTTTTTTTTTAAATTTTCTGTATATGGGTATCTTGCCTGCATGTATGCCTGTGCACTACATGGGTGCAGTGCTCTTAAAGGCCAGAGGGGGGCATCAGATCCTTAGGGATTGGTGTTACAGACAATTGTGACCCACTAGGTGGGCTGTGGAAATTGAACACAGGTCCCCTAGAAGAACAGCCAGTGCCCTTTTGTTTGTTTGTTTTTTTGAGACAGGTTTTCCCTGTAGCTTTGGAGCCTGCCCTGGAACTAGCTCTTGTAGACCAGGTTGGCCTTGAACTCACAGAGATCCACCTGCCTCTGCCTCTTGAGTGCTGGGATTAAAGGTGTGCGCCACCACCACCTGGCTTCAGCCAGTGCTCTTAACCCTGTCTCCAGACCCTGACCTTAACACTGTCAAGAGAAAATGAAGAGTTTCTAGTGAGGAGTTAGCCCTAGTTGTATAAAAGGAGAGTTGCTGTACGTTCCTACCTGGCTCCTACAATTAGGGCTGCTGGCCAGGTGGCCACAGGAGCTATGTAATTTTTCTGTGGCTCAGGCTCATTGTTCTGATCTCTAAAATGGGAATTAGTTGAGTGCTTTTCTCTTAGGGTTGTTTTGAGGACAGCGCTTGTATTTTGTGTTCAGCACAAGCTAAGCAGACAGCTCTCTTAGCTGTTGAGATACGGATACCGTGTGTAGTGAGTTATCTGTTAGATTCCAAAGCAACAACCATCCAAGAGAAATAACAGAGCCAGGCAGCGCTGGAGTAGGAGCTCCTACAGTGGCTTCCCCTCCTTTGGTCAAAGGGAGCACTGGAAGAAGTTGCATGTAGATCATGTCTTCAGTTCAGAATACCCTCAGCTAACCTCCGCGAAATCGTAATGTCAGCGTAGCTGCCCTCCCACCCACCAGCACGCTCCCTCCCCCACACCCTTTCCCCTTTGTCACTAGATTTCATGGACTTGAGTAAAACCCTAGATGGCTGCAGTGTCTGCCAAGAAGGCAAAAGTTAATATTCATGGGAAAACAATGGCTAATACAAAATTAGGGGTTTCCCGTAATTGCTTGTTATTCTCCCATGATGTATCATATTCACTCAGAAGGCTCAAGACCATGAGGAATACTGAGTGTGAGGCTTCAAGCCAAAGCTTAGGGCTGGTTAGTGAAAGTGCTGAGGACCCGCCTCTAGTTCTGACCAATACGGTAACCACCGGTCACATTGGCTGTTAAAGTTGAGAGATTTGGAAATTCAATAAAAGTGAAGCTCCAGTTTCTTGGTTGACCCAGACACACCTCAAAGGCTCAGCAGCCTCATGGGTTAAATCGATGCTGTTACTGCAGAGATGAAGTGAAAGGCTTGGGCTCACGGTCATTGCAGAGATGCAGTGAATGGCCTGGGCTCACGGTCACTGCAGAGATGAAGTGAAAGGCTTGGGCTCACGGTCACTGCAGAGATGAAGTGAAAGGCTTGGGCTCACGGTCAGTGCTTGTTGCATTTGCCTTGCTATGAGAAAACTATCCGAGGCAACAAGTTGAGGAAAGGCGTGTCTGACTCAGGTCTCAGAGGTTTTGGTCGATAGCCCTCGTCTCTGTTGATCCCAGGCCCGTGGTGAGGCACAGCAGCATACTATAGGAGACAGAACAGCAGGCTGCTGACCTCGTAACAGACAGGGAGAAGGGGGAGAGTGATCTGGAACTGGGGACATGGTCTGACCATTAAAGTCACACTGCTAATGACTTCCTTCATTGAGCCCTCCTCCCCCTTAAAGCTTCCAGTGCTGCATAGCTGGAGAATGAACGAGCGTGTTCTGGGCCATTTCTGGCTCACACCCTAACCCCAGTGGAGAGTGAGCATTCCACACACGAGCGTGTGGTGGGGCATTTCATGTACATCATAACCCCAGCAGATGAAGCATTTTACAGGACGGTGGCTGGAGAGGCAGCTCAGCAGTTAGCAGAGCTTGCTGCTCTTACAGAGGACTGGAGTTCAGTTCCCTACACCCGTGTTCCTTGGCATACAACCACCTGTGACTGCAAACACAGAGACACATACACAGACATAGACACACACAGATGGACAGACATACAGACACCGACACAGAGACACACAAAGAGACAGATACACAGACAAGGAGATAGAGACAGACACACACACACTGAGAGTCAGTCATTTACACACACACACACACACACACACACACACACACACACACATCTTTTTTCCCTGGCCTCTGAACTCATCCCCAGCTTCCATCAAGCGCTGGGAAGGAGAACTCTGGGAAACTTAGGGAGTCTGCCTTGGGGTTTCTGTGAAATCATGTATTATTCATCTTGGGTTTCCCTATGGAAATATCACAGACTGGGCACGTAAGCAGCAGAAGTTTACTTTTCAGAGCTTTGCCTAGAGATCCAGGCTCAGTGTGCAGGCTGCTCGGTTTCCTTGGTGAGGGCTGTCTTCCCGACTTGCAGATGGTCACTTTCTTGTGTCCTCACATGGCCTCACAGGACATTTTCTTTCATTGCTCATGGAAGGAGGGCGGGAACAAGGTGGCGAAGAGACCCTGGTATCTTCTAAACACTAATCATATTTTATTAGGGTCTCACCCTTCTGAATATTTAATCAAAAGGCTCTAAATGCAAATGCAATCAGATCTGGGATTAGCACTGTCGTATGGATTTGAGGAGACGCAAACCTACCAGACAAACAGCTGATGGCTTCATGACTCCCACCCGTCCCAGGGCACAGTGGAGTTTGCTTTCTGGCATATTCCTGACAAAGGAGTTTGGTTTTCAATTCTCGTGGTTTTTAAGATTTATGTGTGTGGCCTGCATGTACGTCTGTATATCCCGTTCATGTCTGGTGCCCCCTGAGGTCAGAAGAGGGTCAGAAGAGGGTCAACCCCTGAAATTGGAGTTACAGACTACTGTGAGTGGCCATGTGGGTGCAGGGATGCAAACGAGGCCTGCCACTAGAGCAACAAGTGCTCACAATGGCCAAGTCATCCCTCCAGCTCCAGAGGCTGGGGTTTTTAGAGTTGTTTTTGTTCCTTTGCAGTCTGGTGACCCTGGTGGCATTTTAGAAGCAATGGGAATCAGCCTAAAGATAAAACATCTTAAATTTTGCTTATATATTTTTCACGTGTATGGCTGTCTTGCCTGCATGCATGTCTGTATACCATGGGTGTGGCTGGTGTCTGCAGAGGCCAAAAGAGGGCGTTGGGTGCCCTGGGAGTGGAGTTACATACAGATGGTTGGGAGCTGTTGCGTGAGTTCTGGGAACTGAATTCAAGTCCTCTTGAAGAACAGTCAGTGCTGTTAACTGCTAGACCATCTTCCCCGTCCTGGAACCAGCTCTATGTAGAGTGCTCAACCTATTTCTGCAATGATCATTTTTGTCTCGTCACAGAGGGATTACTGTCTGTTCCCAGCAACACACCTGCCAGGCACAGGAAGACATGGAAGACACGACCACAGACCTATGCAATCTTTTCTCCCAACCATTTATACATAGCCTAGGCTTCCCTACACCCAGAGGCCCTAGCCTTTTCTCTTTTCTGTGGTAGCATATTATGCGTCTGATTTGGGAGCCGGTGTTTTAACGAAGGGAATGAAACAGTAGATGTTCCGGCTCATTGGCAAAGCTGCTGACTGCTGGTGCCTGTCTCTTTTAGACACAGTCCCAGCTGTCTGGGCAGAGGGGAAATGCGTCTCTATCCAGAGGACGGTATTTGAGTTGTGATGCATTCATACTTCTGACTCCGACTCTGCCGTTCTTGAGTCTAGGAACTGGGGACCTGAAGGCTAAGATTCAGCCTTGGTTTCCTTCCTGCGGACGAGGTCTAGCTGCAGTTCCCCTTGGGTCTCCTAGATGGCAGCACAACCCTTCCGCTCAGCTTCTCTGGCGCCTCTAAAGACTGCGGAGGTCTTATCCGCCTTATCTGCTGTTCCCAACACTGCCCGGTCCACTTAGTGTACATTGTCTGAATACACGGGCTTTCTGCATTCTCGTCCGTATTTGCTCATGCCCACCACTAATCCTCAGATGGTAACGAATGTCATTTCCGGGACGAGGAAACCATTTTAGGGAAGGGAAAAGGTTTGACAAGGTGAAATTGGTTTTGAATTCCTTTTATCCACAGGCTACGGTTCTTATTTCTCCATTATGTTTGTTCCTATTATCTCTCACGAGAGGATTTTTAGCGTCACAGAGATGTGGTGTGGCGGGACGTGGTAGAGAACGACAGGTTTGGTTCTTGTGCCTTGCCCCACTCGTTCTGGACCTGGAGAGAAGCTGGGATAATACGGACAGTGGTTGAATTGCTGGTCAATCCTGATAGCAGCTTTGTCAACCCCCAAAGAGCTCTGGAGCGAAAAGGGGCTTCTCAGGGTTGCCCAGGGCAGACTCAGGTGGCTGGGTCAGTACCTCCTGCCTCCACAGCCACTGGTGTGGGAAGCTGAGGAACCACGTCTGTGGTTCTGGCACCTCTGCAGCTACAGCAGACCCTGAAAAGACCCCGCTGAAGGCTTTCTGTCCAGAGTTCCCCAGCAGTTGGGGCCAGGAGTCCTGCTTGAGGGGATATCCGGGAGGCACATTATTCCCGTCAATCTCTCTACTTGGAATGTCCTTTTCGTTCCATTTTCAGGTCTCACTATCTTGCTGGATGCAACAGGGCACATTCAGAGTTTGTGCATCACGTAAGGTCTGAGGATGTGGTCTTTGTGTCCCTCTCTGAGCCTCACTGATGGTTCCGCCCAGGCTTCCCTTCAGCAGAACCAAACAGAACTTTGTAGTTTCCTGAAAAGTTATATTTCATCCCATCTGTGCCCTCGACATTTCTATAGGAAATGTATTAACTTCGTTTATTTAGAAAGTAATTAGGGGCTGGGGGATGGTCCAGTGGGGAAAGGTTCTATACGAGCATATCTGACTTTGGGTCCCTAGCGCCTACTTAGAAAGCATGGCATGGTGGCGCATGCCTAGAATAGCAGCACTGGGGGGCGGAGCCAGGAGGGTCCTGGGTTCCTGCTGGCCGGCTAGCCTAGCCAATCTCTGAGTGGTGAGAGCGCCAGGCGCAGTGAGGGACCTTGTCTCGAGGCATAAGGAGGAGAGCTACAGAGGAAGACCCCTGACGCTGATTTGCCCTGCTGCCCTGCTTCGCTGCTCTCAGAACCAGCGTCTCCAGGCTTTCAGTGGCTCTCAGGGAAACTTCCAGGTTTCCAGAACCAGATCAGAACTGTCGAGACATCATCGGCTTCCAGGACTGAGCAAGTCCTGGGTTCTCAGCTTCTCAGGTGTGACTTAATAAATTCCCATTCTCTCTGTCTCTCTGTCTCTCTGTCTCTTTCTCGCTTTCTCTCTCTCACACACACAGACATATGTATGTATGTATATGTATGTATACATATGTGTGTGTGTATTCTCATCCCATTGGTCCCATTCCGCTAGAACAGCGGTTCTCAACCTTCCTAATGCTGCAGCCCTAATACACTTCCTCATGCTGTAGTGACCCCCAACCATAAAATCATTTTCATTGCTAATTCATAACTATAATTTTTCTACTGTTATAAATTTTAATGTAAATATTTGCTATGCAACCCGCCAAAGGGTCACGACCCTTAGGTTGAGAACCACTGTCCTAGAATCCTAAGGACGCTGTGAGCCTTGTTCCTGAGAACTCCTGCCTAGCCCATAGCTAGGCGCGTCTCATTTTACCTAAGATTTAACTCTCTAGGAATGCTCCATCGCGGGCCTTCTGTTAAAGACTTAGCTGCCAGACTGTGGTGTTATTGGGAATGTGGTGGAACCTTTAAGAGGTGGGACCCCGGAGAAAGGAAATAGGTCATTGGGGGTGTGCCCTTGAATGGCCCTTACGTCTCATTCTCTTTGCTGGCTGACTGCTGTGAGGTGAGCAGAGTCCTCTGCCTTGTGTTCCTTCTATAAAGTCTCTACCGGCTGCAGGCTCAGAACAAATGGGTCGTGTGACCATAGACTGAAAGCTCAAAATCATGGGTCCAAATCAACCAGCTTTCCTTCCTACAAGTTGATTTATTTCAGTCATTTAGCAGATTCCATTCTTAGGGATGACTCCCAGACACCCTCCATGCTTGCTTCCTTTCTATAGCTCTTGCTCTAGGGAGACCACTTTCTAGATTCTCCTTAATGCTTGTTTTCAGATTGATTTATATACACGAGAGTTTGGTCTGCATGTATGTGTGTGTACCACGTGCTTGTCTCTACCTTCAGAGGTGATAAGGGGGCATCAGATCCCCTGGAACTGGAATTAAGTGTGGTCGTTGAGTCACAGCATGGATGATAGGAATCGAACTCAGGCCCTCTGTGAGAACCACGAGTGCTCAAAACCACTGAGCCTCCTCTCCAGTCCCTCTGCCTTTGTTTATTTTGTATTCACTTCAAATACTAAGGCTCTGTGTACCATATCACAGCATGGAAAAGCTTCATGCATGCATTTTGGAGTTCTCATTTGGATTTGTTGTCTCATTAATTATCACCTTGTATTGCTTTGGGGAATATTAATTCTTATGATGAAACTAAGTTGTAGGAAGGTCAAGTGACTTCAAGCCTCATGTGATGAATCAGTGGTCTAAATTTAGAATGGAATGAATTTTGAACTATCTGGGCATCTGCTTGGCTCACTTTGCAAAACTTAAGCATTTTAGTCACTACGCGAATCAATTGCATGGCACTTTTAAACATATAGTGCATCCCATTGATTATATGAGATTGGAGGGTTTAAGACTGCTGGGCTCAGAATTTGGTTCCCAGCTGCGTTTAAAAGTACAGAAATCAATATGAGACTCAGGTGTGGTGGTGCCCAATATAAGCTCAGGTCATCCTCTGAAATACAGACCTTGAAATGTGAGACCCTGCCACAAACAGACAATTTCCCCAACACAAAAGCAAAATAAAACAAACAGAAAAGGTTAGCGATGGAGTTCTTTTAAGTCTTATCCCCAAGCGTGCACAGGTAAGCGTGCACACACACATGTGCCTGCACACGCGTGTGCGTGAACACACACACACACACCTGTGCAGTAGGTTGAAGTAGAAAGATCAGAGAGTTCAAGGTTCATGACTGTCTACATAGTGATGTCTTGTCCCATAAAATAAAATGAGTCCTGGTAACACAGCTCTGTAAACCAAGAGGCTTAGCAGCTCAAGGTCATCCTCGTCTACAACATAAATTCAAGGCCAGCCTGGGCTAGGGGAAACTTGATCTCAAAAACAAACAAAAATCAGTATTAGCCTTTTCTAAGCAGGGACCGCGTTACTCCAGTGTGATTTGGGTGCTGTTTTTCCTTGAGTTTTGTCATCCTCTGTACTAGACCATTCCTTTGCTTTTAAAATAGCCTCAGGCTGGCAGCTAAGAAGCCTGGGAACCGGAGAACCAGCCAACCACACTCAGCCTCAGATCAGGGAACCACATTACCGTGAACTAAATAAGCATCTGCTCTCAGGTGCGCTGGGCTAGGAGTGACTGTCATTGGAGGGGAGCTGTGACTAGGCATGCTCATGGGCTCACCGTCACCTGGCAGTTTGTTTGGTCACTGAGCTGGCCTAGAGTCAGTTTCTAGAGGTTGACTGAAAAAAAAAAAGGTATAAGGGTCTAAATTGTCCACGTGAGTAGGCCAGAGAAAGCATGTAGGGGCAGAGGACAGCCTGCTCCATCGCTCCTGAGCCTGCGGTAACTATGCAGCAGCTGGCTGTAACGGATGGCAAGCTGTCCAACGGGCTGAGAAGGAGATCTTTGTTGTCAAGAGTCGCTGAGATGAGGGGGTTGTTACCATACTATTTTCAAACCTGTCCCCAGTGATGCTCACAGGGAACCACAAGGACTCCCAGACAGGACTACAAAACCCAGAAAGCATTTTGGTGTTTTCTAGTAAAACTGAAAATCCAAATCCTTTAGTGGGTGCTCAGCAAATTCATCCCCAAACTTATAACCTGGAAACTCACCAACACACGTGTACACCCCCAACCCTATTCACAGCATCCTGGTCTTTAAAGCCCCAGGATGCAAACAACCCCCAGGTGCTGCAAGACTGAAATGTGGGTGGTGCCTTGACAAAATAGAGGGCTGGTGGGATGGCTCAGTGGGTAAGGACACTTGATGCCAAACCTGAAAGCTCGGGTTTGATCCCCAGGACCCACGTGGAAGGAGAGTAACCCCCGCAAGTGATTTCTGACCACGTGCTTGCTGCAGCAAATGTGCACATGCACACACAAAACACACAGACAAGTGTAGTTAAGAACTGGATTAGCAAGGATGAAAATAAATGATTGCAGCTGAACTGAGATTCAGCAACAAGAATACATCTGAGAAGATACATTTTGATAGCAAGACAAAGACCCAAAAGTATACATTGTACATCTTCAGCGCTGGGGCTACAAAGCAGGAAGGTTTCTTCTTCAATCCTCTTAACTGTGGCCAGTGGCCAGCGGTGGCAGGATGCTGCAGGCTTGGGGTGGATAGAGCAGGATTTACATCGCTGTCTTAGCATTATTTATTTCTCCAGATAGATATTCATATCTTCTACAAATGTATATTGCTTGAATTTTCCCTCTTTCCAATCCTTTTCCTTTCCAATTCCTTTTTCAATGTTCTCTCTAAGCTTCAATATAGACAACAATTAAATTATGTTGTCAGTTACATGATCAAAGAAGAATAAAATGAAGATGTGGTTGCCATGCAAGTCAGGATGTCAATGTGATGGGGGCTCTGATGTTCTGTGCCCCTCCGCCTCCCCCTCCCCAGGGAGTAAAGAACTTGTCTGTCCACTGCTGGGCAGGTGGGTCATGCCCGTATTCCTAGCACTCAGGAGGCAGAGGCAGGCAGATCTCTGTGATTCTGAGGTCTACATAGTGAGTTCCAGGACAGCCAGCAGTCTCAGAAAACCGAGGAAAAGGAGGAAGACAAGGAGGAAGATGATGAGGAAACCGGACAGGACTGAGAGAAAAACAGGAAGTAAAAGTCGTTTGTTCCTTGCATAAATATGCACTGAGCACACACCTGTGCTAAGAATTCTTCCAGAATATCCCATTCCAAGGATTTAGCTGTGAAGAATAAAAACAAACAAACCCAACAATTCTTTCCCTTTTGGGGGAATTTACTAATTTTATAGCCTGGTCTCCTCTGCTGTCTTGTGCTTCCTGACTGAAGATGTCATGTGACCACCCTCCTCCTCCATGTGACCACCCTCCTCCTCCTCCATGTGACCACCTTCCTCCTCCTCCTCCATGTGACCACCTTCCTCCTCCTCCATGTGACCACCTTCCTCCTCCTCC
>NW_026067915.1:6676269-6813470 GCF_014885135.2 Alexandromys fortis | reverse complement strand
CCCCCCCCCCCCCCCCCTCCGCCCCCTCCCCGCGCCCCCCCTCCCCCCCCTCCTCCTCCTCCCTGTGACCACCCTCCTCCTCCTCCCTGTGACCACCCTCCTCCCGCTCCTGCTGCATGCTGTCCCTCCTGTGATCAACTGTATTCAACCCTGAGCCAAAGGCACCCTTCCTTCCTTCCTTCCTTCCTTCCTTCCTTCCTTCCTTCCTTCCTTCCTTCCTTCCTTCCTTCCTTCCTTAATTTGCTTTTGCTAGGTGTTTTGCCACGATACCCAGGAAAGTAACTAATAAAATGGCCATACTGAATATGGCCTATCAGTTACCTGTTTTATATATTGCTATGTAACAAATTGTCTGGCTCTTAATAGGTTTGTAAACAAACAAACAAACAAACAAACCCTTTTTTCTTTCTGGTACACAGATACCCCCCACCCCGTGTGTGTGTGTGTGTGTGTGTGTGTGTGTGTGTGTACTTGAGTGCATTTATATGTGGGGGTGCAGGCACTCGTGTGCCATGGGGCACTTGTGGAAGTCAGGAGCTAACCTTGGGTACCAGTCCTTGACTTCTGCCCTGTTTACTGCTGCCCACTCAAGGCTAGCTGGCCTGTGAGATTCTGGGGATTCTTTTGTCTCCACATTGCACTGTGTAGAAGTGCTGGACTTACAGATGGAACACATGAGATGTATATTTCAGTTACCAGCTGTGGCTGGAGGAGACCAGTTCTTTCTTCCTGTTTCATATCGTCGGACTATTTCTACTACACTAAGGGCTGGAAGGAGGCAAGTTGGGTGTGGTTTGATAGGATACAGTCACTCATGTCAGGGAAAGCATGGAACAGGAGGTGGCTGGCTATGCTGTGTTCACAGTCAGGGAGCAAAGAGAGATGGGTGCTGGTGCTCATCTCATACGCTCATTCTCTCTTTTCATTCAGTGTGAGAACCGACACTCGGGGTGTGTCTCCCAGGTGACTCCAAACCCAGATGAGCCATCACAGTGGTATAAATCTCCCCGTCACACACATTGTATGACCACAAACATTTTTAAACTAAAGTCTCCTGTAGCCCACGCTAGAAACCAGCCAGGACTCCAGCTTATTCACAGACTCCAGCTTATTCACAGGATCCCCAACTCCTCTAACATCCAGTTCACATGGAGGAAAGCCCATTATCTCTATGTATGTGTGTCTGAGGACATGTCACATGAGTGCAGGCACCCGTGTAGACCAGAAGAGTGTGTTGGATCCCTTGGAGCTGGAGTTACAGGCAGCTGTGAATTGATGAACATGATTGCCGGGGATTGAACTCTGGTCCTCTGGAGGAGCAGCCAGTGCTCTTAATTGCTGAGCTGCTTTTCCAGTCCTCCACGTTTTTACCTTTAGTTCTGTTTCTCTTAGTGGGTTAGTTTCAGTTTTTCGGACCAGTCATCTTCAAGAGTCTTGAACAAACACTTTCCCACTAAACCATTGAAATAAGAGTCGGAGGGCTGGGCACTTCCTCCTAGAGCACTCCCACTAAAGAGCGGCTTCTTGATACCCGGACTTGAGCAATAGAAAGCTTGCTGCCTTGTTGCCCATCCCCAGTTCTGTTTTCCTGTCAGAAAGACTTCCACTTTCTGATTGATACTGACAGGGTGGCTTAGATATCGACATATTAGGAGTGTATCTTATGTGCCTATATGCAGCCATATCTTCTCGTAAGTGCTGCTCCTACTACCCTGCTCCAGATGTTGCAAGAACGACCTTTCCTAGGGAAAACCGAGAAGGAAAAATGAAACCATTTTTCATAAACTGGCTAACACACAACAGAACTGGCCAGAGAATGCGGTTTTTGGATTCGGATTTGAGCGAGGATGGGGAAAAATGGTTGGGCTTTAAACAGCTTCCCACATTCATATATACAAAATGAGCCCCCCCCCCAAAAAAAAAATGAGGCCCAAGGAGAAATACAAAGGAATGTCCCACTCCAGGCTGCCATAACTCACAAGATGAGTGCTTTAACACAAAATGAGGCGGTGGAAGATGTCTACTTAAGTACAGTAGAATCAAGAAAAACTAACTCTGTTCTCACCGAAGCCCCAGGAAAACAAGCAGAGGATTGATTGGCACAAAGGGAAAATCTCAAATCCCCATCCATGGGATGTCGCTGCTAACGCTGTGGAATCCAGAGAATCTGTTTTCACCTGTAGCATGTTAGTTTGCTCCGACTCCTGATCCCTCGCTCTGTCTCTCCCCACTCACCTGTAGCATGTTAGTCTACTCCCCCCTCCCCATCCCTCTCTCTGTCTCCCTCCGCAGGTGCTCATCACTCTTGAGCATACTGTATCATTTCTGGTATTTGTGTGTTATTTTCACCTACCCTTCGCTCAGGCCCCAATAGTGCGAGTCTCACAAAGGCAGATGTGGACGCTGTTTTGAGTCACTGATGTGGAGCGGGCTTTACCTACAGTTCTGATGGCTCTGAATTCAGTTGTCTTTGGCTGGTGGTGATGCAAAAAAAGAAAAAAAAAAGTAAATGGTTGGCTGGTGGCATCACTGGGGAGACAGAGACAGGCAGATTCAAGTTCAAGGTCAGCCTGGTTGATGTAGTTCTAGGATAGCCAGGGCTACACAGAGGAAACCCTGTCTCAAAAGATGACAAAAAAAATCACAAAACAAAATAGTAAATGGAAAAATCCCAGAAAGAAGCAATATAAGTAAAGCCCATTGTTCTGAGTAGCATGGTGAACTCCTGTACCATCTTGCCCCATTGTGCCCAGAATGGGAATTTCCCCTTGGTCCAATGTGTCTGAGTAGTCATTGGAGTAACCAGGGGACACTGCAATGCGCATGTCTGAGTGAGAAGGTCAGTAGAAGCTAACAGTGTGGTGAGGGTCTGTCTCGCATGTCCCTTCATTTCATGCAATCATTGTATCATTTCATAGTATCACGAAAAATGTAAGTATAGGGTAGGAAGATATTCAGAGAGAGAGAGAGAGAGAGAGAGAGAGAGAGATCACATACTCTTCTTACTGTGTATTATCACAACTGTTCTTTTTATTATTAGTTATAATTTCTAATATTTCACTATACTGAATTTATAAATTATACTACAGCTACGCACATGGGGAGCAAAAATAGTATATGTAAGATTTGGTTCTATATCTGGTTTCCGTCATCTATTAGGGGTAGGCTTGGAATGCTTCTCCATGGATAAAGGGGGGCTGTTAGAGTTCAAAAGCTTAAAATAGTTCCTAGAATTTGGAGATTACTCAATAAATATCTTGGAATAAATGGAGTTGCTTCTGCACACCCCACCAGCACACAGACCTCTCCATCAGTAGGTGTTAGTGAGGAGAACAAGCAGTTGGTCTCAGGCCTTTGAACAGACAGCTGCCTGGGAAGTTCCCGAGCTCCATTTCATTACAAAATAAGAAAGCACAAACTCAAAGACTAGTGGACAAATTGTCTGATGAGGAACAAATTGTTGGATGGTGGGCTAGAGGAGATACGTTGAGAGGTAAGATGACTTAGAATAAGTACAAAACCCAAGAAGAATTGATGCTCTTGGCTTCATTGAGTGCCATGTGCAGTTCTTGATTGCTGAGCCAAGAGTAGGAACCTGGAGGGGGAGCATTTCCTAGTAATAGATACAGACTCTGCCTGCCAGCTAGCCCTGAACACTTGGACTCATGCCTCCTACCGCACTGTATTCTTCAGCAAGTAGCTGGCCAAGCAGGACTGGCTTCCATGAAAAAGATGAGCACCAATGACACAGAAAACAAAAAAATATCAAGAGAGCAAAATGGAAAAGCTTCCTGTGTCAGGAACCTGAGAAAAACAGGGCATGGTGGCACACACCTTCAATTCCAGCATGTAGGAGGCCGAGAGGGGCAGATCTCTGTGAGTTTGGGCCAGCCTGATCTTCATACTAACTTATAGGGCAGCAGAGCTATATAGTGAGGTCCCAGCCTCAAAAATGAAAACAAAGAAATAACCAAACAGCAAAACAAAACAAGCAAAAACAAAAAATTCCCGAGAAAGATGATGTTGCCAAGAATAAGAAAATATGGAACAAATAAAGTAAATAGGGGAAAAGAAAAAAAAAAACTCAAAAGCTTTTTTTTTAAATTTTTTAATTTTTTATTTTTTTGCAACAAGAGTTCAAAGAATAGACCCTAGGATGCAAAGAAGATCCCCTTTTAGAATGCTAGGAAGAAGCCCAATGATGGGGCTGAATACAGGAAGGTCTGAGCAGCGGGGAAACGAACAAGAGGTCTCTGCCTACAAATGATAGTGGAAGAGAAGAGATGCCACTTGTGGAGCCAGGACAATTCTTGAAACACTTCAATACCAGCATTGCAGCCGTGAGCTCATAGCAGCTGTGGGTACCCACAAAAGACTTAAACAGATCAGGCCAACAAGATCAGTCAACATCCCAGCAGGCAGCACTAGTTAGACTCCTGGCTTAGGGAAGCAAAGATGAAAACAAACATAAGAACAACAACAAAGAAGAAGAGGATGTGGTGGTGGTTTGCATGAGAATGGCCCCATAGGTTAGTGTTTGAATGCTCAGTTTTTCATTGGTGGAGTGTTAAGGAAGGATTAGGAGGTGTGGCCTTGTTGAAAGAGGTATGTCACTGGTGGTGGGCTTTCAGGTTTCAAAAGCCCAATCCAGGACCACTCTCTCTGTCTCCTGCTTGTGAATAACATGTAAGCTCTCAGCTACTGCTCCAGACCCATGCCTGCCTGCCTACTGCCCTACAACCTGCCATGATGGTCATTGCCTAACCCTCTGAAACTTTAAGCAAGCTTCCAACTAAATGCTTTATTTTCTAAGTTGCCTGGGTCATGGTGTTTCAACAGTGACTAGGATAGATATGATTGTAGGAAAGGGACCTGTTGGGGAGCATCCAGAAAAAGTAAGAGGGGGAGGGGTCTGGGGGTAGACAGGATCAAGATACATTGTATACATTAAGAAATTGTCAAAGAAAAACTAAAAGATGTTTAAAAATTGACCTTTGAGAACCAAACACATTGTCAAAGCCTATAATACCAGCACTGGAAGTGGAAGCAAGAGGTGCAGGAATTCAAGACCATCCTAGGCTACATAGCAAGTCTGACCGGTCTGCTAGCCTGGGCTAAAGACCTCACCTGGAAACAGAAAAGGAAAGGAGAGAAAAAGAGCAGGCAGGCTGACTGTGAATACCAGCCCCTGACGCCAAGCCTGACACCCAAGTCTCTTCTGTGAGAACCGCAGGGTGGAAGGGAAGAACGCTAAACTCACTGGACGGGGGCAACACACACAATACAACACACACAATACAACACACACAATACAACACACGCAATTTTTAAAAAAGAAAAAAGAAACACTATAATAATTGCCGCTTGAGTTGCTGATCTGAGTTGTATTTATTTTAAGAAAAACCATTCAATGAAGTTGGGTTTGGGATTAGATCAGGAAGTCCAACAGTTTCCAAAGTGACCCTAAGCATACTTCTGTCATTTTGTCCAGCAAATTCATACACGTCCCATTCTCAGTACTTGGGGTTATAAAATCAAAGTATCAGTCATCAGTGCCAAATATTCAACCAAGATTTGTTTCCTTTTCATGTAAAGTGAACAAATATATCCATCTCATTAGTAGGAAAATTTGCTTTCATTCTTAATAAATGGTAAAATTACTTGTAACACCAAAGAATTGCTTTAAAATAAATGTATGTCAATGAAAAAAAAAACAAAGAATGCGAGGAAGAAATAAAGATGAGCTGGAAGAACTTAGGGCTGGGGTGAAAGGGAAGATTGAAACCATTATATGTTAGAAGCAGAAAGAGAAAAAAGTCATCATAAAAATGTAGCCAAAGTTAGAAACGATCATAAAAGGATCAGAGAGGAGACAGTAGAAAATTAAAACTGGCTTCTGTGGCTAAAATTAGAAAAAAAAGTGAAGCATAAGGGGCTTCAATGTCATGGAATGAAGGAAATCTGAAGCACAAATATCAAGTTGATCGTGACAGCCCAGGCTCTTTCTTTATGTAAAGGCTCACATGTGTTATCTGCGCAGGAGAAAGTCACTATCAGGAATGTTAGATGCTGTGTGCGTTGCTCACTCAACACTGACAGAAATATAGAGAGCAACTTACTGAAGGGAAGAGGGCTGAAGGTTCCAGAGGGTTTAACCTGCGGTGACCTGGCTCTGTGCATGGGGCAGGTGGACATGGCAGCAGGAGTGTGCCGCAGAGGAGATTTGTGTACTTGATGAGTGACAAGGCAGGCAGGAGTCAGCAAGGGGCCATATAACCCAACCGCCTCCCGCTGATCTTCCTCCATTTGGGTCCTACCTCCCAAAGCTCCCAGAACCTCCTCAAAGAGCACCTCTATCTAGGGACCAACTAGTCATAATCTTAATAGTTCAAATGTTGATCAAAAGTCCAAATTCAAGTTCCCACCCAAGATTCCAGGCAAACCCTTAGCTGTGAGACCCTTTAAAATGTACATACTCCTGACATTTAATAGCACAGTGTAGGCATACCCATCCTAAAAGGAAGGTGAGGGAGAATAGACTGAAATCCAGCACCGAAAACAATCTTCAGCTCTGTACCAGACATTAGAACACATGGCGTCCTGATGTGAGCCCCAACAGCCTTGGGTAGCCCTACATCTCTGGCCTTTCCATTTGCAGGCCACATGGCGCCTCTCTTCTGGCTGACATTGCCACATGGCACCTCTCTTCTGGCTGACTCCACGTATTGCCTGCAGCCTTCCTCAGTGGATGTTCCACAGTCTTAGCATCTTCCACTGTCTGGGGTCTTCTTTGGAACTTTAACTTCATCTCTTATCCTTTTGGGGGCTCCCTGCCAGGAACCTGACCCTGCTCGCGAGGACAGGAGGTAGAAGTTGGCTAGGTTGTTTGGGGCAGGGATCTGGGAAGAGCTGCATTTTCATTCTTGGCCAGAGGCAGGGAGTTTCCTTGATTCTTGTTGTGGAATGCCAGAAGGGAGAGGCTCCATCTTACCTCCTAAGTGAGGGTCGTGTGGGGGTCATGCTAAAACTCCTGTCCAGATTTGAGCCCTTTCTGCTGAATGGACGGCTTTGGAACTGCATCTCTGGAGGTTCATGGTAAAAATGAATTATCTCTGCTTCCCAATTCCAGCCTATCTCATAAGTTATTCTTGGGTTACTTCCTCAGAAGAAGGATTATTATACTAGCCTTGATTAGGTCTCAGCTGAGGTTCATTAAGGGACAACTTTCCTCCTGGTCAAAATAATGAAAAGTATCCTGGTCCTTCGTGGAGACATGACATTCTGATCTGCATTGAAGACTACATTATGTACCACTGTTTATTCAATTAGGAAAATCCAGCTGGGCCTGTCAGTCACCTGATCAAGAGACTATCCTTCAGCAAGGCCAGTTTACCTTAAGCCATGCTAAGAAGATGGGAGAACATAATTATCTTTTTAATGAGATAATGAACTCTTCCTACCCAGAAATCCTGCCCTTGGTGATGTTGCTTTCAGAACTTGTGGAAGGAGCTGCGGGTTGCGTTCCTGCTGCCTGACTTCTGGCCACCTGGCTAGCTTATGCCCCGAAATAACAACACACAAACTGTATTCATATAAACACTGCTTGGCCCATTATATCTAGACTCTTCTTGGCTAACTCTCACATCTCGACTAACCCATTTCTAATAATCTGTGCAGCATCACGAGGCAGTAGCTTACCGGGAAAGATTCTAGCCTATGTCCATATTGGGCAGGAGCTTCATCGCGTCTGCCCTGGAGTGGAGCGGCATGGTGTCTGTCTCACTTCCCTTCTTCCCAGCATTCTGTTCTGTTTATTCCACCCACCTATGTTCTAACCTATCAGGCCAAGCAGTTTCTTTATTAATTAACCAATGAAATCAACAGATTGATATATGGCACTCCCACATCAAGAACTGACACCACGCAGCTTACCTGAGCCTGCCCACTTTTCTGAATTACTCATAAAAGCAGGTGGGGCACCCAGCCTTGTTTACAGAAGTGAACACATGTGGCTCTTCCGTCTTAGTTAGGAATTCTCTTGCTGTGAAGAGACTCCATGACCACAGCAACTCTTATAAAGGAAAACATTTAGTCAGGACTGGCTTACAGTTCAGAGGTTTATCCCATTGTCATCACGGCAGGAAGCATGGTGGCATGCTGGCAAACATGGTGCCGGATCAACAGGCAGCAGGAAGGGCGAATACCACTCTGGGCCTGGCTTGAGCATCTGAGACCTCAAAGCCTGCCCCAGTGACACACTTCCTTCAACAATGCCACACCTACTCCAACAAGGATGTACCTCCTAATAGTGCCTCTTCCTATGAACCTATAGGAGCCATTTTCTTCAAAACCACTACATTCCACTCCCTGGCCCCCATAGGCTTGTAGCCACACGAGAATGCAGAGATGCATTAAGTCCAACTTTAAAAAGTCCCCAGGTTGTGTAACAGTCTCAATCCTGTAAAAGTCCAAAGTCCGAAGTCTTTTATGAGACCCACGACAGTCTCTTACTGTAATGTCTACTAAATCAAACCAAGACCAGATTAGATACAACATATAAAGGCACAGGATATACACTACTATTCCTAAAGGGCGGGAAGGGAGCACAGTGAGGAAATACATGACCAAAGCGAGACCGAAAACCAGCAGGTCAAGCTCCAAGCGCTGCATCTCCATGTCTGATGTCAAAATGCTCTTCAGATCTCCAACTCCTTTCAGCCTTGTTGACTGTGATGTGCTCTTTCTCTTGGGCTGGTTCCACTGCCTTTTGCACTCTCCTTAGCAGGTATCCCACGGCTCTGGCCCAGCTCACACAGTTATACACACATACAGTCATGATCTAAAGAGTCCAGGATATGCTTAAGCTGTTAGTAGGCTTTGGTGTCATTGCATGCTACTGTTGGACTGGTAGGCAAAAGACAAGAGTTGAGGGTAACAGAGGCTTTGACCAGGGAATCCAGGATTGCTCTTTGGGTTCTTAGTCTCATTATAAAATGCCTATGCAGTTTTCCTGAATTATTTCTTGCCTCAATTAGTTGAACTAGTTTCCTTTTAGGGAACAAAGGATGCAACAGCCCAATGTCAGGTGTATGCAGCTGGGACAACCACAGTGAGCACTGATATAGGGCATCCTGATAATGTATGACTTGCTCATTGAGTGGAATTAGCAGGGAAAACTTGAGAGTCCTCTCTTTTAATATCCTTTAAAGACATCTTTACACAATTATGATTATGCTTGACAGATGGTCGTTGATTCAGGAATAAACAATGGCACAAATATGCAAACACAGAGTTACTCAATAAGTCACACAGAGAACAAGTTTCCCAAGAGAACCAAGAGAAAGAAGCAGAAAAGACTCGAGTTTTGGGTATTTCTTTTAAGTGTTTTCATTTGCTTGAATATGTATGGACCACTTAATGTGTACTTGTTTCTTTAAATTTTCAACTTATATAATGTATATTATCTCATAAATTGCCATGTGCTATTTGAGTTCACTGGAAAGCTGGTTCTAGAAGTGGGACACCCTCTTTCCCTCTGTCAGACTCAAGCACACTTGTCTCAAAATGTAGACATAAGTCACTAAATAATCCCACACTAGTTTGGAATTATGATTAATAAAAGTGTTATTTAAGGGGAAAACGTACAGATCACTGTCCTAGACAACAGCCCTCTGTGCGACCAGGAACAAAGTCTAGTAGCCGGAAGTGCATCTGGAAGCGAGAGAGAGAGAGAGAGAGAGAGAGAGAGAGAGAGCGAGCGCAGGACTACCGCTGCTTTTTAAAGCAAAAGAGACCACGCCCAAGAAGGCTGGTATCTTCAAGGCTTGGCTGAAGGAGCCGAAGGAGCTCCAGTAGCATCAAAATATCTTCTTGTCTGGGGAAGGGCTGTCCCCTTAACAGGGGTGGGAATAGCAAAACAGACCCCAATAAAAACATCATGCCTTAAAAACAGCAGAGTACCTTACCCATCTAAGATCATGTTTATCTATTAAAAATGTCTAGAGTGAAAAGGAGGGGCTGGGAGGTTGGCTGTGGGATGCTCATTCTTGGAGAGAAAGCCCAGTCGGGAACTCTAACCAGCTGCCTCAGTTTCCCCAGTTGATGTCTACTGGATGTTCTAAATATTTGGTTTAATGATGCCTGTCTGTCTGTCTGTCTGTCTATCTATCTATCTATCTATCTATCTATCTATCTATCTATCTATCATCTATCGTCTACCTGTCTATCTATCTATGAATGTATCCATGTACCTATCTGTATGTCACTTATTGATTATTATTTCACTTGAACTTAGTGTTAAGAAATTTTCCTAACACCAGCTCTCTGCCGATGGAAAAATTCTAATAAAGTCAAATCACAACAAGCCAAATTAAAAACACAATCCGTGGAGGGAGGGGAGGGAGGAAAAGAGACCATGAGGGAACCTTTGGAGGAAGTAGTTTAAATAGACTGGGGGAGTGGTCCTGGCAGATACATCCTCAGCTGCACTCACTGAGAGAACCGCCTGTACACATTCGCCATGTTCCCTTTTAAAAGGTGGGCCTGCCCACCTCCCAACTCTTTCTCGTTTTCTCTTTCTTCCTCGTTCCCTTTCTCTCTCGCTCCCTCTCTCTTTCTCTTCTGCCACCCTTGTCTTCAGGAACTGGTCTCTGCCCCCTACTCTGCCCCTTTCTCTGCTCCTTTTCTCTCCTCTTAAAATAAACCTATGCGCACCTTTTTGCTTAGCGTGACTTCTCTTTGTGGCATTTTTTAAAATTACAACACCATGCCTTCCCAAACTTCACCAAAACCAATGTGGTGGACCAAAAAAGTACTGTTTTTTTTTTTCCTCACCAAGGGGGCTGACAGCAGGGAATCTCAACTCAAAGATAACCTCACAGTGGAAAAGGATCCAATAGTTACATAAACTCAGTATCACATGGAAAGGATTCATTCAAAAAGAAATGGGGAATCTGAATTCAAGGAAGTCAAGTAGGTAGAGAAATAAGGACCCAGAGATGTGAACTCCATCATTACCTAGCCCTGCCCAGTCTCAGCATCATCAACTGATTCCCAGCAGAGTAAAAGAATAATCCCATCTAATTTACCATCAACTTCAGAGATGCCTGACTCTTTCTCTACCTGAATTCCCACTTAGTCTTTCTTCCACTGTGAACTCCTTCAGTGGCTTGAACAGCACCTTTCACTATAGTCTTGTTAGAATTTTGGCGTGTGCTCCCTCAGGCTGACTCACAGTGTCTCGTGACTGCTTAGATAATGTACTCCCCACCCCTTTCTTCCCTAAATCATGTGTTCCCACCTCCAGCATGGAGCAGGTCCTGGAGCCATGACTAGGGCAGCGAGGGAATAAAGAACACACACACACATGTGCACACACACACACACACACACACACAGAGACACACACGTACAGAAGTGGTCGAATTGGGTAGCCTGTGTGTACTCTGATGGAGTTGGACAAACTCCACAACTCCCTAGAAACTCAGTGTGTTTATTATGTGCACCGCAGTGCAGAGGGTTAGCTAGTCTCAGAAGGAGGCCTCTGTAGCTCAGCTGCCTCAGGCTGTAAACACTGGGAGAAGATGCTGTAGCTGCTGGGTTTTGTACACACTGATCAATTATTCATAAACACTTGTACTTGTGTACACTGTCAACATCAAATTTGGACCAGAGGAAGGCGCCGGCATGTAGCGAGTTGCGTGGTGTCACACCTGATGGAGATGTATAATCAACTCCTGAGATGGCTAAGGCCTGACCTATGCTATGATCACGCAATGATTATCAGCTGCCTGCATATGCGTGAACCTATGGGCAGTGCCCACCTGGCAGTTCGGAGTTGGCAGCCCATGCCTACTTAAGGGCTGGGAGAGGTTTGCCCGGAGAGAGAGGAGAGAGAGAGAGAAAGAGAAGGAGGAGGAGATAAATTGCTGTAAATAAAGTCCTGAAAACTGCTGCAAGAAGAGCTCCGGGTGTTGCGTTTTTCCTTGCTGGTCAAGGTGGGGCGCGGCACCGGCATCCCTCTGAGCCTAACTCCAGGGGAAGGCTTTGTCACTCCAGTGGATCTGAGTCATTGGGTCTGTGACATGGCTATTGCCATGTCAACAATGCATACTCACCTAGGACTTCATTTCCTCTTTGCACATTCAGACAAGGCTCTCTCCATGCCCTATAGTGTGTTCCTGGGGCATTAGTTGCACAAGGATTCGGTCTTACTGCAAAGCCCACAGGATATCTTCATTTGTCCTTGCTTTCTTCAGATAGTAACCATGTTTAGTCATTTAACTCCTTAAACCTGGTTGTTAGAGCAGATGGAAGCTGTGTAAATTTAGAACAATAAAAAAGGCAAAATAAGTATATGGCAGTGTGTGGGTGTGGTGGTTTTTTAAAGAAAATGGCCTCCAAAGAGAATGGCACTATTAGGTGGCTTTGCTGGAGGAAGTGTGTCACTGTGGAGGCAGGCTTTGAGATCTCATATATGCTCAAGTCACATCTAGTGTCTCAGACCACTTCCTGTTGCCTTTAGGTTGAGATGTGAGAACTCTTTGCTCCTTCTCCAGCACAGTGTCTGCCTGCATGCTGCCTTGTTTCCTGTCAAATGTTAATGGACTAAACCTCAGAACTGTAAGCGAGCCACCCCAAGTTCAATGTTTTTCTTTATAGGAGTTGCCTTGGTCATGGTGTCTCTTCACAGCAATAGAAACCTTAACTAAGACAGTGGGTCAGGATTCTGTGCATTTGACTGCATGGCTCAGTTCTTTGGTCTTGTACTGCTCATCTTTGCCAGTAAGGTTTCTATCTAAGGAGTCTTCCTTGGTGTCTTATCATATCCAAGTTCCTGGCACCATTCCCTAAGAACTCTGATTGAGTCAACCTCAGGTGGTGTGCCATCTGCTGGAGTATGGCAACCTACCAGTGGTCCCATCTCCAAAGAAAAGTGACTCTTCCCTGTAGTAAGAGGCCACTTGTTTGTTCCCAGCTGCTCAGCTCCAAAATAATCACACAGAAACCATATTATTTGCAATACTCTTTGGCCAATAGCTTAAGCATATTTCTGGCTAACTCATATCTCAAATTAACCCATCTCCATTAATCTGTGTATTGCCACGAGGCTGTGGCTTACCGGGTAAAGTTCCAGCATCTGTCTCTCGTGGGGCTACATGTCTTCTCACTGACTCTGCCTTCTTTCTCCCAGCACTTGGTATAGTTTTCTCCACCTAGTTCTACTCTGCCTTATCAACAGGCCAAGGCAGTTTCTTTATTCATTAACCAATAAAAGCAACACATATACAGAAGGACTTCCCACACCACTTCCCCCAGCAGCCATCAACTGCCAACAGCTCCTCAGCTAGGGGTGGGGCATCAGGAGCCCTGTCCTCTAGCCTAGCTGGAATTTTGATTGGCTTGATCTTGTATAACTACTTTGAATTAATGTGTGCATCGGCCATGTTGTGCCCAGAAGACAGCATTTCATAGATCTCCTCTGAATCCTCTGACTCTTAGATTCTTCCTGCCCATTCTTCTGCAATTTTCTTGTGCTTGCATGGGAGGAGAGGGGCCTAGGTGACTCATCTGTGGCTGCGTACTCACAATCACTGGTTATCAAGTACTGAGCAGCTCGAGTCTCTGCATTACCCACTGCCCACTGCACATGCCTTAATCTTCCAATTTAATAGAAGGGAAGCAGGAAAAGGAAAGCCAAGAACCCATCCAGAACAACAGCTCTTTGAAGTCTGTCTTGTGCCAGTCAATTCCCTTAACCATTTAGTACAAGTTGTTGTTGCCCAGCAACATGTTTTGTTTATCAGACTGAGCTAACTCTAAAGCCCGCTTTGATGACTGGACCTTCTGAGAACTTCCCATCTTCCCGGGGAAGCTGAGCCCTGGATCTGAGCGTGCCTGGTATTTGGCTCGAGTGAGATGGAGATGGACTTTTCTATGCTTGGCTTTCTCTTTCGAACGAGGACAGAGAATGCCACTGTTTATTCTTTCACTGTCGTCCTACTTGTAAGTTCATTTAGGACAGGTCTAACATGCCAAAATGACTAAGACATGACTTCAGTAATCAAATGTAACCAAGATTAGGAGAAATAGCCATTCTTTTAGCCAGGCTTCTTTTATTGAACGCAACATGGCTTATGTAGGCCAAGGCAAGCTATTTCCTGTCCAGTGTATTTATGGGAAGGGTAAAGTCTCAAAGCTTACTAGAACACAGGGTTCTGATACCCCCAAAGTCTCCCTCTCATCTTCACATGCCAACACTAATATCTGAAAGATCCTTCAGGGTGACTGGCATGTGGCTTCTGTCACTTTAGACTCACACCAGAAAACCAGCCTCCAGCCTCCTTGGACTCAGGACCCTTGGATGGATGGAACAAACTTGGACAAGAGCTTTCCCTAAATCAAGAACTGTGGCTAATAATATGGGTCCCCTATTACCACCAAGTGACATCTCTCTGCAGTAATATTGCTAGAAAAAGGTTTTCTAAGATAGAGAAAGAAAAATCTAGGAATTCAAAATAAAATAGGGACTCAGTACACACATAAGAGGAACCTGCTAAAATTATATTTGTATATAATTACAGGAAAATGTCTTTTTAAACAGTGTCATGTATGGCTAATATGTACAATGAAAATTAAAATATAAATTATATTATGAGGTGTTGGGGGATATTATTTTCAGGTGTGTGGCTTTAGTTTACATTTGTTTAGCTCTGTGAAGCTGTGTTACTGTGCCTGCCTAAAACACCTGATTGCCTAATAAAGAGATAAATAACCAATAGCAAGGCAGGAGCAAGGATAGGTGGGGCTGGCAGGCAAGAGCATAAATAGAAGGAGAAAGGAGAACAAGAAAGAACAGCAAGAGAACAAAGAGAGGAGGATTTCAGGGGTCAGCCAACCAGCTACTCAGTCAGCCATGGAGTAAGAAGGAAAGTAAGACATACAGAACTAAGAAAGATAAAAGTCCAGAGAGAAAAGGTAGCTGGGTTAGTATAAGATAAGAAAAGCTGGCTAGAAACAAGCCAAGCTAAGGCCAGGCATTTATAATTAAGAATAAGCCTCCATGTATGAGGTTTATTTGGGAGCTGGGTAGTGAACCCCCTCAAGAAGCCAAAAGAATAAAATGTCACAGTACAATGTTGTAGCTTGATATTATGTTGTGAGAAAGTAGAAGAGAGAGGGAGAGGGAGAAGGAAGGATGGAGAGCAGGAGAGAGAGAGGGAGAGCGAGCGAGCGAGCACGTGTACTATACAGACTGGAGTGACCATTGCTTGAGTGGGCCTGATGATAGGGAAGAGAATTCATAGAGGAACGTTTGAGTGAGTTTGTAAGGGGAGTGTTAGCAGACACACATATGTATAAAATTTTACCAAAAGAATGAAGGTATATGCCAACATGGGCAATAGCAAGCTAGATTTGTTTTTCATGTAAGTTAGGAAAGTCGGCTTGCATCTAAATCACTCCCATTTACGTTCCTGGCTCTCAGGTGAACTTCATCCCTTTGTTATTTAGAACCACGTTTTGGGTTGATGCGATGGTTCAGCAGGTGAAAGTGCTTACAGCTAAGCCCCAGGTCCCGAGTTCAAACTTCCGGAGCTTCACAGTGGAAGGTGAGACCCTGTTCCCACACATTGTCTTCTGACCACTGTACACCTGCACACCCACGCTCACACCCGCCATGCCCACGCACAGTTAGGTGAGTTTAAAGTCAGACTTCCTTTACAGGAAGATTGTGAGGCACCCTTGAACTTCGCCTCCGGTTGGCCAGCGGTGCTGTGCTCAGTCTAGCTCAGCATGCCTCCCACTGTGCTCTTGACACTTCTGTACCCCACTACCATTGTGAAAGGTATGGCGTGTGCTTCAGGAGGGACACACGCCGTTCTTTTGTCTGATTTTCCTGAAGGCCAGCAGGACTTCTCTCTCTAGTGCTGTGGTGGGGCCAAGGGTTGGGTTTAGGGTATCTAGCAAGAAAAGGCCACTTAAAGATTTAAAGCGCTGGTTCCAGTACATCAAAGAAAAGTGGATGTTACATAATGGACACTGTGAGTTCCAAAATCATCACCTGGGGTCCTTCAAACTGTTTTTCCTTTCCTGTATTGTTTCCCCTTTGAGGTTTGGCCTCGCTCATTCACATGCCACTAAGTAAGATAGATTCAGAGACAATGCAATATTGTGGCCCTTGAGCTCTTCCTATGGAAACTCAGACTTGCCAGGGTTTGTCTAGACTTGCCAAGGAGGCTACTGTGGCAATGAGGACCTGCCTTGCTTACCTTGGCAGCAAATCCATACTTCTTTTTCCTGATACCACCAGTTTTATAGGCTAAAGGAATGATGGGTCTGGCCAGTGAAAACAGATGTTCGAACTCAAATCATATTGTCCATTGGTGTGGGAAGTCCTTCTGTATATGTGTTGCTTTTATTGGTTAATGAATAAAGAAACTGCTTTGAGCCTATAGCAGAGCAGAACAGAGCTAGATGGGGATGGGGGGAACTAAACTGAATGCTGGGAGAAAGAAGGCGGAGTCAGAGGGATGCCATGTAGCTGTAGATGAGCAGAACCTTGCCGGTAGGCCATGAGCCTCCAGGTAAAATATAAATAATAGAAATGAGTTAATTTAAGAGATAAGAGTGAGTTAGAAATATGCATAAGCTAATAGGCCAAGCAGTGTTGTAATTAATACAGCTTAAGCAGCTCTCATACAATAGTCCATCTCTGTGGAGAAGGGGTAGACTAATTACCCTCCCAGTCTAATTAGTAAGGAGAGCACATATTGTTTTTAATTGAGAGCATGCTAATATTACAATTAAAATGACTGGAATTATGACTGAATATGAAATTGATCCTGCTAGCTTATTGTCTAGTTTGAGGCTCAGTTTAGAGATAAAGGGAAAAAGAGTCCTGGATGAAGATATGTAAAAGTCCAAATGTTCTGGGGAAAATGCCTATGGGCTAATTCGAGTGATGAAGTTCATCGTGCAGCCCTACGGATTCCAGGAACCGGGAGATTCTGGAGAACACAAGGCTGTGTCTCTGATTCCCAGAGGCACTCCCGAGGGACTGATGGATGGATGGATGGATGTAGGGAAACTCGTCCAACTTGGATGCACGGTGACACACTACATACTGCTAGCTACTCCCCCACAAAAGGCAGAGGCAAGCAAGGATCAGCCCAAACCAGTCTCACTAAATCACAACCCCAGTGGCATCCATCTGGCTATCATGTGCTGGATACCTAACATAATGATAACCGATGTCCTGACCGCACGCTGTCCTCCTTTCCCCACCCTGGTGTCCCGCAGTTCAAGTAAGCTTTAAATTATCACCTGTCAAGCCGCGCTCTGCCTTTCAATGCTTTCAATAAATTCTTTAATAGATACCCCCACCGTAATCCTTATTAAACCCACCATCTTATTGTAATTGGCAAAGCCCAGTCGGATGCAGCCCCATCTTTTTTTTCCCCCTGCATGCCGATTTCTCGCCCACACTCTGTCGTGATACTGGGCCCTATCGTTTCCTAGGAAAGGCCGAGGTCTATCTTGTTCCACAGCCTTTGTACTCGGCGTTCTTGAGCTTGGCCGCTTTAGCCAAACTTCAAGTTCACTGCTTCAGAGTCCCAAAACCTCTCCTCACCCCCGATATCTGTGCCAGAGAATTCTATGCTTACGGCCTCCTCCGAAGCACAGGAATCCTCATTTGCTTCTTCCCGCCACTCTCCAAGACCAGGGATCTGGTTTATCAGTCAATCCCGTGTCTAATCCTAAAACAGAGGCTGGCACACAGTAGGTTTTTAATAAATTGTTGAGTAAATGAACTGGCAATCAGAGGGCAAAAGGTTGGGGAGTTTATATAAAAATATAAGGGTGTAGAGATATATAGGACTGGCAAGAGGTTTATTAAAAATCATATAAGTGCTAGGTGTGGTGGCTCACACTTTTAATATTCCGTAACAGAGAGGCAGAGGCAGGTGGTTCTCTGTGAGTTCCAGGCCATCCAGGGCTGTACAGTAAGACCCTGGCTCAAACAAAAACATTGCCCACTGATCATAATATAATAAAGATGGGCTCCTCAGAGACAGAGCCTTCAGCATCCCCCCCACAGAGCGAGTCAGGTATGTGTGCAGGGTTATGGTCCTGGCATTAACCCCCTGGATGGTGGGGCTTGCAGTCAGATAAAGGGTTGCATTTGGGTAGAATTCATGAAGCTTTGGGTTGTTGGGGATGGGGAGATGAAGGAGTTGAAGGAAGTCTTTTGGGTAAATTGGTTGATACTGACAAGCTAGCTGTTTCGGCTAGTCGCAGCCTTGTCCTTTAGGAGCAAGGATTTCCTGGAGTAAAGTCATCAAATCACTTTCATTTGTTCAGAGAGAGAAGAGAGGAAAGCAAATCAGACCCCAACAATATTTAATAATGAGAGCAACGTGGCTTGGATTCAGTTAGTAGCAAACTTTTGTTATTAATTTAAAAGTGTGTGTGTGTGTGTGTGTGTGTGTGTGTGTGTGTGTGTATGTGTGCGTGCGTGCATGTACATTGGGCAGAGATAATCTGAAAGCAGACAGTGGGATGTGCAGCTTGGACAAAGCTAAACCCACGTGGCTTGTGTTTATTTAAATAAATACCTTCCAGGAAAGTTTCCAAGTACTTTACAAATACCTCTTCTATGATTTGGGGGTTTCTTGGTTTGGGGTGTTTTGTTTTTCTTTCTGTTTGAGGGTCTTACTGTATAGTCCTGGCTGACCTGGAACTCACAGAGATCCATCTGTCCCTGTTTCTACATTGCTGGAGATAAAAGGTGTGCGCCATCACACCTAGTGCTTGATATGATTTTTATTGTCTAAGGATAATTTTGGGTTTGGTCTTTGCCTACCACCATGTTTGAGGCTGGATTCTCCAGCTCATTTCCTGGAGCCTTTGCCAGACTAACTGGCCTGCAAGCCTTTGGAGATTCTCCTGCCTCCACCTCCCATCTCTCAACAGGGTTGTGCTGAGATTAAAGACACATGCAGCCTGTTTCACGTGGGTTCTGGGCATCTGAACTCAGGCGGTCAGTTTTCAATGGCAAGAGCCTTTCGAGCAGAGCCATGTTCCTAGGCCATTATTAGTGCATCTAATTTATCACAGGCGTGACCAAGTGACACTGAGAAAGTGTCTCCTCTTTTTGTTTCTTTTAAGAGCTCTGATTGCATCATAGAGAAAGTCATATTCCAGGCATGCTATCTGCAACCCAAATCATCGTGCATATTTCTGATAAGATGGATTTTAGATTTCACTGGTGTTTCCCAATGGGGACCACGGCGCACAGAGTGGAACGCGGTATCTCACTGTGATAGAGCTCTCAGTTTAAAACATTTGCAGAAGACATGCACGTGCACGCTGGGTTAATGAACAGCAATTATAAGTAATGATAAAGTCTGAGGAAAATTTAAAAAACCTTTCTCCACTCGAAGATGCAGGGTTTCTTTCCCTTCACTCAATGCTTTACCTCTTTGCAGAGAAAATACAAAGTGCAACCCAAGTTAGGAAAAATAACTGAGGTTCCTCAGAAGCAATGCAGTATGGGGGAGCCTGGTGCTCTTCAGGTGCTTGCTCAGAAACGGGGAGCCCCAGGGCTCTTGCGATTAGTCTGAACTTTGCAAGTACCTTCAGCAGGTGTCTTCACAGGCAGCTTGGTGTTTGTGGGTGTTATAGTGAAATCTCAAGCCGGAATACAAGTCCATGAAAGGCAAACGAAAGGCAAATGTTGACAATATGCAAGGGTACTCGATGCTTTCAGGTCTGCTGAATCTGAGACATATGTACGAATCACACCTGTACTTTCCTTACACCCACCCCCGCGCGCCCCCGCCACCCTTTTTAGAAACGCCAGGTCAAACTCTGCGCTGCTGAAGTTAGCGGTTTGTCTTTATTATGCACTTCCCCCCCCTTAGGGTCTAGCCTCCTAGGAGTTGTTCTCTGGTTCCCTGTTGGCTAGCTTTGAAAAACTGCAAGATTTCTCAGCCCCAGTAGCTGTAGTGACCTCAGCCAGCTGAAATGGTTGTGGATTTCTGAGAAACTTTGCCTTGCCAAGTTCATGTGGCTGCCTTAAGACCCCGCAGTAGGTCACGCCAATGAACAGCTGGAGACCTCTGCCCGCTGGAGTTCTGCAAAGCATTAGTCCCTGAGGGAGCCCGGCCAAGGCACGAGTCAGCAATGACATAAAAGAGCCCTCGGTACTCCGCAGCACCTGCCGCGACTCAGCCTGAACCCGGAGGCTAGGCGCGCACTTCAGGGCGCACAGGGCTGCAGCGCGGGGCGCCCCAGGACCCTTGGGAACACCAGGAAGCCCGGGTGAGTATGGCGTGCAGGGTTCCGGACCTGAACCTCAGGGTCTGAAGAGACTTTTCCTCTGCAGATTTTGCTTGTTCTTCAGGTTCGAGGCTCAGAAGAAACTGAGGTCCCTAAAAGTTAGAAGCTTAGAATAGAAGGGGATCTCAGCGAGTGTGGTTTCCAAGTGTTAGGAATCTCTTAGAAATGCCTGGCCGCGGGGGGTGGGGATGGGATGGGAGGCGGCAGTGGGGGGTGGGGCTGAGGATCTCAGACCTGTTGAACCTGAATCTGAGAGGTTTTAACCGGTTCCCCATGCTCTTGGCCAGGCCATTCAGTCTAACTTTTGGGGACTAATGCTCGTGCAGAGCGCCCTCGGATCCAGTGGTAGTTGTTCAGACCTTGAGACACAAGACGGCAGATGCTGTGGGTGGATTCCAGAATGTTCTGATATACTCACACTGTGGCGATTGGTATTTGGCCTCAAGCTCTAAACTGGTCTGTGAGGTTTCCTCAAAGCAGCACCCAAGGCTTCCACAAACGCTATGGAGTTTCTGGTGTGTGTGGAACCCCAGCGGAGGTTCTTCCCTGTGCTGAGGGAATTACCTGCTCTCAGAATCTCCACTTGGAGGCCTGCGATGTCTCCTGGGGGAGCCTTCGGAGGTCCCCACTGTGTTTCACAGGCCGTGTGGAGTCTGGTTTTCAGCACTCGGCTGTCCCTTCTGAAGTTAATTTTCATTGCTATTGTTGTCAATCTAGGATGAGTGGTTAGAAATTTCGGAAGAGATGTAATTTATTTTATGAATTCCAAACAAAATCTTTAAGAAAAATCCACATTGGCAAGATAGACTTCTTGGTACGGTATACTTAAGTTTATTGTGCTACAGTTTACAAATAGAATAAATAGGATACTAATTTTTCTGTGTGTGTCCACACGTTCCACTGATGTACTTTTGGAGGTCAGAGGACAAGTAGAGGGAGTTAGTTCTCTCCTTTCACTACGTGGATTCTGGGGATTGAACTCACGTCTCCAGTCTTGGCAGCAAGCACCTTTACTGGCTGAGCCATCTTGTTAGCCTAGCCCCTAGGGCATCCCAAGACTTCTAAAGAATTGATGTGAAAAGCACAATTCCCCATGGTTCTGAATCATCCCTTCAGATGAACTGGCTCTTCATTTTTGCCGAGAGCTCAGCTCGTTAAATACTTGATAATGAAGGCACAAATACAGTTTGTGGTCAGTTGTGGCTTTTCATGCTTTTTCTTTTGGTGGTTTTGCCTTAAGCCTGAATCTTTTGGGTACCAATTTTCTTTGCAGATCTTTCTCAGATTCCCCTCTCTTCAACAGATGCAATAAGTGTGTGGTGCTTTGGTTCAGCACTTGCCAGTTTTATTCTAAAGTATTTCCCTGATGTTCCCTACTGGTCATAGGCTTATGAATACACCGAGTGACCATTCGCCTATTAGATAAAACAGAGAAATAAAACTCAACATATCAAAGTGGCTGGAAAAACAGTTCTAGTAATGTCAGTAAAATCCGGAGGCTTTGCTAAGAGTGTCGTAAGCCTGCAAGGACGGTTTGCAGCTGCCAGTTTTCTGAATCAAGTCTGTTTCAGTGAGCATGTGCGCAGCACTTTCTGTAACGCAGTGTGAAGTTTTGCGATGTGTGTCTGTGCACACGTGTGTGTGGGTGCACACGTGTGTGGAGGCCAGAGGTCAGCCTCAGGGGCTGTTCTTCCCATGCCTGCCTTGTTTATCGAGATGAGGGTCTCTTACTAGATCTGGAGTTCACCAATGAGATTGAGCTGACTGGCCAGCAAGCCTCAAGGATGCCGCTCAGCCTGTTCGATGACTTGGCTTCTCACACTCAGGAGGGGCCACAGCTTGGCGAAGAGATGCAATCGCAGCTGCCACCAGGGAAAGGAAATCCATCCTTCAGCCACAATCATGTACTTAGTGTTTTAGTTTTTATTTTAAAATCTGTAGCTCATGGTGGTTTTGAACTCACTGAGAGCCTCCTACCTCAGTCTCCCTAGTGTTGCAGAATGACAGTTTAGGTACCACCATGCCTGTCTTGCCAGGCATTTTGGGTGGTTTGGGCCCTTGGCAGACTGCCACCTGCCCTTGGCTCTGAGGTTCAGAAATTTCACTAGGACATCTACCCAGAGTCTCCCTTCAAAGAGAAAGGAAAAGTTTAAGGAAGTTTTTCTTAGTCCAGGCTGTCCTTGAACCATGAAGATAAGGATGACTTTAGACTTCCAATTCTCTTGTCTCCTTTCTAAATTCTAGGATGCCAGGTATGCACTCCCATGCCTAGCCTAGCTTATGTGGTGTTGGGTGCTGGGGTTACAAGAGTGCAGCAGCAAGCTTGGCTTTTTATGTGGTTCTGGGGTTGAACTCGGGTCCCTGTGTCTGGGTGGCAAGCCCTTTACAGATTGAGCCATCTCCTCCGCCCTCAGAATGTGTTTTGTTTTCATGGTATTTCTGATATTGCTTTTCTCTTCTTCAAATCACTGTCTGAAGGGAATGAGTTCTCAGGGTGGACCATGTACCCAGATCTTTCTGCATTTCTCATAGTGGAGGGCCTATGCTCACTAGGGTGGTATACTTTCTGGGCAGTGCTTTGGCTTTGATGAATCCCCATCACTTAGGATTTCAGATTCAGGTTTGTGGGCAGACACAAAGGCTGAGGAAGGGTGTGCTGGGCAACACTGGTCTCAATATACAAGAGCAGTGATATCTGCTTCCTGAGGACAGGCTATGTGTGTGCCAACTGCCACTGTTTTGTTACCTCTCTAGCCCCGGGTACTCTGTGGTACCTACTTCCTCTGACCTATGTGAATTTTTACCCTTCACACTACTCTTTGGGGGTCATAACTGATTCAAGGTCTGGTCTCTGAAAGGCTGCCTTTACGTTTTACATTATTTGGTGGTTCCAGTTGATACCTTAAGCCCGTTCTCTTAGTATGGAGTGATGTGTTAGGCTAATTTCTATCTTGGAAGGATACGAAGAGACCAGAATGATAGAATAAGAACATTAGAAAGATGAAGTATTGCATTGGAAAATATCTTTGTAGTCAAGAGACTGCAAGCCTTTGGACAAGCCATGATAACTGCTGGAGGCCCTGTCTCTCTGTAGAATGGGCATAATTATCTTTACTTCACACAACCAGAGAGAGAACTGAAGTGAAATAGACAGTACATATAAATACTGTTTGCCACACAGTGGATATAGTGAATGGATGCTAACCTTCATTAACATTATCATTGTATAGCTAATTTTAGGCTACTTGTCTTTTTTAACAACCAGGAACTAAAACATAAATTTGGGTAAGTTGTAATATAGTAATTTAATGAAATTTAAAAGTATTGTCAAAGGTCTGGCCAGACTTCTTGATTAATAGGTAAGCATAATTTATAATTATATGCCAATTATTTATATATGAGCATTGCTAAAAACTTAACTATCTACTCATGTGCACACTACCAATATTTTCTCACAGTGACCAGAGAGCTAACAACTGAGGACAGTTCCACTTTCCTGCTGAGTCATAGGCCTACTTCATCTATTTGTAAGATAGCCTTAGTTACAGGGGAGGTTTGCGATGCATTTTGATAGCCTAGCATAGTGCCCTGTCTAGCAATATAAGGTTTTTTCCTTTTTCCTTTCCCTTTTTTCTAAATATTTATTTATACTTTGTGTGTGAATGTTTTGCCTACATGCGTGTCTCTGTGATGCAAAAAAACCATCCTTCCCATGCGTCCCACGCATCTCAGTACCCACTCTTCTCCCAGCCAAAGCCAATAACTTGCTCACAGTTGCCAACAGGGAAAAGTAAAGTTCCTGCAAAGCTCTCTAGGGCATCTAAAGCTTCCACCACTGTGCCTTTTCAACCCTGTCTTTCCTACATTGTCGTCCAAGCCGTCTCTATATCATGGGCACAGCCTACACAGAAGCCTCCAGTCTCCAAAACACTCAGACACTCAGTAGACACACAGTAGACACACAGACACACAGTAGACACACAGACACACAGTAGACACACAGATACACAGTAGACACACACACAGTAGACACACAGATACACAGTAGACACACAGATACACAGTAGACACACTGTAGACACACAGATACACAGTAGACACACACACAGACACACACACACAGATACAGACACACACACACACACACACACTCTACTGCTTATTTCTGCCTACAACATTTGCTGTCACTCATTCATCAGGTACCAGAACAGTTTGATTGTCATCACTTTGCCTTTTCTACTCCAGGAGTCTTACAAATCCATTCCAGATGCCACCCTTTTCATCAAGCCTTTCCCAAATTCTGTACTGTTTGCCAAATGTTTTGCTGAGGCCTTCATTTGAGACGATGCCTCCTTTTTCCTCCTCCTTACACGAGTATTCCCTGTCTACCTTCCTCATTTCCTTCCTTCCTTTGTCACTTAGCACTCACTTTGCTCCAAGCACTTAAGAGGGCGGGGTAAAAGATAGGCTTGATCTCTGCTCTTGCCACTCAGAAGGGCAAACAAAAAGAACTGAAATCTTCAAGTAAGCTTTTTGTCTGTTTTCCTCTTGCTAAATTTCAACCACCTTCAACAGTTCCAAGAGTATAGTTGGCACTCAAGATAAGTTTTCTAAGTAGGTAAAGTATGCATGTGTGTGTTGTGTGAGTGCACATATGTACATATACATGTATGCTCATGTATGTAAATATATACAGATCATATAAAGTCCAGTGAAACCACAGAACAGGAAAGACGGTTGAGCGGGAAGCCTGAGTTGGACTTGACTTGGGAAATGCACTGTTTTTGTTTCATGAAAAGACAAGGTCTCAAATTTTTGGTCCTATGTTGCAGGCTAAACTCCTTTCTGATTTCATACACCCTGAGCCAGCCCTGGGGAGTCACTCCGTCCCCCAGGAGTGGGTCAAGAACGGTCTGATATGGTAGGGTAGAGTGTTATGTACTCCATTTGTTCACGTGACAAACACCTGACAAGAGCCGGCTTAAGGAAGCAAGGGAGGGCTTAGTTTTATTCACAGTTGGGGTGGGAAATGCACAGTGGCAGAAGGCAAAGCAGAGAGGATGTGTGCTCAGACCACATTGCTCTATATTTTGTGTTTTTCTTTTAGATAGGGTCTTTCTACACAGCTCTGTCCTGGAACTCACTATATAGACCAGACTGGCCTTGAACTCACAGAAATCCACCCACCTCTACCTCTTGAGTGCTGGGATTAAAGGCGTGTGCCACCACACCTGGCTATACTATATTCCATTTTTAAAAGTGTCCCCCCCCCCCCGTGTGTGTGTGCATGCACGCATGCGTGCACGTGTGCAAGCGTGGAGCTGGAGGACAACCTCTTCAGCCACATTGCCCACTTCCTTTGAGACAGGATCTCTCATTGGCCTGGAGCTTACCAATGAGAGTAGGCTTGCTGTCCAGTAGATCCCCGGGATCTTCCTGCCTCTGCCTCTCCAGTGATGGGATTACAGGTACATGGATGGTGGGAATTGAACTAAGGTTCTCATGATTGCAAAGTGAAGGCGTAAGTCACGAACAAGGCCACACCAGTTTGGAGTTATGATTAATAGGGTGTTATTTATTTAAAGGGGAAAACTTACAGATCACCGTCCCAGACAACAGCCATCTGTACAACCAGGAAGGGAGTCTAGTCTCCGGCGGAGCAGGAAGTGAAGAGAGCGAGCAGAGGAAATAGCCGCTTTTTTAAAGGGAGAGAGACCACGCCCCAATGGGCTGGTATCACAGCAGCTATTGGTTGGAGGGGCAGAAGGACCTCCCGCAACAGCAAAGCCTGCACTTTAGCAACTGAGCCGTCCTGCAGCTCCACTCCCCCTCTTATTTGGCCTGGGATCCCAGCCCATCATCTACATCCAGGTGGTCTTCCCACCTTTTTTAAACCTCTCAGAAACACCCTCAAAGCCAGGCACAAAGATGTATTCTTTAGTGATTTTAATCCAATCAAGTTGACAATAAGGTTTGAATAGCACATATGGGCTTGGTATGGGGTGCTTAAATTGGAGAGTTTGCTTCTCATGCGTAGCACACTACTTTGTCAATCTCAAGACACTCAAAACAAGGCCTCTTGTTCTAAAAGTGCCTGGCATTGCTGCAGTGGGACGTTTGATAGGCCAGTGAGTGGCAACGACTGGCTGGAGCCTCTGATCATTTTCTGAATAATTAACCCAATTCAACACATTTTTCTTTTTTTTTTTTAATTTTTATTTATTTATTTATTAAAGATTTCTGTCTCTTCCCCACCGCCGCCTCCCCTTTCCCTCCCCCTCCCCCAATCAAGTCTCCCTCCCTCATCAGCCCAAAGAGCAGTCAGGGTTCCCTGCCCTTTTGAGCAGTCACTGAGCTAGACAATTGAGACTTTCAGTGGTGAAAGATGAGGTACCCAGTCCTGCCATCAGTGGGGAGAGGAGAGGTTTTGCCGTCAGCAGCTGTCCAGGATGGAAGAGGAGATGCATTGAGAAAATCCCATCAGGAGCATATGGTAAAATGTACTGCGTGACTGGTAGGAGGATAGATTTGGTCATCCAGGAAACTTGGGTGGGCACTGGGTGTGTTGATGGACTCAGGGGTGTGGGGAAGATCTCACATTCTCTGAGGAATGGAGCCAGGGAAGAAATAAGAAAACCATGAAAGCCAAAGTCAGCAGAGCCATATAGCACCCACAGGACGACAGGAAAATAAAGCTCGGCCCCTCACTATTCCTAGTGATGAGAAAACCAAATATGTATTCCAGATGCTCTCAGAGATAGGCCAAAGCACCAGCAGCAACATGACCTTGGATTTGCCCTTCACCTTCAATAGACCTCGGATCCCCAGCTGGAAAGACAAGCCTGTGTGGTCTGGGGCTGTCACCAGCTGGACTGTGGTTCCCATAGTCATGACCTTTTCCCTTTCGCTTGAGCTCCTTACTCTGGTGCAAGCTTGGCCCTGGTCTGCACTGGGGCATTTGCCCCACATGAGGAATGTGAACTAGGCAGAGAGGAGGGTAGATACCAGGGGAAAGGAGGCTCAGTGGAGGACAGAAGGGACAGCCTGACTAATTTTCTACTCTCATTCATTTCTTCTTGTTCCTTTAGCTGCCAAAGGAAAGGAAGAAGAACAAATTAAGCGTGGTGGTTCCAGGATGTTATTTAATAAGCTGCTTTAGAGCTAGGATTTAGCTGTGTAAACTTCTGATAAACTGTTTACACAAGCAGTGGAAACCCAGAGGATTTAAGACACCCCAATGCCTTTGTTGTGTTATAACTTATTAATTAATCTCTGGCTTCTTTAGTGTCTGACTGCCAGAAAATCACAAGTCTTACCATGAGCTTTAAAAATCTTTGTTAAGATTCTCAACCCCAGAGAACCTAGACAACAAAGAGGACCTTAAGAGAGACATGCATGGATCTACAGAGGAAGGAGAAAAAAAGACAAGATCTCCTGTGTAAACTGGGAGCATGGGGGTCATGGGAGGGGGTAGAAGGGGAAGGAGAGGAAGGGAGGGGAGCAGACAAAAATGTATAGCTCAATAAAAACAAAAAAAAACCCCAAGGGCTGAGAGAGGAAAGATCTAATATAGGGGAAATACCACCAGTGCAAAACCAATGTTTTTGTCTCAGTGTTGGAGGAGGCCGGGAGGTAGGAAAGGGCAGAAGATTTGCTCCTTAAGCCTTTCTAAGTACAATCCTAGGCAATGCAGGAAGACAGAAGTGGGGGTGGGGTGGGGTAGTGGGCTAGGGGAGGGAAGGAGAGAGAAAGCATTGTGACTAATGGGACTTTGTCCTCAGGCATGGTAGATATCTGTCTAAATTATATTTGTCCTTTCAAATAGTCACTTGGAGAGACTAAACACTTATTACAGTGGCACTATTGAAAAAATCCTTGAGCGATCCCCTTTGCTAACTGCCTTCGGAACATCTTGTGAGCCACAAATGAATGCTAACATTATTGCTTCAGAAAACTGTCTCCTCTTCTCTGTATATGTGAGAACATTATATATGGACATAAAATGTATTCCATTAAAAAAAAGTCTTTGTTAAGGTTTTCTCATCCCGATTCACCAAGTCTCCTTGAGACCTCAATTGCGTGCTTGTAACTAAAAAGACTATCCCATAGTGTGACAAGAGAATTGGGGCTGGATCAGGAACCACTAGGATTAACGTATGAGGGAAGCCAGCCGGCAGGGAACAGGTTGGAGGCCCTTCCCCACCTGGGCTTCATGTATTACATGGAACATGTTCTGTCAGTATGAAGAGGATGCTGGGAGCTTGTCCTCACCTGGGCTTCATTTAATGAACCGAGCATGCTTGAGAAAGCTAGGTACAAACTAGAGAGACAGGTACTGTGTAAAGTCCTGTAAGATATCGTCTGCCTTATGATCCATGCCTTCTGGACCCTTCCTCCCCCACTAGCCCACTCCCAGCTTTGGGAGTGTTTTTCATCTCTGTTTCTCCCCTACTTCCCTGGTGCTATTCTTGGAGCCCAAGTTCCTAGACTTGGCGTCCTCTGAACCCCGACCCTCAGCCGGCTCTAAGCATGTTTTTCTTTTTCCTTTCTTGAAATCTTCAGATACTGGCTGAAATCCTAAGCACACTTTCCCTGGTACTCTGGCTTTTCTCATTCTTTCTCTGAAGAATTGCCACTCCTTTGGCCATTTGTTTTTCCTCTCTCTCCCTTCTCCATCTCTTCTCTCCTCCAGGAAGCTTGTCAAGATTTGCTGTGTGGCCTGTTGCTTTTTTATTTTTATTTTTATAAACCCCAATAGAATTGTCCTCAAGCTTCCTTCTGAGTAGGTTTGTAGATTCCTTTATTAATGAGACACAGGGAACCCCAAAGGAAACATTGGTTTCCTTGGTAACAGCGGGAAGTAATAGCTGTCAGAACGAGTGATGCTGCCCAGTATCAAATGTGTGGATTCTACTTTCTAGATGGGTGGTTTAACTCTCCCTCCTCAAGTGACTTGGCCCCCCCCCCTCTCAGAGGTGATGCTAGCTGAAATTCCCACCAGCTTCTCTGAGCTGGAAAGCGTGAGGATGATTTGGTTCTCTTGGAAGCTATTTGAACTTGTCATTTTCTTAAGTCCCCAGTCTACTTTGGGTTGTATCTACTCTAGAGACTGAAATCTCTAAAATATAATTAGTTTACACCACTAAATTCTTTCCAACATATCGTTAAAAATTATACAATTTTAGAGTAGGGGGAGTCTTCAAAATGTGATGAAGGCCACCCCTCTCAGAGGTGTTGACAGGCCCAGCCCTGTGCAGGCTCTGTGTAGATGACCATAGCTGCAGAGAGTTCACACGTGCACAGCTACCATGTCCAGAAGGGAACTTCTTTTTCTGCACATTTCCCCATCCTCTTGATGTGTACACTTTAAAGGGTAGAGTATTCAGCACATTACAGTGTGTGTATATCAATGTGTGCACATATATAGCATGTGACTACATATCAATATATACACATATACAGCATGTGACTGCCTATCAATATATGCACATATATAGCGTGTGACTGTATTTCAATATATATTCATATACAGTGTGTGACTGCATATCAATATATAACATATACAGTGTGTGACTGCATATCAATATATACACATATACAGTGTATGACTGCATATCAATGTATACACATACACGGTGTGTGAATTGTATATCAATGTATACACATATATAGCTTGTGACTTTATATCATTTTATTCACATATACAGCATGTGACTGTATATCAATATATACACATATACAGAGTGTGAACTGTATATCAATGTAAACATATATACAGCATGTGACTGTATATCAATATATACACATATACAGTGTGTGACTGCATATCAATGTATACACATATACCTCATGTGAATTGTATATCAATGTATACACATATATAGCGTGCGACTATATATCAATATATACACATATACAATGTGTGATTGTATATCAATAACAAAAAATCAAATAAGTAAAATGTGTGCTATATTAGAGGACAAAGAGTGTAGATTTCAAGGTCGCTGTTTACACACACTAAGTTGCTACCTGGGACTGTCACTTTCCTTTTGCATAAAGAGACATGAACAAAACCCATTACTTCCACCTTTAGTATCTTCTTGAAGGCATGCCTATTTGAAAGCATTGATTGACTGTTTCGACATTTTTTTTTTAAAATAAACAACTCTAATTTGCAGGGATTTCTGTGAGATTTAAATTCCTCATTAAGATTTCTGATTGTGAACAGGTAGAGAGAAATGATGAACTTTAACCTTTGCTATGGGATGGTTTGGATATGAAACTTGTACAGGACTAACCTTTGAGCCAAACTGCCGCCATTTCCCCCCCCCCCAAAGATCATTACAGCTGGGCTTGTTGACTGTTGATTTTCCTTCTTAGGAGGAGTGGGAAGGATCATTGGACCCTCACCTGAATCTAGCCGTGTTTGCCAACCAGCTGTATGCAATTCTGCCCTAATTGCAGGGAGCCTTGGGGTCTCCGGGAAGGGGCAAGAGATTACAGGTATAGAAAGATGAGGAGCCCTCCACACAGCCGTGGGGATCATCTCCATCCACGCGGGGTTCAGACTGTCCAGTGTGGCTGCTCCCACCTGTATCCCCTCGCCCATTGATCTGTAGGTAATATAGTCATTGCTTTCCCAGTGACGACTTTGACAGGACCTCAGCTAGGTTTGTTGCTGGAACCATAGGAGGAGGCAGTCACTGTTCCTGTCTCCCCCGAGTGAAGGAGTTTCGGCAACATCCTCAAGGCTCACCTTTGCAAGCTTGGTCAGCAGCTGTTCTGGAAGGTTGTGGAACCTTTGAGAAATGGGGCTTAGCTAGAGGAAGTGTAATGTCTGTAGCTCCACTCTACTTTCCGTTCCGTCTTCCTCCTGGTTCACTGAGATGTGAGCAATTTTACACATGCCTGCCCGGCTATGATACCTTATATCACCTCAAACCGTGAGTTCAAATACACTCTCCTTCCACTAAGTTCTTGTTTGGTTGCAGCGATAAAACAATGAACTAGAGAGGACAACAGCAACAGCTCTGCGCAGTGTCACGTGACTAGGGAGAGCGGGACTCAACCAAGCGTGGTTTCTGGCCGCCAGAAACTGCAACAACAAACAGCCTCTGGCATCGGGCAGTTGGGCACCATCATGCTTGTCGAGTACAGGGTGGGAGGTGGAAACGAGACAGAGGCAGAGTACCTGAAGAGGTGAGGGTGTTGTAAAACGGCCAGAGAGAGACCTTGGCAGATGAGAGGGGAGACAAATATGCGGGCCACAGTGCAGGCAGAGCTTATGTCGAGAGAAGGGTAAAGGGGAGGGAAGCTGGAGGGAGAAATACAGAGAGGAAGCTGAAGAGGCAAGTACCAGCCTGCCTCTTCAGAAGAGCAGCAGAGATGCAAGATCGGGAGTGGGCGGGGCTTATCTCTTAAAGGGACCTTTGTATCTGCGGAAAGACTCAGTACAGACTACATAGTGACGGTAGCAACTATAGGAGTCTGGGTTGGTCAGGGTTCTGCCCGGTACTTGTCAGGTGTCAGGGGCCAGCATAATACCAGAATCCTAACAGCGGTTGCTGGGAAATAGGCCGGCATGAATGGGCTGTTTGCCAAGGGTTGATGTCCAGGCCTTAGCTATAGCTAAGAGCCAAGTCTTGGTACTGAGAAGGCCTGAGATGATGTCTGAGGCTCCTGTCACCACTGAGGGCCTTGCAGAGGCCATTAGTCTGGTCTGCCCCCTAGGGCCATGTTGGTGTCTGAGGGCCACACTGCCACGGGCCATGCTGATCTGAGTGACCTGCGCTGCCACCTGGGGCCATGGTGACATCTGAGCCCTGGCTGCTTCCTAGGATCGTATCTGGGTCTGTAGTCCTACCAAAGCCAGGGCTTGTATTGATGTCCATGACTCCTGTTGTTGCCACCAAAGGCCACACAGATGCCCGGGAGGCTAGGCTGCCAACCCGTGGTTCCGTGAGTGTCTGCAGACTATGCTGCCCCCAGGGCCAAGCGGATTTGAATGGCCTGTACTGTCACCTAGGTCCATGGGGTTGTTCTGGCCAGGGCTGCTGCTGAGGGCCATGTCTGGCTCTGTGGCCCTGCAGCAGCCAAGGTCTGGGGTGAAGTCATGGCTCCTGTTACCATTGAGAGCACTGTGGACGTTCAGGGTCTGGTCAGCCACCTCAGACTGTGTTGATGCCCATGGGTCATGCTGCTGCCAGGGCCATACTGATCTAGGTGGCCTGTGCTGCTGCTGGGGCCATGGTGATGTCTGGGCCTGAGCTGCTGTTGAGGGCCACATTTGGGTGCATGGGCCTGCTGCAGCAGCTGTATGTTAAAATCTGAGAGCCGTACTGAGCTGCCCATGCCCCTCACTGGCCCTGCGGTAGCTGGCTCTGCCCCTTAAGGGATACTGCTGCAGAAGAGCTGGCCCCTGCCCTCAGGTAAAGGTGTCCCACCCCTCACCACGGGCTTGTGCCTCACTTGGGTAGTACACTAGAGCTCGCCCTGTTGTAAGCCAGTCCTGAGGGCATGAGAGAGCAGAGCTGGCCCCAGCAGGGGTCATGAGAGTGGAGAACTAGTCCTGCCCCTCACCAGCTGCAGCACACAGGCAGGCAGACCCTCTACCCCACCTGGGCAGCACGCTGGAGCTGATCCGATTGTCCCAGGCACAGGTGAGCCAGCTCGGACCCGAGAGCAGGAGAACTGGCCCCACCCTTTGCTGCAGTCTGTGGTATGTGGGTTGGCTGGAGTCCTGGTGGTGACAGTAGGAGATCAGTCTAGCTGCCCTTCCGGGGCCAGGACTAAGAGCGGTGAGATGGCCCACCCCAGCATCCACCTCATCTATGAACTGTTAGAGCCAGAGAAGGGCACGAATCTGCAGATCCCAAACTGCAGGATCTCTATGACGCAGGACAAAGGCAGGAAGTGGGAGTAGAGCGGGGAGCCTGGGGAGCCAGAGCCCTGGTGAGAGCTTATTGTTGATGCTGTGACGAAGGACAGAGGCCTCAGGTCAGACAAGTGAAGATGAAAGGACAAATGGTGAAATGTGGGACTCATCAGTGTTAGGATTACAGAGTTGGGACCCTTAGTGGGTCTCGGGGCAGGTGAGCACCCTGGGCGGGAGGTGAATGAGCTTGACAGAGCTTAAGTTTTATTGAGATCAAAGGGGGAAGGGAAGAGAGGACGGGAGAGAGACAGAGAGATGCAAAGAGAGAATGAGAGAGGGGAAGAAAAAGAAGAGAGAGAAAATGGCAGAAGGGAAGAGGGAGGGAGTGGAGGGGTCTTGTCTCTAAGGTACTATCTGTCACGGGTGAAGGTGGCACTCTTAGGAGGAGGCGTGGCTTTGTGTGTGTGTGACCTTGTTAGAGGAAGTGCATTACTGTGGGGGCGGGCTTTTGCTTAAGCTTTGCTCAGTGACACAGTCAGTCGACTTCCTGTTGCCTGCAAGATGTAGGACTGTCAGCTAGTCCAGCACCACGTCTGCCTGCACGCCTCCATGCTCCCTGTCATGATGATAGTGGATTGAACCTCTGAAACTGTAAGCGAGCCACCCCGAGTAAAGATTTTCTTTATAGTAGTTGCTATGGTCATGTTGTCTCTTCACAGCAATAAAAACCTTGACTAACACACATATAATTCATATTGCATTTTTTTTTTCAGAATAAAAGTTAAGAAACCCCCATTAACAGAATGAAGCTCCAACTAATTGCATTCGTCCTAATCCTCCGGACTGAAACGCTGGCATATCAGAGTCCAGGTACCAGTATATTTTTTTTTTGGTTCATATTATTTGGGGAAAATAAATATTTTTATGTTTTATCAAACTTTAATAAAAAGGATACTTTATTTACTAACAGATCAAAGTACACAACAATTAGTAGTAGCCACAGATCATAACATTGAACAGATTTCATCCCTTAAAGATGGGAAAAGCTATAGATGAAAAAAAATCATGTTTTGTAGCCCTGACTAGAAAATCTTTATTCATTGATTTGTATAACTCTTGACATCTCATATCTCTGTGAATACAGGAAGTCCCCTTGTGTATTGAGTAGCTGGAGCCTTTTCTTTAGAAATGTTGCGGAAATGCTGACCAGGGAACAACCTAGCAGGCACTTGGAAGAGAATAGAAGAACTCAGCTTTATTTGCATGGGCTTGGACCGAAGCTGATGCTTTGTAAGGTCCATCCTCCACTCAGTTCCTCACAGCTTGTGTAGGTGGGACAAGAGTGTTGAAATTCCCGATGATGTGAGCATCTGAGGGTGGTCTGTGAGGCCGATCTCCACCAAGGGGAATCTCCATCCTAGTCACACATGATCACAGGCACGAACACTGCAGGGAGAAGTTAAAACATGCCTTCCTCCGCAAGCTGGGCCTGTGGTGTGAGCAGACAGCTGTGGCAATCGTTTCTTACCGTAAGCGTTTGCCTTCCAAAGAGGAAGGGGCTCCGACAAGCTTACAGAACTCAACACACTAAAACTATTTTAGAAGTAGACAGCAATCGCCACTATTCCTTCCTTATTCTATCGTTTCTAGGGCTCTTCTGTTCCTGTGATAAAATCCCATGGGCCAACATCACTTCAGGGAGGAAAGGGTTTATTTAAATTTACAGTTGCACAGCCCAGTGCTTCAATGGAGAGAAGTCGGGGAAGGGACACAGGACAGGATCCTGGACACAGGAGCTGATGTAGAGATCAAGGCAGAGAGCTGCTTAGATGCTTCTCACAGCCTGCCCAGCCCGTTCTTCCTGCACTCAGGCCCACCACCAGCCTGAGAGTAACGCGCTGCCCGCAGTGAGTTGGTTCTTCCCACAGCAATTGTCCCGTAGGCTTGCCCATAGGTTGATCTGGTGGGGATTTTTTTTTTCCAATTGAGATTCACTGTTCTCAATTCACTCTGACTTGTGTAGTGTGATGTTGACAAAAACCAAACCAAAATGAAACAAAACACAACAAAACCAAAAAACTCCCCCCAAACCCAAAATAACAAACAAAAACTAGCTAGCACATTAGGCAAGGATTATAATGGGGCTATCATATTACAAAGTATTAGTTTGGTTTTGTTAGGTGCATATATACAGGTACAATCTATCCATCTATCACATATCTATCCTTCCCCTTTATATGTGGAAGACAAAGAATCCCACACAAAAAACATAATCCAAGTGTTTTTGTGACTAAGCCATTGCCTCTTTCCGCCTTTACGATATGAACTATGCATGATGGGTATTTCTAACCTGCACATCCCCAATCTGTAATGGCTCACGATCTCAAACTATTTGAGCCCCAGACTGCCAGGAGACGCAGCTCCACTGCAGCTGCTGTAGTGAGGACACACTGTTGGTGACACACCGGTGACCCCGCTTTGCTTCACGCACATGTCTGACCCCCATTCTCTTATTCTGTGGTTCTCAGAAGATTCCTTGCACCTAAAATCCTCCTTCACTCTGCTCCTAAGTTCTCCAGCCCCAGGCAACTGCTTATTATGTACTGTTTCCAAAAATAGTCATTAATCCTCAGACTACATCAGGACCCTCAGACCATATCGGGAACGTCTGCGGTGCTACCATGTTATCAGTTCTGTAGCGCAATGTCATAATTTGGGGCTCCAGAAATAAAGAAGAATGTCAGTAGCCTTCAGAAGTAGATTTGAGAAAGAAGAATCTGTTGGCTAGCTTTACTAAGGTCTAATGTCCCCTTGATGTGTCAGGCAAAACAAGTGGTTTCTTCTGGTTGACTTCCAGGGGGAAAACCATCTTTGGAATTGTGATAAAGGCACAAGGCCACGGTCCCAAGTGAATAGCGAGGCCTAAACGGTGACGGTGGCAATAAAACTGTGCTTGCTGTCTTTATTGTGCAGGACCGGGTCCCGAGTATGCAGATGTGGTGTTTCTAGTGGACAGCTCTGATGACCTGGGGAGTAAGTCCTTCCCATTTGTGAGAACTTTCCTTACCAAGCTGATCAGCAGCCTCCCCATAGAGGCCAACAAGTACCGTGTGGCCCTGGCCCAGTACAGCGATGCTCTCCACAACGAGTTCCAGCTGGGCACCTTCAAGAACAGGAACCCCATGCTGAACCACCTGAAGAAGAACTTCCAGTTCATCGGTGGGTCCCTGAAGATAGGGAACGCCCTGCAAGAGGCCCGCAGGACCTATTTCTCTGCCCCCACAAATGGAAGGGACAAGAAACTGTTCCCCCCGATCCTGGTGGTGCTGGCTTCATCCGAGTCTGAGGATGATGTGGAAGAGGCTTCGGAGGCCCTGAGGGAAGATGGGGTGAAGATCATCTCAGTGGGGGTGCAAAAGGCTTCTGAGGAAAACCTGAAGGCCATGGCCACATCCCAGTTCCATTTCAACCTCAGGACGGTCAGAGACCTCAGTGCGTTTGCCGCAAACATGACGCAGATCATCAAGGACGTAACTAAGTACACGGAAGGAACGGCTGTGGCCCTGATCACGCCTCCAGCCCCAGCCACACCTGCAGCCCCAATTACACCTGTGACCCTAACCACAGCTGCAACTGATGCCGCAAAGACAGGTAGGAAACCCTTGAAGAGGAACCCAGCCCTCATGGGCACGGTACCTGCCCACCCTTGCCCATGGCAGCTCTCGCCTGGTATTCACGACTGTATTGAGCTGCTGGGCATTTCCACACATCTGCCTTTCCTCTGCCTCTGTCTGTGCCATATCTCCGACACCAGTCCTGTTGTTTTCCTTTGCCTCCTTTTGGCAGAACAGCTCCATCATTGAAATCTCAACCCTGCATGCTTCCTCTCTTGGGATGCTTTCAGATTAGGTCCCAGCATCCCGTGGGCACATCTTATGACAGCAACATTTCCCATAATTTTCCATCTTTGTCCCCGTCCTATAACCATGACTGGGGAGTGTCACAAGGGCAGAATGGGCAGCTTATGTTAATTTCTGTATCTTTGGAACCTAAGCGAGTGAGCGGGTGTTCTGTTTCTTACTAAGAATAGATCAAAGTCTGACTGTCATAGACACCAGAAACCCTTCTGGATGGTTCCTTTTCCTTCATCTTTCTGGCAATGGAGCCTGATGGGCAGTACCAGCCAAGGATCACATCAAGACTAGCTTATCCCACGCAATGGGAGTGAGGACCGAGGGACAAAGGGCTTGTCGCCACATGTTCATGCATTGTGCCGCACACGCAGCACAGGGGTGATCCTGCTGGTCAGGAGTGTGGCGGGCTGCAGTCTTGGGCTTGTGTCTGCCTAAGCTTACCCCTTCCTGTACCATTTCTTTCGAGCACGTCTCTAGTGAGCGTACCAGCGCCTGCTCCGGACAAAAGGCACTTGCTTCCTCTCCAGCCATGTTGTCAGTCATTTTACGGTGAAAGCTTTCACATTTAGGACTAAATATTTCATATTTTCATGTTTTTAACATGAGGATGTGTTTCTGCAGTGCATCAGTAGCGCTTTTAGGAGACTCCGAAGCGCTGCTATTAAGTAATGATGTCTCTCCCAGCAGAATATATCTTTAAAGTGTGAAGAAATACCGGGGATTTTATCAAAGGCCTATGGGTATGAGTGAGAGCCAACTGGAAGCAGCTCCAATAGAATTGACTCAGTATCTCCCTCACTTACGTAATTCAAGACCTCAGCTGTTACCCCTCCTGTGTGAAATTCTCCCATTTATTTTTCTGAGGACCCCCAAGCATAGCTCATGGGACTGCTTTTTTTCTCTAAGACCCCACCATCCATGCTGACCCTCAAGCTCATCCCATGGGACCACTCCTTCCTCTAAGATCCCATCACCCATGCTGACCTCTAAACTTATCTCATGAGACTGTTCCTTCCTCTAAGACCCCCACCATCCTTGCTGATCTGATGTCTACTGCACTAGGGGCTACTCAGGATTAGCATTTACCCCAGCTGTGAAAGTGTGACCTCAGGGTGGGGTGATGACCCCGGCCATTGCAGCAGGTCCTTAGGCGAGTTCTGATTTCCATTCCAGAAGCCATCTCTATTACCTTCTTGCTTCCACTTAGCAGGTGCCTGCTCTGCCTTTTCCTCAGCTCCCGGGAAACCCTGGTATTACACACACACACACACACACACACACACACACAGAGCCTTCTGTTCATTTACTTTTATTATTGATTCCCTCGGCCCAAAGATGGAATGCTAATGCCCCACTAGCTCTCACCTTCTTATTGAAGGATGCTATACTTGTGTCTTAGCTGAGTCTTCTATGACAATTTTAAAGCAGAATACCCTTGAGTCTCTTATCCCTGGAGAGGTGGTCCTTGAAAGCATCAGTAATAAACAAGAAAAATAGGAGGCTGCCCATGCAGTACTGGTAATGAAGCAAATGGGCCAATCAGCTCCAGGCAGGTGCATAGCAAGGATGCTGCCTTGGTGAGAAGCCTGGCCATGTTTCCAGAGTATGGTGGGAGAATCCTCAGCTGAGTGGACTTTCCTGGCTACTCTCTGACTCTTAGTCTGGTCTCTCATGGACAATGGAGCTTTGTCACCATTTAGGGGGCCCCATGTACTGATCCCATTTCTCTTACTCCTTATAGTACAAGACAGGGTACTGCCTGGAAGGATCCTGTCCTTCCCTTCAGAAGTTAAAGCAAGGGCTGTCATCAGTGAAGTCTGAGTTTGAAGTATGGCTGGGCTGCTTAGGACCTTGGGTAGTTTTCTTAACTTGGGAGCTTCCATTCCCTTCCTTGTACAGGGAGGAAAATGGCATCTGTCTTCTAACAATGGTGAAAGAACCTGTCTGACTTTTGTTTATTGCTATTGATAGTAACAGCAAAACGCTGGCTTGAGGAGATCATGCTGGGAGTTTGACTTAGCCAGAGGTGGGATTCTGAGTGAGGCTTAGGAGAATTAGTTTTAATTAATTCTCTACAAATAGCCTTGTTCTCACACCAGGTGCCCGACACTGGAGGGCTAGCGATAAGTAAGACATGTTCTCTGTCTTCTGGGGTCAGAGAAGCTAAGGGGTAGCTCTTGGCAAGATTAAGCTTGTCTCTTGTCTGTACTCTGCACAGACACGATTCAGTCACCCGTGTTTGGGATAGTTGTTAGCTGCGAATATAGTCTACTTTGCCTTAGACTCCAGATTCTTCCGAACAACTGCTCACGTGACATCTCTTCTTGGATGCTCAATCTAGCATGTCTGAGATGGAACTCTCAGATCTTTCCTGTAACTCATTCCCACTCTGTCTCAGAAGGACACACTGCCACCACCCATTCAGATGTGCAAACCCTGAGCCCAGGAGTTTCCCGTTTCTTCTTTTGTATCCAATCATGAAGTCTGCTATACCTAGTCATGTATCAGAACTAATCTTTTTGCTCCTTCGTGTGTTGTTATCCTGTTTAGAACCAGCATTATCTTCCTGGGCCAGGGCAATTGCTTGTAGTAACCTTGAATTCATTATTTTCCTTTAGCACCTGGAGTGATGCTTAAGAAATTTAGAACAGGTCATGTGACATCCAGGTGACCTCGACCTGCTTCCCTCTGACCTCATCACTATTGTTCCCTTCTCCCACTGGCTTGAGCCACTAAGTATTGCTTGCTTGTCCCCACCTTTTGCTATTCTACTAGAGTTTCTCTTTCTTCTGGATTTCCTACCATTGAATCCCACATTTCCTCCAGTGTGGTCCTTTCAGAGAGGCCTACCCTGACTTCACATCTCAGCTCACACAGGTCAGAGTCTCTCCTGACCATGCCAGCAGCAGAGGCAGCCGAGCCACCTGCTTTGCTTACTTTGTAGTAACTGTCACCACTTGGAAGAAAATAATTTGGCCACCATGGAGTGTGAGCTTGTTGAGGTCAGAAATACGTCGGCCAGTTCCTCCCCACATGTCAGAATGTGAGCGTAGTAGCGATGAAGGTAGTGGCAGCCATGATGGTAAAAGATGGGTGTGGGGACCATGGTGGAGGTGGTCATACTGGTGGTGGTAATGGAGTTGAGCTTCATGTGCTGGTAGTGATGATAGTTGCACTGGTGGCTGTGGTCACACTGGTGGTGGGAAGTATACTGGCAATGAAGACATTGCCAGAGATGGCAGCGGTTGCGGTGGCTGTAGCATGTGGCAGGAAAATTGCTAAGTATAGAAGAAAGAGTACGCACAAAGCCTCTGAATTCAATGGCCTTGCTGAGAGGAAGCAATTCTAACTGGGTCTGTGGTAACTCCGTTTCCCTTAGTGCCTTAGCAATCCTTTAAAGTACCCTTCTCTCTAGGCCAGTGGCTTCTTCTAACCTCACAACGTTTCTGTCTCCACAGTTCCTGTTCCCATATCCTGCCAGAGAGACTCCCTGGCTGACATTATATTCTTGGTGGATGAGTCAGTGGGGACCACACAGAATCTGAGGGACCTGCAGAGCTTCCTGGAGAATGTCACCAGCTCTGTGGATGTGAAGGACAAGTGCATGCGGCTTGGACTGATGAGCTACAGCGACAGGGTTCAGACTATTGCTTCCCTGAAGTCAAGTGCCAACCAGTCTGAATTCCAGCAGCAAATCCAGAAACTCTCCCTCCGGGCTGGGGGGTCGAATGTGGGGGCCGCCATCGAGAAGATGAGGAGAGAAGGCTTCTCGGAGTCCGGTGGCAGCAGGAAGGCACAGGGTGTCCCTCAGATTGCTGTGCTGGTCACCCACAGGCCATCGGATGACGCAGTGCGCGAGGCTGCGCTGGACCTTCGCTTGGACGGTGTAACTATGTTTGCTCTGGGCATTGAAGGGGCCAACAGCACGCAGTTGGAGGACATAGTGTCCTACCCTTCCAGGCAGAGCATTTCCACACACAGCTCCTACAGTCACTTGGAATCATACAGTGGCAACTTCCTAAAGAAGATCCACAATGAAATCTGGACCCAAGTTTCTACCCATGCTGAACAAATAGAACTCGATAAAACTGGTATGTCTAGACGACTCTTGTTATTATGGACTAATGGGAATAGTTTCCCAGTGTTAGTGCTGGAGCAGGCATTGACCAAAATTTAGTCAGGGGGCTTATAAGGGATGAGAGAATGCTGAGGAGCTGAACTTGGGGGTAATGGTTGCACAAAATCCATTGAACAATGTACTTACAATGGATTGACTTTATAATGTGCAAACTGTGCCTCAATAATATGGAATAAAGCCATACCCATGATGCATACAACATTTTTATAGCGTAGATGGACATGAAGAAGAAACAATAAGCTGGTAGTCCTATCCTCAGGTAACACTCCACTCTGCCTGTTTTCTGGCTTTAATGCCGGTGCTGAGGTTCAAAGGCGGGCCCTCACCGTACGCAGCAAGCACTTTCCTGGCTGGGCTCTAAGTTAGTGTAATAAGAGCAGCAGTGACTGATGACTAGTGATGCTAAGTGTGTGAGGGCAGAGGTGCAGGGTGGACTAGGTCATCATTGCGACGTGCTGTGATGCATGTCCTCCTCTCTTCACCGTCACCGGCCACCGCCTCCTTCCTCCTGGCCAATGCTTACTTCTTTATTAGATTAAGCGTCAGTTCACGGTGCTCGCTTTTCGGGTTTGCAGATCAGTCTGTGCTCTACAGATGGTTGTGATCTCAGCCTCAGAGCTTTCAGTAATGACGTCATAGCTTTAGCCCTCTGCGTCTGACTTATTTCCTGTATCATTTATTTCTTAGGGAATGTCGGCACAAAGCCTATAGCAGTGTCGGGGATCATCAGTTGCCCCAAAACTTCCAATGTAGGAAGAATTCTCAAATGGCCAAGTGGCCCTGTGTTTGAAAGATTGGGCTGTTTATTTAACTAGATAATGGGATATGACATTGACAGTGTCAACATGTGCTACCGGTTTCCCATGAATGACTGCAAAGAGAAGTGATTGCCTGTTGAGAAAGTTAAAATTAGCCGGGCATGGTAGCAAGAACCTATAATCCCAGCACTTGGGGGTCATCCTCAGCTACATAGATAGTCCTGAGCTAGCCTGAGCTACATGAGACAAAAAGAAGAAGAAAAGAACACCCCCACTTTGATTCAGTGTGACAAAGGAAGGGGCTTTATAGCAGACTTTCTTGGGCTACCAGTCCCCAAATCATGACACAGAGACTTATTACTAATTCTGATTGTTCAGTTTTAGCTTAGACTCGGCCCCCTAGCTAGTTTAACTTCCTTTCATTTGTTTTATTCATTTACATTTTGCCTTGGGGTTTTTTACCTTTCTTTCATGCTGTGCTCTCATACTTCCCGGCTTCCCCCATGTCTATATGGCTGCCCCCAGTGGGTATCGGGGGCCCCCCTTCTTTCTCTGTCCACTAACCCTGCCTATCCCTCCTCTGCCTAGCTATTGGCCATTTAGTATTTTTATTAGATTAATCAGGTGCCTTAGGCAGGCAAGTGAAAGAGCAACACTTTACATAGTTAGACAAATGCAGCATAAACACATGCCACACATCTTTACATAGTTAAACAAGCATTCTATTCTGCAACAGGGCATTGAGAGGTTTTGTTTAAAATAATTGTCAAATTTCTATGAGGTGCCAGGCCTATGGAACAGAAGCAAGGCTTAGACTAATCTGTCTGGAAGAAATTTTCTGCTGTAGGAAACAGGTTATGTTCATGAAGAAATCAATTCTGGAAAATGCCACAATGAAAATACAGAGATAGAGCCATGTGTGGTGGTGCACACCTCTAACCCCAGCGCTTGGGAGGCAGAGGCAGCTGGATCTCTGAGTTTGAGGTCAGCCTGGTCTACATAACAGTTCCAGGACAGCCAGGGCTACACAGAGAAATCCTGTCTTGAAAAAAAAAAGAGAGAGATAGAGATGGAGGGTAAGAAGGAAAGATCTATCTATCTATCTATCTATGTATCTATGTATCTATGTATCTATGTATCTATGTATCTATGTATCTATCTATCTATCTATCTATCTATCTATCTATCTATCTATATCTCTTTATCTGTCTGTCTATCTATCTATCTATCTATCTATCTATCTATCTATCTATCTAGATAAATAGACAGACAGGTGATAGAAGAAAATAGAGCGATAGGATAGAGAATGGCTAACGTCTCAGCTAGAAGGGAAGTGAAGGTTTATTTTCTGAATTGGCATGTGACTTGGTGTATCTACAGTGAGAAATATTTCAAGGAAAAAGGATTAGTGCAAAGGTCCCAGGATACATTTAAAGACTAGAAAGTCTGGGCCTTGAGAGATGGCTCAGCCATTAAGATCATCAGAGGACCCAGGTTTGATTCCCAGCACCCACCTGGGAGCTCAAAACACCTGTAATTCCAGTTCCAGAGAATCTGGTTCTGATCTCCGCAGGCACCACACACATGTGATGCACAGGCACATGTGCAGACAAAACACCCATGCACACATTAAAAAAAAAAGAATCGAAAGCCCAATGTGATTAAAACCAAATGAGTGTAGTGCAGAGTTGCTGGGATTAGGGACAGAGAGGGAGGCGGGAGCTAAGGCTGATATTTAATTTACAATTATAAGCGAATGATAAAATCACTGCTCTGATTTGGGCTTTGCTGTAGTAGTTGTTCAGGGAAGAAGTAGTCCCAGGGGTGCCTGCCTGTACCTGGGAGGCAGTGGCAGGAGGATCATGAGCTCAAGGTTAGGCTGGATGACAGAGATTCTGGCTATAAACAAACCAAACCAAACCAAAGCACCCAGAACACATGGTTTCTGATCCCATACTTTTCCCCAGGAAGCCATTAAGACATAGACTCTAAAGAGGTGTTTGTCAAAGCTCATCAGATGATTTTGCTTATCGCCCGGAGGCCTGGGAAATCTGGTTCTTGCTCTTCCTTTACTGGCTGTGTGGTCTTAGATAAACCACTATGCTTTGCTGTGCTTCAGTGTTTTCCCAAGGTGGCGACACATTTCAGAGGTTAAAATGGTTAGAAAGGTTCCGAGAAAGAGCCCAGGCTCCACACAGACACACGGGTCCTGTTCTTTAGACCCTGCACAGACTCATGCTCCACTCAAAGCCTGGAACAAAGTTCCCTCAAGATGCTCTTTGATTGGCAGAGAACACACTTACTTCCCACTCTCTATGCCCGTTTCCTTTTTAGGCTGTGTGGATACAAAGGAAGCAGATATCTACTTCCTCATTGATGGCTCATCCAGCATCCTTAAGAAACAGTTTGAGCAAATCCAGATATTTATGTCCTCTGTGATAGACATGTTTCCCATTGGTCCCGACAAAGTCCGAGTAGGAGTCGTGCAGTATTCTCATAAGAACGAAGAGGAATTTCCCGTCTCTCTCTACATGGATGGCACAGCCTTGAAGAAGGCTGTTTTTAACATCAAGCAACTCAAGGGTCGCACATTCACTGGGAAAGCCTTGGATTTCATACTGCCAATAATAAAGAAGGGGAAATCAGAGCGGGCAGATGACACCCCCTGTTACCTCATCGTACTAACTGATGGGAAGTCAGAAGACGGTGTTCTAGAACCTGCCAACAGACTCAGGGCTGAACATGTCACCATTCACGCAGTTGGGATTGGTGAGGCGAATAAGACACAGCTCCAACAAATTGCCGGGAACGATGAAAGGGTCAACTTTGGGCAGAATTTTGATTCCCTAAAGAACATAAAAAATGAAATTGTCTACCGCATCTGCTCTGAAAAAGGTAAGAAAACCAAAATGAAACTCAGAAAGGGATGCATAAACGTCACACGAGAACGGGAATGTAGCTCAGTGGTAGAACGCTTGTCTAAAATGGATGAGCCCCAGCCCTGCAAAGCAAAGCAAAACCAAAGTCAGGCGTTGCAGAAGGTGGCTGAGGTTCTCACTGGAGGGGAAAGAAAAAGATGCAAAATATGTGTGACTTTTCTGAGTTACCGGGGATTAAATCCAATAAGCAAATGAGTGGTACTGAGGGCAGAATCCCACATCATGAACTCCATCTTCCTTCCCCCCATGTCGCTAACAGTAATCCAGTTGTGTATACAGCTGGAGTCTATAAGCCTGCTGATGAGAAGGACCGGTCCCCAGTGTTTTCTGTGGTTGACGCCAAGGAAGAGAAGTGTTGCAGGAGCTTTAAGAAACATAATATAGAGTGTGCCTTGGATCTTCCTTAGAGGGGAAGGTTCCAGACTGGTGTGAGGTGGCAAGCACATCTTTTGTAGTTCAGGTATCCAGTCACGGACAAGGAAATGAGTCTTAAAAGAGGGCAGAGAGGGATGTTAAGAAGCCTAAGCCTAGAGGCCAGAGAATGGTAACATGCGTCAGAGCAGGTACTGAAGGGACGAGGCAGTGTGTCTGTGTGGGGACTAATGCACTTGGACACAAACACTCCAGGCTCAGGGGACCGAACGTTACTGATCATTTCTCTCTCATGTGCTGGTCAGGCTGAGCAGTTCAGGTCTAGTGGGCAGGCAGCTGTTTCCTCCTCTAGGCAGGAGCTGAATCTGTACTCCCTCTGTGGAGAGGCATCTGAAGGGAGCTTGCAGCACTCAGGTCTTTTGATGGCAGGATCCGGAAAAGGCTGGGGCACTGCTGCTCAACTATGGGCTCACATAACCAAGGGCTCATGTCTGGTTGCAAGGAAGACTGAGACAAGATTCTTCTTCTGGGCAACCATCTTCCTGGATGGAACTTGATTAATAGGCACAAATGGGAAAACATTAGCATACTAGAAGTGGTCCCCATCACCTGTAGAAATAAAGGGACAGCCCCCGTGAATGGTAAATGTATATAAAATGTCTATTCCTTTATATATGTCATACAAAGAAGTGGTACTAACACTTCACTTTACCTTGCGGCTTTGTTAAGGCCATATTCATATTTTTTCCATATTCATATTTTTAATTTTAAAAGATTTTATCTATTTTTATGTGTATGAGTGTTTTATCTGCATGTATATGTATGTACCATGTGGGTGTAGTGCCTACAGAGGTCAGAAGAGGGCGTCAGAATCAATGGGGCTGAAGTTATCAATGGTTGTGAGCTACTGTGTGGGTGCTGGGAATTGAGCCTGGGTCCTTTGCAAGAACAAGTAATCTAAACCACTGAGCCATCTCTTCAGTCCCAATAACATCTATTTTCAATAGTTTATAGAAGTTGGTCATATATATATGTACATGCATATATGTATATGTGTATGTATATGTATGTATACCTAATTCCAGTAAGGGCCATCTACAGTTTTGATGTGTAAGTAAAGAAATAGTCCATGATGAATTGATACATGTGTGTGTACTAGTGCATGTATTATCACCTCTAAAAGCTTTTCTCTACAATTTCTATGTATTAAATGACTTACTTATCAAGCCATTTAAAATCATCCCCAAAAATGACGCTGCTTTAAGGTTACTTAGAATTATGTTTTTCAAGACTATGTTTAAATACTGAAATATTAGTCCCATCAATGTTGAGACTTGGTCACTTTGGCTCTGGTTAGCTGCATCTTTAATTCTCATCTTGAGGCTTGATGTTTATATACACTTAAAAGTTATGCACGGAAGCGTGATGAATGGACGGAGGATGGCTGGATAAATGGAATCGTGTATGAATGATGCAAGAACGGTGAAGGAGTGATTGTGTGTACGCAGCACTGAATGTAAGCTTCAGAAGTGTCATTGCCTTTTGTAAATTTCTTGGATCATCTCAGTGAAATTCTGCGGCCTGCAGGCTCTTGTCAGCGAGCTTCTTCTCCCAAAGCTGCAAATAAAAATTCCAAACAAAACAGCAATTCCCTGAGTTGATTTTGAACGTTTTCTCATAAATGCATTTATGATTACTAACTGCTTCCATGTACCCCGAGAAGCATATCAATTTCTGATTTTTTTTTCTACCACACAGGGTGTGAAGACATGAAGTCTGACATCATGTTTTTGGTGGACAGTTCTGGAAGCATAGGGGATGCAAATTTTGAGACAATGAAAACCTTTATGAAAAACCTGGTGGGGAAGATCCAGATTGGTGCCAACGAAACGCAAGTTGGTGTTGTTCAGTTCAGCGATTACAATAAGGAAGAATTCCAGCTGAATACGTTCTTCACACACAAAGAAATTTATGCCGCCATAGACAGGATGTCGCCTATCAACAGAAACACTTTGACCGGAAGCGCCCTAACCTTTGTAAATGAATACTTTGACCTTTCCAAGGGGGGCCGTCCCCAGGTCAGAAAGTTTCTCATCCTCCTCACAGATGGACAAGCCCAAGATGAAGTAGGGGGTCCTGCGATGGCTCTCAGGAACAAGAGTGTGACCATCTTTTCTGTGGGTGTGTATGGTGCCAATAGGGCTGAGCTGGAGGAAATCAGTGGGGATGGCAGCCTGGTTTTCCATGTTGAGAACTTTGACCATCTGAAGGCGATAGAGAATAAACTCATCTTCCGCGTGTGTGCTCTGCATGGTAGGTGTCTCTGCCCCCTTCAAGACTCCAGTGGTTCCCTAAGTTCTTATCTATATTGGTCATATTCAAACTCACACGGCAGTTCAGGAACAATTCTGTAGCTAGTTTGCTACGAATTAGTCTTGCTTCCGGTGAATTCAAATCTATTTTGACAAGGTCTCCAAATATCGCACTACTTCCGGCTTTAATCCTTACACACCTGGATTTTTACATGGTCAGTTTTTAATACTAAATGATTTTTAAAAATCAGTTTAGGGAGAAATTTATGGAGGAAAGGTGAGATATAGGATGGAGGGAGGTAGGAGAGAGAGAGCGAGCGAGCAAGCGAGCGAGAGATTTAGTCAAGTGGGCTGGCCACCCGAGGTGGGAAGAGGGAAGAGTAGCTGCCTCTCAAATGATTGGTTAAAGGACCGTTTCATGGCTATCTGTAGCCATTGTTGGGCAAAAAGTAATTAGAAGCATAAATGAATCTGCCTTTTAGCCATATTAAATGGTTTCCCAAACAAACCTGATCTACTAAAACATTGCTCATATTTAAATATGCAGTCTGTTTTTCAGAATTGATTTTCTTCTTCTGGTAACGAGGCATTTGTCCGCTCACGCACTATCACTTGTGAATTTTTGTTCTGAGACTTTCTACCTGATTGTTTGTGGCTCTGACTTCTATCTCATAACTCAGAATTCTTTTCTAAAAGTATTGAGCAATCTTCAGTTGGAGCAATTTTTTTTTTTTTTTTGCAGTGCTGGGAATTGAGCCCAGTGCCTCACAGGTGCTAGGTGGGTGCTCTACCACTGAGCTGCACCCCCAGCCCTGGTCCTATCAAGTTCAACCTCTCTTGAGCTAGAACTTGCTATCAATCTGCACAAGGGCTGAAGACCCACACCTTGAAATCTGCCATGCACTGTTATCCATTTGGACACAGCTAAAACTTCAGTTAGTGTGTTGTGTGTTCTCCTGGCAGCAAAGAAACAGTCATTGTTCTCATTCTTTAAAATCATGTGTTTAGATATTTTAGAAAGCTAACAAATGAAAGACCTCATTGCAAATGAGCTTTAGGTGCTATCCCAGGACTTTCCAAATAGCAACCTGACTGGAGTCTTTTCTCCTCTATCGTGGTGATGCTTTCTAGACTCAATAGTGTTGAGGTATACTAAGGGGTCAGACCTTCAACGTTAGAATCTTCCTTTTGATAAATACTGACATTGGCAGAGTCCTGTCTAGAGCAGAGGGCGAAACTTCAGCTGCCTCATGGAGTAACCAACTCATAAATATTTTTTTCAAGTTATGCCCAGTCACCAGGTCTCAGTGAAGCCTTTGGCCCAGGCTTTCTCGGGGATAGCCTGAGCTTATCCATGGTGTCTGGGACTTGAAAACTTGAGAACCTCATGGGCAGAAATAAAGACTGGAGGTAAAACAGGATGGTGGAATATGAAAGAGAAAGGGAATTGTGGAAGTCCTAGGTCATGAAGGAAAGGCAAAGAAAGATCACTAGAGTCTAGACTTTCAGACCCCCAGAGAATGGTCTATTGGCTTTGAAGATGGAAGAGGACTTGAGACCAGGGAAGATGAAATGAGAGCTTCCACTCTTCCCTACTTGTGTCCCTTCCTTTACTGAGTTTGAATTCTGGAGGCCAGGATGGAGTGCACATAGGTGGGGAGTTCCATGATGCACATGGGAAGGTTTGGGAACTGGGGGCACAGAAGACAGCTGGAGCCAGAGAGAGTGGCAAGCAACCCCCAACCTACACAACGAGCTCCCGTACTCTTCTAGACAGCAGCCCATTCTGCAAGCGCTAGCATGTCTCACTGTCCATTGTCCTTGAACTGGTTTCTGACATTGCTTTTCTGCTGAAAGTTGGTTAGCAAAGGTGCCATAGGGCCCGAGACACAGCAGAACAGAGTGGTGTGGCACAAGGACCGCCAGTCCTCAGGCCCCTTGGGAAGGAAGGGTACACATGCCCTCAGAATCCTGCTCTGGCAGCTTGCCCTTGAATAAGCTTTGTGTTCTTTCTCAACAACAACTACCTAGAAGAGCCAAGTGAAAATGCTCAATTGGCTAAGTGCTTGCCACAAAAATATGAAGATCAGAGTTTGATCTCCAGCACCCATTTGAAAAAGCCAGATTTGGCCACGTGCCTGCCAGTGCGGAGGGGGTGGGGACAGGCAGAGTCAGCCAACCTCACACTTGGTGGGCTCCAGGCCAGTGAGAGACCTTGTTTCAAAAACCAAGAGAGATGATGTTCTGAGGAATGAAATCTGTGGTTGAATGTTGCCTTCCATATGCACGTACCTGTGCACATATATATGCACACATATGAACACACACACATGCAAAATGGTAGGATACTAAGTGAGGGACGGGGATGGGGTGGGGGGTGTCATGTACCTAGATCACTCACACGAGAGGTCAACCGCTTTCCCTCTTGTGTGTAGAATGAGTGATGGAGCTCGTGACTGCCTGTTGTTTACTTTTTCAGATTGCAAGAGGATCGAACTCTTAGATATCGTGTTTGTGCTGGACCATTCAGGCAGCATAAATTCACAACAACAAGAAAGCATGATTAACCTCACCATCCACTTGGTGAAGAAGGCAGATGTTGGCAGGGACCGAGTCCAGTTTGGAGCTCTCAGATATTCCAATGATCCCGAGATTCTTTTCTATCTTAACACATACTCAAGCAAATCGGACATCGTCGAGCACCTGAGACAACGCAGGGACACCGGAGGGGGAACCTACACTGCCAAGGCTCTCCAGCATGCCAACATCCTGTTCACAGAAGAGCACGGCAGCCGCCTGAAGCAGAACGTGAGGCAGCTTATGATTGTCATCACGGATGGCGAGTCCCATGACCGAGATAAACTCAACGCCACAGCATGGGGACTAAGGGACAAAGGCATCACTATCTTTGCAGTTGGTGTAGGAGATGCCAACAAAGATGAACTGGAGACCATGGCAGGGAAGAAGGAAAATACTATCCATGTAGACAATTTTGACAAACTGAGAGACATTTACATGCCTCTGCAAGAAACTCTGTGCAATAGTTCACAAGAGAGTAAGCTGCTATCACCATTACTAATATAATAGTTTATTTTTTTGAGAATTGCATCATTATGTGTTTTGGTCATATTGACATCAACTAACTCCTCCCAGGCCCTCATCCCCCTACATTCACCCCCCAGCTTCATGTCTTCACGTTTGGGTTGCCCACATACTTATGGATGTGGGACCAACTACTAGGGCTACATCCTTAAAGGAAACTGACTCCACCACTCCCAAAAGCTCTCTACTGCTAATAGCCCCCCAGTTAAGGGTGGAGGCTTGTGATTCCCTCTCACCTCCACAACAGAATGATACCTGATTGATCTTCTGCAAGACTCATACAGTCATGGCTACCATGAGTTCATGAGTATGGAGGTTCTCTCATGTCTCTAAGACACTGCTTTCTATGGTGTTCTTCAACCTCTGGCTCTTACAATATTTCCACCCCCATTCCATGATGGTATCTGAGCTTTGCAGCGGGTGATACATACATGTGTACATATTCATGTGTGTGTGCCCCCCCACCATCCAGCCAGTTGCCATGCAGGTCACTCTCAACTTTCTTACCCATACTGGACTATATCACACCCTGTGCACAGTATTTTGGAAGCTTTCGAACTCTATCCAACGGTTATGCATTTCCCCCATCTCATCTATTGCCCCTGTCCTTTTCATTTCTTCCTTAATATCCTGAAAATTTTCCACATCTTGGTTCACGTCATTCTACACACTGCAAATACTCGGCCCATCACTTACTTGCCTGCATTTCAAACATCTCACAAGTTTAAACATTTGTTTGCTCCATGTCCTCTTACTCCAGAACCTCTGTTTCTCATGGTGTTAGCACTTAGTGCTTATTTTGATGTTTTCTCATCTTTATCAATCAAAAGACTGAGTTCCCTGGGCTCATTATTGTATTCCTGCCAAATCTAGTATGTCTCTAAGACTGCCCTTGTCTTAGGAGTAAGGATGTTACTTTACTCTTATTTCCCATGGTACCTTTTAGAAGTGGATGCTGAGATAGATTTTGGGATGCACAGTGTTTATTAAGGAGCCACACTTGAGAAATAAAAAGGAAGGCAGGGTAGGCAGAAGTCAGACAGTAAGGCGTATCCAATGACGCTTTAAACCTAGATGCTCCAGAACAAGCACTTTTCAGGAGAGTTGTCCAGCATCCCACCAAGATGGCCAGGATGGGGTGAAAAGGGAGTGCTGACTGCCCGGGGATAGGCATGTCATTGGCAAGGCATCTCTGTAAGGAGGCAGACCCCGAAGGAACTGGGAGCTGGAGCCTCCATGGACAGAGGAAGCTCTATCTTCCTTGAAGGCTGGTCTGGGCAGCTCAACTCTGTGTCTGCCCCTCTGCTTTTCAAGGAATTGTATGACACTGGGCAGCCAGTGCTTACCATTTGTGACTTCCCTTCTGCTGTTCCTACCCGAACCAGGGAGTCTGGCTGGAACTTGGAGAAAGTTACCCCTTGGCTCTACAATATTTCACATTGAACTTCAGGGAGATGGTCCCATGCTCTATTTCTAAACAATACACACTTGTCCCATACACTTCTAATATTGAGGTCATGACATAAAAAAACTGCAGTAGAAAAAAAGGAGTATATTTGAGTTTCTACAAGTCCAGATACACTCCTTCCTCCATAGTAACTATGCGCTCTTATGAATTACCAGAATTCCATTTCTACACTTACAAAATTAGAGTACTGTGTCATAAGCTGGTTGGGACTGTTTACTGAGTTATTGCATGCCCAAAGCTTTTGGAAATGATACTGCTCGACACATGTGTAATCTGGCAACATCAGCTAACAACAGGAGTTTCAATGAAACACAGTATAATTGCTACCTAGACTGTTTCGGTCTGCAGGCATTGAAGAGACTTCCAGGCTTGTAAAATATCTCTTCATGAGAATATTCAATCTATCCAAATTACCTACTTCCTTTCTGAACAGCCTGCAAGATCTTTTCCAATAACTCAGGCAAATATAATTACACTTTGAAAAAATGTCTATTATCCTCCCCTTTCCCGCTGTTTTTCTCCTTCTCTTTGAGGTTCAATCAGTGTGCCTCTCTTCCATTAATTTATCTCAATTTGCTGCTAATGCAAAACAATTGAAGTATTTAGCAAAGCAATTTAAGCACCCCAGTAAAAGAACAATTTAGAATGATGCATGTGGAAAATAATTTATTCTTTATTTTCTTTTCTGTTCCAGCCTGTAACCTTCAGGAAGCTGATGTGATCTTCCTTTGTGATGGCTCTGACATGGTGTCTGATTCGGAGTTTGTTACCATGACAACTTTCTTGTCAGACTTAATTGATAATTTTGACATTCAGTCTCAAAGAATGAAAATCGGGATGGCTCAGTACGGGAGCCGGTATCAGGAAATCATTGAGTTGGAGAGCTCCCTGAACAAGACTCAGTGGAAGTCTCGGGTCCAAGCTGTGGCCAAGAGCCAGGGCTTTCCGCGAATCGACTTTGCTCTGAAGCACGTGAGCGACATGTTTCATCCCTCCGTCGGAGGGAGGAGAAATGCTGGTGTTCCTCAGACTTTGGTTGTCATCACGTCTGGTTATCCCCGCTATGATGTGGCAGATGCAGTAAAAGCCCTGAAAGACCTTGGCATCTGTGTCCTGGCTCTGGGTATCGGACATGTTTATAAGGAACAACTTCTGCCCATCACAGGCAATTCAGAAAAAATAATTACTTTCCAAGACTTTAATAAATTGAAGAGTGTGGACGTGAAGAAAAGAATGGTCCGCGAGATCTGCCAGAGCTGCGGGAAATCCAGTGAGTGTCTGGTGTTATTTGATGGGTGGCTTCCTGTGCCTCCATTTCCCAGGCTGTCTCATGTGCTAGACCCTGTGGAATCCATTTAGGACAGTATGTAATGAGATGAGACACCAATCGCTGCTTCTCCCTGCAAGCTTGTGATGAGCCAGCCTTCCTCAGTGACAGAACTGGGTATAGAACATGAGGGGGCAGGGTAGAGCTGTGTCCTGTAGGGATCCCTGTCCCCTCACGACCATCCAGAGTTTACGCTCCTCTCAGTACTGGAGCTCAGTCTTCTATAGTTACAAGTCCCCTGGACAATGTCCTTCGTCCAGTAGGATGTAAGAAAATGAACATTCACTATTGAAATTTTGTTTCAACATTGCTAAACTAGTAAAGGACTGAGTGTGTATGTGTATATGTGTATACATTTATGTGTGTGTATACAGCAGATGTTTTCTTTAAATTTTTTATGTTTTTATTATTTTTTAATTTTGTATATGGGTGGGCTTTTTTTGCATGCATGTCTGTGGAATGCCTGCAGTGGCTTTAGAAGCTAGAAAAGGGCATCAACTCCTCTGGAACTCTTCCGCATGTATGTGTGTGCACCATGTGGGTACAGTGCCCACAGACGTCAAAAGAGGGTATCAGATCCCCTGAAACTGAAATTACAAATAGTTGTGAGCTTCCTGCTGTGGGTGCTGGAAGCTGAACTTGGGTCCCTTACAAGAGCAACAAGTGCTCTTAATTCCTGAGCCATCTGTCCGGCCCTATTTTGTTTTGAAGAATAACACCTATATGATTGTAACAGAGTAAAAATTTCAGTTGTCTTTACAGATTATCCAGTCCACAAACACAAATGGCTGCAAAGGCCTCTTGGATATTGTAGAGGAATCAGGTTGGCAGGGGTGTGAGGTCAACAAAACAGTGATTCATCCAACAGGGATGCCACTGATCAGCGGAGCTGGTAGTAGCCACAGAAGACTCAGGTTCTGTGCATTTGGCACTGGGATTTGGAAAGGCCACATGGCAGCATGCGTTCCTCCCTGTGTGGAATTTGTGCATGGGCAGTAACGCCCCCATCCTGCCACTTCAGAGCTGTGATGCCCAAGCCTGCTTCCCCCCATACAGCCTGAATCAGTCTCTCTAAGGGCTCCAGATCTTTCCTGCCCTGTTTGGGTACTTGTGTGGAGGGAAGTGACAGAGGAAGGGAGGGAGGGCCCTGGCTCTGGAATTAGAAAGCCAGAGTTCTAACTCTGGAACAGTGCCACAATATTCATGAGTCACAGTCCCTTAGTCTGAAAAGGGACAACTGGCAAGAATCAGTGGGGATCCAACATGCAACTTGCTCGTTCTGTCTAGCTGGGGGAACGTGTTAAATTAGTTGACAGCGCTTACTAGCTGGAGACTTTGCATTAAAAATATAGATTTAAAAACGGGATTTAACAACTTGGGGCCTCATTTGCCGCTTGGCTGCTCTCAGCTGTTGCTGGCCATGACAGACATGGGGTTCGGGCTGCTCTCCAGATAACTGTCTTCACTCCCTGGCCATTTGACGTCTCTATATTATCCACCTAACCTTTGCAGAATTTTGCATTTGTGACTGCTAGGCATAGAGAAATCCCCAGGACGGTTCAAATGCGTAACATGCTATGATCCTACGAATCAGAATATGTCATCATTAAAAGCAGGAGAATTCACCCCACATATAAAGCTGTTAGCAATGAACCTGAACCATGGTTTGAACCGCAGATAACTACTGGAACTTATTGCATATGAAAGGGGACAGAAGGAGGACCTGTGGTCTATATTGGTAGAGTAGCCAGTACCTTTGTTTTGGAACATACTCTGGGTACTAGACCCCCCCGGGACTCCAACTCTATAGCATGACAGAATCCCTTCTCTGATCCCCCTCCCCCCTTATGCCTGTTTACTAATTAACATGGCTTTGTTTCTTTGGTTACCAGATTGCTTTGTGGATGTAGTGATTGGGTTCGACCTTTCCAGTCACCTCCAGGGCCAGCCTTTGTTCCAGGGCCATCCCCGCTTAGAATCATACCTCCCAAACATCTTAGCGGACATCACCTCCATCAGAGGGGTGAGCTGTGGAGCAGGCGCAGAGGCACAGGTGAGCCTGGCCTTTACGGTGAACAGTGACCAAGAGTTTCCAGCCAAGTTCCAAATCTACCAGAAATCAGTGTTTGACAACTTGCTGCAAGTCACCGTCCGTGGCCCAACTCATCTGAACGCCCAGTTCTTGCAGTCTCTCTGGGACGTGTTTGAGGAGAAATCTGCCTCCAGGGGCCAGGTATTCTCACCACCGTCTGTTCCCATTCCCCTTCCCGCACCCATTCCTCCTTGCCCAGTTGCATCTCTGGCTTTGCTTCCATCCTCTTTCCTTCTCTCTTTCTGTAGGTGATGCTCATCTTCTCAGATGGTCTCCAGGGCGAAAGCATCACCGTGCTGGAGCAGCAGTCGGACAGGCTCAGAGAAGCAGGTATTGAGTTGAAAATGCAGACGCTGGAGATGGAGCGTGGGAACAGGTTTCTGCCACACGTGTTCTAGATCTTGGGGCCGGTGTAGCCATTTGCAGAAGATGATGTTGGTGACGTGTGTGAAGTCCTTTGATCCCCACTCTTCTTCCTTTAATACTGCGATCCTGTAGTCAAGCGTTTATACCTGTGACCCCCGTAGACACGCATCCTGCTGCTTGCACTGAGGCTGGTTTGCTGATGTGAAGTAGCTGAACAGGGAGAAGTTTATTCTGGCTCATGTTTGGGGGGATACAGTCCATCATGATGGGGAAGGTGGAGGCAGTTTCATGGTGGCATGTCCTCCCATAGTCCCCCGAGACTGTCTTCCCATAGTCCCCTGAGACTATCCTCCCATAGTCCCTGAGACTGTCCTCCCATAGTCCCCGAGACTGTCCTCCCATAGTCCCCGAGACTGTCCTCCCATAGTCCCTGAGACTGTTCTCCCATAGTCCCCGAGACTGTCCTTCCATAGTCCCCTGAGACTGTTCTCCCATAGTCCCCGAGACTGTCCTCCCATAGTCCCTGAGACTGTCCTCCCATAGTCCCCGAGACTGTCCTCCCATAGTCCCTGAGACTGTCCTCCCATAGTCTCCCAAGACTGCCAGAAGCATCACCTCAAGCAAGGCTTCCATTGCTCCCTAATGGTCCCTTCCAGAGAGCTCAGATTTTTCTGATTCTGTCCATCTTATCCATCACACCATGAACTCTGACACAGGAAGAATGTGCCTGAGCCCCTCATCTTGTCGTACCAGTACAACAACTGGTACACAACAAGCTCCTAAGAAACAAATGCTTAATGGCAGGATGGATAAATCAACCGGCAAGTGGATGAATTAACGAGTGAGAGAATGAGTGACTGAAATAATATGCTAAGATAGGAATCACCCAGAGTCTGGGTTCCTGGAGGGTAACTATTGATAATAGGTATTCCAGAAAATTCTGACCCCCCCACAAAGATAATACATTTCTTAAGAATCACATTTGAATACCCGAGAGTTGCATCAGAGTGGGTGTGAGATACCGAACACTGCTTTCCACTGGTGCTTTCTTTCCTGTAGCTGTTTTTTTTTTTTTAACTCTTTGGGAGGGGGTCCACCACCCAGCTAGTTCCCAAATAAATACACTGAGACCTATTCTTATGTATGAATGCCTGGCTTAGCAAGGCTTATTTCTAGTCTCTCTCTCTCTCTCTCTCTCTCTCTCTCTCTCTCTCTCTCTCTCTCTCTCTCTCTTTCCCAGATAGGGTTTCTCTGTAGCTTTAGAACCTGTCCTGGAACTAGCTCTTGTAGAGCAGACTGACCTCAACTCACAGAGATCTGCCTGCCTCTGCCTCCTGAGTGCTGGCATTAAAGGCATGCACCATTGCCGCCTGGCTCTAGCCAGCTTTTCTAACTAAATTATCCCATTTCTCTTTAACTACATTTGCCTCTGGGCTTTTTACCTTTTTTTTTATTCTATATACTTTCTTACCTTCTTACTCTGTGGTTGGCCCCTGGCATCTTCCTCTTCTCCTTTTCTTGCTCCTCACTCTTACTCTAGATTTCTCCTCCTATTTTTCTCTGCCCACAAGCCCCACCTATTCCTCTCTCCTGCCTTGCTATTGGCCATTCAGCTCTTATTAGACCAATCAGGTGCTTTAGGCAGGCAAAGTAGCACAGCTACACAGAGTTAAACAAATGCAACGTAAAAGAATGCCACACATCTTTGCATCATTAAACAAATATTCCACAGGATAAATGAATGTAACACATCTTAAACTAATATTCCACAGCCCTTTTCAGTTGATTTGTCAATAGTTTCTCTGGGATGTTTTTCCTTGGGGAAATTTATACTAAAGCCAGAGACCTGAGTTTAACGTGTTCTTAGAAATCCAGGGGAGTCTGCTGTTGGGGTTTTGTATGTTGAGAATCTGGCTTCCTCTGATGTTCTCCTTTTGCTGTTTCTGGTTCTTTTAATGACATTTACTAGGTGGAATTTCTTCTATTGGGTGAACCCTCTGGTTTCACACGTGCTGTTTTTACTAAACAGGACTGGATGCTCTGTTGGTGGTGTCCCTTGACGCACTGGCTCAGGATGAGTTTTCCAGCTTTGAATTTGGAAAAGGATTTGACTATAGGACTCACCTGACCATTGGAATGACAGACCTGGGCAAGACACTTTCCCGGTATCTGGTGAGTTGTCAGTTATCTCAAGTGCTGCAAGAATCCAGTTGGAATGCTGTTGTTTGTGTCACTAACTTAAATACACCAATTTTGGATGTTAAAATATGCAAAAGACCTTAACATAATATTTCCCCCAGTGTTCTCAAGCATTGTACCTGACATGTCTTAGGTTATTAGTAAAGCTAAATTGTCTTTTTTTTTAAAAAAAAAAACTATATTTGGGTTTTATTATTATGGTTAGAATGTAATATTTACCATCTCAACAATTTGAAGTATACAGCGTATGGTTGTATTAGTCACTTGTCTGACAAAAGCAGCTTAAGGCCAAAAGGGTTTGTTTGCACCTGCAATTGGAGGGTACAGTCCATCATGATGGGGAAGCCAGGCAGCAGGAGCTTGAGGCAGCTGGTCACACCACATCTACAGCCAGGGGGCAGAGGGTGGGTTGCTGCTGTAATCAATTCCTTCTTTATCCAGCTTGTAGAATGGTGCTGCAGCAGCATATGTTTAGTGTGGGTCTTCCCACTGTGGGCAGACTTTTCTTTCCCACCCACTGACAGGAAGATTCAATATTAATTATAAATGCTTGACCAATAGCTCAGGATTATTACTGTCTAGTTCTTACAATTTAACCCATTTTATTCATCTACATTCTGCCACATGGCGTTACCTCTCTTTCATCTTGCGCCTCCTGTTTCTTCTCCATATCTTACTGGCAACTCCTCTGACTCTGCCCTTCTTCCCAGGGTCCTTAGTCTGTTTTTCTCAACTAACTTTATTCTGTCCAGCTATTGGCCAGTCAGCTTCTTTATTAAACCAGTCACAGCATAATTTACACAGTGTACAGAATGATTATTCCACAGCATCCCACCTTAATTAGCTTAACCTAGAAAATCCCTCAGACATGCCAGAGGTTTGTTTCCATGGTGCTGATAAATCTTATCGAGTTGACAATCAAGGATGACCACTACAGTAGCTAATGTGCACATTGCTGTCCAATAGAGTTTTTATTTTATGAGAAACTCTGCAAACCCACAATTGACAATGTGATCTCTTTGTATCCCTACCCCTACAGAACCTGGCACCCCCAGCTTGACTTCCTGTTCATACATGTTTTCAACTTGAGACTGGCTTAGTGTAATGGCTCAAGGCTCGTCCACATTGTAGCATGTGACAGCATTCCCTTCTTTGCTTCACTGCCTTTATCTTTTTGTTTCTCAACTGACATTTTAGGTTGCTTCTTTCTACCTCTCAACTACCACGAATAATACTGTGATGAACACATATGAACAAACATCTCTTTACAATTCTGTATCCAGTTCTTTGGTGTGGGTTATGGAATATGATAATTCTGTTTTTAGTGCTTTGAGGAACACAGCTAATATTTCCCATGTCATTCAAATTCTGTTTTCTCCACATCTTTCTGGACACTTGGTGTATTTTATTTCCTCCTGCTTAGGTTTTTTTTTTTTTTTTAATTGCTGTGAAGAGACACCATGATCATGGCAACTCTTATAAGGAAAACATTTAATTAAGGGGGCTCACTTACAGTTTCAGAGGTTCAGTAGATTATCAGCATGACAGGGAGCATGGTGGGGAACATGGTGGCATGCAGGCAAATGTGATGCTGGAGCTGAGAGTCCTTATATCTTCATAGATAGGTAACAAGAAATCAACCGACTCACTGGGTGGTATTCTGAGCACAAGAAACTTCGAAGTCCACCCTTACAGTGACATACTTTCTCTAACAAGGCTATACCCACTCAAACAAAGCCACACCTTCTCCTCCTCCTCCTCCTCCTCCTCCTCCTCCTCCTCCTCCTCCTCCTCCTTCTTCTTCTTCTTTTTTTTTGTTTTGTTTTCTTCTTCTTTTTGGCTTTTTGAGACAGGGTTATTCTGTAGCTTTGGAGCCTTTCCTGGAACTAGCTCTTGTAGACCAGGCTGGCCTCAAACTCATAGAGATCCCATCTGCCTCTGCCTCCTGAGAGCTGGGATTAAAGGCATGCACCACCTCTGCCCAGCAAAAGTCACACTTTCTAATGAGATTTTGAGAGCCAAATATATTCCAAATACCACACCTCCCTTCTTTCCTACTTTCTTTTTTCCCCTCTACTTCTTTCCTTCTTTCCTTTGCTCACTCCCTCACTCCTTCCTTTCTTGGATATTAGCCATCCTACTACATATGAGATAATATAACATTAGAGACTTTTGTCTGTCTGTCTGTCTACCTACCTACCTGTCTGAGACAAACTCTCACTGTGTATCCCTGACTGGCCTGGAACGCTCTATGTAGATCAGGCTGACCTCAACTCAAGAGTGATCTGCCTGCCTTTGTCACCTGAACATCCTGTCGTATTAAAGTTTCGATTTGCATTCAATAATTTCTTTTCTGTCCTTCCAGTCATTGTCATATCACAGAATTGACGTATAGGGAACCAAAAGATCAATCAGTCCCTAATGTTATTGAAAAGCCCCAATAATTTATGCAACAGAAATTCCAGGAGATTGTCAACTAGGAATCAATATGTCTCAAGTCAACTTGGCCTGTGGCCATGCATGCTCTTGGTGCCCTTCCTATTAACTGAAGTTGTTTTCTGTTGAGAAGAGACATTGCCCACACAATCTGTTGGCTAGGTGCCCTCTCTGCAGTTTAAGTCACAAAGCCCTCTTATTGCTTGCCCCATCACAGCCCCCCCCCCCCAAAGACAGAGCCTGGGTTTGTGGGTGGTTTATGATATGTCTGAATAGGGTTCTTATGTAAGAAAATCACTGGTGATTGTCACTCACCCCCTTGGCTATTTTTTCCCCCTCTCTCTAGGGAAACATCGCAGAGAGGGCTTGTTGCTGTACATTTTGTAAATGTCCAGGGATTCCAGGACCTCAAGGGACCCGGGGACTCCAGGCCTCCAAGGTGCCATTTGATCGTGATCCTCTTTTCTCTAGCATGCCTTGCTTTGTCGTGAGTGAGGCTGAAATTGAATAGTTGACATTTTGACCTTTGCTCCAGAAAAATGTAATTGCCTTGGGTATCTTGTGTAACTTCCACAGCGTAGGAATGGGCTCAGAAGGGCTCGCTTCTGACGCTGCCACTGAGAACAGTTCCCCCTTTTCTTCCGTGTCCTTGGTGAGGTTGCTTTTTGGGTTTGCAATTTACACTTTCTAAATCTGTTTTAGATGGTCTGAGAGGTGTTAAAATGGTGGAGAGAGCTGGGTTTTCTCAACGATAAATGAGATTGAGCTGCAAAATAAAAGAGCAAATTATCCAAGATCAATTATACAGCAATAGAATGGAAAATGCATGATGGCATTTCCAATGAAAGACTGTGTCAATGCAAACAAATGACCTACATTCATTAAAAACCATGAATGAATGTCTACCCACGCAGTAATTACCAGAGAAAGCCGATAAGACAAAGCACGGGCATATATAGGTTGGATTCCATTTATTAAAATGAAGCTTCACTGTCTGAGAATTCAAGCAGTGAGATATCTTCAAAGTCCAGGAAGTATTGTCCTACGTGTTAACAGTGCACTCCCGAGGGGGGCTGCGGTAGTGGGTTCTGGGTACATGCGATGGGGTGGCCCAGTGTCTGCGACTGGCAATGTTCCAGTTCTTGGCCCTAGGTGCTGACTGTAGAGATGTCACATATAAATGCTGCACCAAGCTCATGTTGTAGCAATGAACTGTGCCTTTCTATTGTATTCAGTTTATATGCATTTTCAGATGGGTTTAGGTCTCACGGCAAAAGGACTTTTTGCGATAAACGTATTTATTTTCATCTTAATGATTCTAGCCTGTGTTTTCCTCCCTCAATATTTCAAAAGGGCTTAAATTATTGACTTGGGGTGGGCATGACTGTGCCATGGTGCACCTGTGGAGGTCAGAGGACAACTTGCAAGAGTCAGCGTTCTCCTTTCACTTTGTGCGTTCCGGGGATCGAACACGGATCAGGCTTGGCAACCGATGTGTTTACCCGCTGAGTCTTCTCCTCCGTCCAAAACAGATCGATGAGAACACTTGCTGATAATTTCTATTTGTCTGTCACTGTTGAAGGATAATTTATACAGAATGTTTTGCTGAACTGTCATTTTCCGTCTGTGAACTCTCCTCCTGCATGTCAACTGGACTGTGCTGGGGGGGGGGCGGGGCGCAGCAAGGATCTGTGTTGTGGGGGAGGGGCAACAAACCTCGATGCGATCTTTGTTACAAGTTAAGTTACAAAGCAGAAGCAGCTAACCTAAGGCTCAGAGAAAAGTGACGTAGTTTAAATAATGCTCTCAGAAAAGCAGAGGAAAGCCGAATAGGCCCTTTGGAGGTGTTTATGATTTGTCAACGATGGAGCTGGAGAGACGGCTCAGGGCTTGCCAGAGTGTCTGAGCTCAGTTGCCGGCACCCACATCAAGATGCTAACATCATCTATTGGTAATTCCAGCTGCAAGGGATCACACACCCTGCTCTGGACTTCACACGCATCTGCAATCTTACACACACATACAGACAATCTTATGGTTCTCATCACTGTGATGAACATGATGAAAAGCAACTTAGGGGAAGAAAGAGTTTGTTTGGCTTATCTTCCACATCACTGTTCATCACTGAAGGAAGTCAGGGCAGCAACCTGGAGGCAGGAGCTTCTGCAGAGGCCATAGAGGGGTGCTGCTTACGGGCTTGCTTCTCATGGCTTGCTTGTAAAACCCAGGACTCCCTGCCCAGGGTGGCAGCAGCCACAGTGGGCTCTCAGTTCTCTCCCTTATCAATCATTAATTAAGAAAAGACCCTCCATGCTTGCCTTCAGCCCACTCTTACGGAGGCATCTTCTCAACTGGAGCTCCTTCCTCTCTGAAGACTCCAGCTTGTGTCAAGTTGATACAAACCCAGACAACAATACACATAATTAAAACAAAAAATACATATTAAAAACTGGTGGTCATAGCTCCTTGTGAATCCCTTAGTTATGGGAGTGGCTTCTCATCCAGGAGAGGGTTCTTAGGATAAGTCTCCTGGGTCACTAGGAGGGTGTGCTTCTGCAGAGGGGCTTCAGAGATGAGTCCAAGGAAAAAGATGCTGGATACTCCCCAACTCATGGCTCTATTGGCACAAAGTCTACCCAGCAGTCAAAGGAAGTCCCGGATAGGAATGCCCAATGACTTTATGAGCTGATCTGCTGGAGGATGTTAAATGTTCCCCTCTCTTTGCCTCCTAGGGCTCTTCAGGACTGAAAGGCAGCCGAGGTCACAGGGGAGAGGATGGAGACCCTGTAAGTTAAGACCCCTCTCAATGTCCATTGGAGGAATTGCTTTGCCTAAAGTTGGGGGTATCATACATAAGCTGTGCTCAGTGCTCCAAAAGCTCACTGCTGACAGTTTCCTGTAAAAGTATCTCTTTGAATACATGTCTGGATTCACCCTTTAGGGAAGACGAGGAGAAACTGGACCTCAAGGAGACAGAGGGATCATAGGATGTCAGGGGACTCGAGGCCAAAAGGTAAGCTTCTCCTGGCTCATTGTGCTCAGTCTTCTGTGACACCTTCCTGTCCCCATGTGACACCCATAACCTTTATATGACTGTGTAGCCAGAAGCAATTAAAGAGATAATGAAAGCCAAGTCTCTTTCTGGCTGCAGAATTAGAATCCCTGTTCTGCCTTTGGCCCTGCAGTGACAGATATTTAATCTTTTGCAGGGCGTCAAAGGATTTTCTGGAGCCCAGGTATGGTATTTGCTTCTCGGTCGAGTTTTATCTCCTAGCATGGATTCAGTCCTTGACATGCACATGTCAGAGCCCCTCCTGACTGCTTCGGTCTTGTCACCAGCGAACCTGACCACTGTCTATTGTCCCTCAGGGAGAACATGGAGAAGATGGGCTTGATGGACTAGACGGAGAAGATGTAAGCCATTTGTCTCCTCTTTTTGAGTTATCATGAAGCCATTATGAGGTTGATTTTTCCAACTGTCGTTTTGTTTTATGTTTGTTTAGGGATTTTATGGACTTCGTGGGGGAAAGGGAGAAAAAGGTGACACTGGCTCTCAGGTAACTCTTTTCAGTAATCAAATAGTCCCTGGTGGCAGATCCAGCCCTGTTTGCTGGGCTCGCAGTTGAGGATAAAATTGTCAGCTGATTTCACCACCAACTTACTTAGCATTTTTCTGACCGTGGTCAAATGCCTGACCCTTCCAGATACCTCCAAAAAGACATCTTCTGGACATACCCAAAAGATTCCTTCCAGACCCCCCCCAAAAGACACGTACTGAACATCTCCAAAAAACACCTTCCAGACATCCCCCAAAAGATACCTTTTGAACACCCCCCAAAAGATACCTTCCAGAACCCCCAAAAGATACCTTTCAGAACCCCCAAAAGATACCTACTGAACACCCCAAAAGACACCTTACAGACATCCCTAAAAAAGCATCCAGATACCTCCAAAACTACCTGCACACCTATAAAAGCACCTTAAGAGAGAGTATTCATTTCTACTTAAAGTTCAGAAGAATGCTGTTTTGGTGGGGAAAACATGGTATTTGGAGAGTCTTGGTCCATGGCCCTGGCCTGGAAACAGAGATGGGGATGACCAGTGCTCAGCTCTTTCTTCCTGTTTCCTTTTTATTCAGCCTGGGACTTCAGACCCTAGGATGGAGTTACCCACAGTCAGGGCGGATCTTCCCTACTTAGCATAAACTTTTTGGGATTGGGTGTAACCTCCCAGATACTCCCAGAGGCGTGTCTCATTAGTGTCCTAAGTGTTTCTTCAACTCAGGTTGATAAAATTAATTATCCCAGTCATGCAATGAAAGTCCGTGGCCAACAAACAGATGCCACTCTTTGGTGTTGGGCACACAGACTACTGTATTAGCTCCTTCTTTCTTGTTGTGACAAAATTCCTCGACCAAAAGCAACTTAAAGAAGAAAGTCTTTGTTTAGCTGATGGGTCCAAAAGGATAGAGTCTTCATGGTGGGAAGACATGGCATGGCAGCTGGAGCAGGAACAAGAGAGTGACTATAACCCCCAAAGCCAGGCTCCAGTGACATGCTTCCTCCAGAAGGGCTCCCCCTCTTAAAGGTGCTGTAACTTTCCCTAACAGTCCCGCCAACTGGGGCAGGGCAAGAGTTCAAACATATGATCCTCAGGGGCACTGAGTTTCTCATTCAAACCACCATAACTACTATGTAGCTTTCAAGAATATTCAGCTAGAAAATTCACTGTGTGACGTCTTTCTGTGGTTATGTTTTTCAGAAGTCTGTAAACAAACAGGCTTGGCCTTTGTTTTCTTTCCTGATATCAAAAACAAAAAGAATGAAAAAGTTGATTTGGGTGCCCTGGACTTACAAATCACAGTGAAATATTTTGCTAATTGTAATGTATCCCAACTGGTCTACTTATTTATTTATCAAATGTTTTTTAATATCTGTAATATTCCAGACACTGAATTATTTGTCAAGGAGTCAGAGATTGGGTTGGACCACAGTAATCCTCATCCTCAAGGACTCCACAGTACACAGAAATGGCTGAGGTCACTTGGGGTCCTTCTGACCCTACTCAGCTTCGAGGTGGGGGTGTCTAGGGAGTCTTCCTGAAGCCAATCATGCATTGCAGTTAGCAAAGTGCAGGCAGCTGTAGAGGAAGAACATTCTAGAGAGAGGGTAAGCAAGCACATGAAGTGGGTATGGGCATGAGGAGCAATGTCAGGTGTCCCACATGGAAGGAACAGAGTTCAGGTGGAAGAAGATGGATTTCAATAAGAGGCTAGGATAGCTCCAGTGAACCATTAGACTCTGTGTGCGTGTGTATGTGTGTGTGTGAGTATGTGTATGTGTGTGTGGGGCCTTGGGAAGGGTTTAAGCAGAAGGCAGTTAAATTTGTGTTTTAGAAATATGATATGGAAGTAGTGCAGAGGCTGTTGGAGTTGTCATGGATAAAAGGAAGGATGAAGATTCCATAGTAATCGAGGTGAGATGGGATGAAACCTCAAATAAGGCAGTCACAAAGAGAGCAGACACGTGGCATATTAAGGGTATGTAGGGGCAGCCTGGGGTGGGACAAGTGGGCACGTGGGTATAAGAAGTCACCCTCATGTTATACGAAGTGAAGCCTGCCTTAGTGTTTCCTAGAAATCCTTCTAGCCCCATTGCAACCCTGGCTCCAATGTAGGAAAACAGGAAATGAAAATGAGTTAAAATGCCTCCAGGGACCATGGCCTGGGAAAATTTCACTGGAAAGTTGTTTGGGGTGACAGTAGAAAACCACTGGGGGCGGGTGGCCCTCGGACTTCCCACAGGGCAGGGAACCTGACTGATCTTTGGGCTGACGAGGGAGGGGTACTTGGTTGGGGGAGGGGGAGGGAAATGGGAGGCGGTGGCGGGGAAGAGACAGAAATCTTTAATAAATAAATAAATAAAAAGAAAACCACTGGGGAGGTTTCTGATGGGCATCAGAAGGGCTAAACTGTCTAGAACGTCCAATTAGGGCAGCTGGTGTCCATGTGTGATAAGTTGTCTAGAACGTCCAGTTAGGACAGCCGGTGTCCATGTGCGAGTGCTTAAATTTAAATTCACTGTAGTAAAAAATTCCACCCCTCCATTTCATCAGACACACTCCAAGTATTGCATTGCCAAAGATGGTTCATGGCTGTTGTAATTCATTTAAAAACATTGCAAAGGGAAGTCACACCATGCAACAAGGCTCACACAGGAGGTTTATTGGACGAGGAGAGAAAAGGGACAGAGAAGGAAGCAGAGAGTGGGGCAGAGACCGGGCCCTGGGAACAAGAGTGACAAAAGAGGGAGAGTGGGAGAGAGAGAGAAAGAGAGAGGAGAGGTGGGCAGAGAGAGAGGAAGAAAGAGGAGAGGTGGGCAGAGAGAAGGAGAGGAAAGGTGGGCAGAGAGAGAAAGAGAGGAGAGGTGGGCAAGGCCCTCCTTTTAAGAGGGAACTTGGCAAAGGTTGCATAGGGGGTACTCTTAGTGGCTGCAGCTGAGGATGTATCCTGTTGGGACCCCAAGGAGCAGGCCAGTACAGATGCCTGCATACTAGCAGTGGCCAGTACAGATGCCTGCATTCTAGCAGTGGCCAGTACAGATGCCTGCATTCTAGCAGTGGCCACCACGGAGTTTTTCTCCACTGCCCTGGAGCTTTTCCCAGGTGCCATAAAGTCCCATTGGACAACCCTATGCTAGACCATGAGAGGGCTTCCTGTTTCTTAGCCTGATCATGGTTTACCCTCGACCTTGGAAAGTCCAAGGGCACCTGAGGAGGCAGGAAAATGTGAAATAGTTTATCTGATTGGCAGTCCACTGCTTGGTATTTAATGCCATTATAAAAACCACCCACAGGGTAACATGGAGGCTCATTTTATTTATTTATTTGCTTGTTTGTTTATTTATTGATTATTCATATGTCTGTCTGTCTGTCTTTCTCTCTATCTATTTTCAGGGCAGCCCAGGTTCCAGAGGTGCCCCTGGGGAAGATGGAGCGAAGGGCTTCCCCGGGGATCCCGTAAGTTATTAGACCCTACTCAGCTCTGAGTTTCATCTTAGCACAGTCTGCTCTCATTCTGCTAAGTGACCTCCACTCAAGTACAGGCAAGGACCTCGGGAGCTGGGGCAGTAGGTGTTTGTTACCCAGGGCTTTTGTATTTGGGGGAAATCTGTTCAACTCTGAAAGGCCCAGAAAGAGGCGTTCTCACAGTGTGTTGAGACTTCCGACTTCCTATGTTGAACGCTTCCTTCATTTTAATGGTCAGATTTCTCACTGGGAAGCCCAGACCTTGATTTCTTTCTTGCATGCTTGTTGGTTGGTTTAACTGCATCAGGACTCAAACCGGGGCCCCTGTGCCTGCTAGGCAAGCGCTCTGCCACTGAGCTGCGACCCCATGAGAGTCTCTCCCTCTCAGACTCAACTGCAGGAGGCTTTCATTCCAGCCTGAGGGAATGGCCCGTACCTCAGTGAAGCCGTACTTCAGGGGAGGTTACGGCATGGCTGGTATTCTCAGAATCCTGTTTTAGTCACCAAATCGCCTTCAAACTGGGCAAATGTTACTTTTAAGAGTTCAAGTTGGAGATTTTTCTTACACTTCATCTCTTAGCTTGAATTAGAGCCTTGCCACCAGGTGAATTCTAACACTTAAATATTATACCATAGAGAGAGAGAGAGAGAGAGAGAGAGAGAGAGAGAGAGAGAGAGAGAGAGAGAGAACACACCTGGTAGCAAGGCTGTAATTCCAGTTACTCAGGTTGCTAAGATAGGAGGATCTCAGACAGCCTGAACCCATCTCAAAAATCTTCTGTGTGTGATATGAGATTTACCTGATGGGTTCAAAGCCCTAGGTTTAGTTCCATGTACCACACAAGGAAGGAAGAGAAAAAGGAAGCTGAGTGGGGCACACACCTGTCATCCTAGAACTCAGAAGGCCGAGGCAAGGGGATCGGTTTGAGTTCAAGGCCAGCCTGGGCTCTAAAGCAAAGGTCTGTGTTCAAACCGAGGAATGAACTCCCTCACTCTGATGTTTCTGGATTCTAAAACATTTCTGAAATCATCCCCTAGGGTAACCCAGGACGAGACAGCACCATCAAAGGCCAGAAGGGCGCCAAAGGAGACCGAGGAAGCCAAGTAATTGGGTCTATGTTACATAGAGACGTTGACTAATTCCGTTTTCGAGCTAAATAAGTTTAACATGGTGTGTGAACAATCACCGTCCAAGTCACTACAGTTAAGAGGATAAGGCGTGTCTGGAGTGGGCTATACTTTGGGGGGATTATTAATTTTCAAGGAAGTGGCATTATTCTTCATTTGTCACCCTTGACTATGGCGCATTGCTACCCCACCCTGGTTTGTCAGCCCTGTCCTTCTGTGGCCATCCCACCGACCATGTCACTCTGCAGAATGGCTCCGGCACGACTCCCTGATTCTACTGTCTTGACAGCATTTGATGTTTTGTGTTGATGGCTTTATTATGTACTGAGGACTTATAACCTATTTTTGACTTACAATTTTGGGGAATTATTGTGTTTCTAGGGGAGAACTGGGTGGAAAGGAACACAAGGCAGTCCTAGCTCTGAAGGAAGCAGGGTGAGTATCACATACTTTTCCCCTCCTTAACCCTTGTGATGGACGCAGAGGCATGGGGTTATCTGTGGCTGCTGAGCCAGCAGACCTGTGGCTGGTATATTTGCGGGCATCTTGAATCTCAACACTGCTGACTTTTTGGACCTGAGAAGTCTTTCTTACAAAGGACTGTTCTGCACCTCATAAGATGATTAGCAACACCCCCAAACTCTGCTCTTCGGCTTACCCACTTGTGACATCCAAAAATGTCTTTTCAGATTCTGCCAATGTCTCTAGCGGGTGGGTGTGGGAGGCAAACATCATCCCTGGCTGAGAAACGCTGTGCTGCCATCTGCCTTTGCCTCTCCATCTTCAAGGTGTTTTCAGATGCCTTTGAAGAGGGCCAATGACTTGAACACACACACTCTCCTCTCCCAACTTAGCATCTGGCAGCTATGCCAGACTATTATGGACTGGGTAGACGTAATCTCATGCTCTTTGCACATTTACAGGGAGTTAGGGCACAAATGGCTTCTCCCTGAATGGACTCACAGACACTGGCTAGTAGAGCCAAGTCATGGGCAGTCTGGAGCCCTGGGGTAGCTTACAGCATCATGTAATATCAAGCTTATCCCCCCCCCCAAAAAAAAAGAATATCTGATTCCCTTCAAATTTTAAGGATCAACCATGAAACCGTTGCATTACTCTTTAGGAATTATTGAATTTAGAGATGGTATTTATTTATTTTTCTCAGGGGAAGGGGAAGAGCCCTGCTATGTACTCCGGACTGGCCTGGAACTCACTATGTAGATGAGGCTGGCCTCCGACTGGCAGGAAATCCCCCTGTCCCTGCCTCTTGTGTGTTGGGATTGCAGGTGTACCCCACCACACCTAGCTAGAGATGGCGTTTGTATTAAAAGCTCCTCTAGCTCACACTCGGCATGAATGTGATACCAGAGGAGAATGTTGAGAGCCCTGGGCTTGTTCAGAGGGTGTGAAAATCCTTGGCTTCCTTTTCTGAGTGTTGGAGTCTTCTCATCCCTTGAAGGCATCAGTCTGCTGCCCTTTTCCCTGGGAGGTTACCTTCTAGCCCATCTTGCCTTCGTTTATCTTGAATGGCAAAGATCCCAAGCCAGAGGGCCTGGGCTTCCCATGCTTCTGGGACCATTCCCTGGGGACCGCGCCTTCCTAACTCAAGAAGATTAAGATGTAATTGGGGGAAGCAGCCGAGCAGCGAGATGAGCTAATTGTTACAGTTTAGAGATAAATTATATCTGTTGGCTCAAGAGCAAAGGGATTTTAGTTTGAAATAGGTTTATAACTGACCCATAAATCATGCGCTTTACAAACAGAGATGTTGGGGAGCAGGATTGAGATTACTTCTTCGACACACTAGTCAATGCCTTTTAAATCATTATAAGGACAGAAGGGCCTCAGCCCTTTCCCCATTTTCCAGCCTTGTAACTTCTTTTCTTTGCAATTAAATAAGGCAACGTTCATATTCATGTTCAGAGTTAAGCAATCTGGGGCTTTTCTACTCTCTCCCCCACATTTCCACTGCAGGCCAGAATTCTGTCATGAGACTCAGAGCATCTTAAGTGGATACCGGAGGGTAAACAGCTCAGATGCAGGCATGGGCTCCCCGTGTGACTTCAGCCTGCATAAGCTAACCATCACACCAGCTGTCACTAAAACAATGGCTCAGCGCACTGACAGCCATCCAAGGGGCCTGGACCGTGGCCTCCTGCTGACCCCCTTGCAAAGAGTCCTTATGGCTTTTGTTTCTAATATGTCATCCGTTTTTAGCAGCTCCTGATTCAATCACTCCCAAATACTCATTTAGAGAAGTCTCATAAGCTCCCCACCAGGTGGATTATTATCATCCTATCCACATTATACACAAGCAGATCAAGGCGGCTTGGGGAACTTGCCCTAGGCCACAATAGCTCATAAGTGACTGAGCTGGGATTTGAGCTCAGACCATCTCACGTCAGAGTCTATGCTCCCAACCACTATGTGAGGTTTAATGTGTGATTGCTTTGTGACATCCAGGTACAAAGCTATGGAGCTGAAGGCAAGAGAGTGGGCTATTTCTCTCTCTCTCCCCCTTCCTTCCTTCCTTCCTTCCTTCCTTCCTTCCTTCCTTCCTTCCTTTCTTTGTTCATTTGTTCGTTCATTCTTTTTTTTTTACTCCTTACTTTATTTCTATTTTTTTTTTAAGACAGGCTTTCTCTGTGTCGCTTTGGAGCCTGTCCTGGAACTAGCTCTGTAGACCAGGCTGGCCTTGAACTCACAGAGCCTCTGCCTCCTAAGTGCTGGGATTAAAGGTGTGTGCCACCAATGCCAACTGAGAATGTGCTGTTTCTGAGGCCCTGCGTGTAAGGCCAACGTTGTGCAAAGCTATTATACAGAATAAACATTATTCTTCCTTCCAGCCTTTCTTCTCTACCTACCTCTTTTCCTTTCTTTTTGAGAGAGGGTCTCTCTTAACGTGTAGCTCAGGCTGGCCTTGAACTTACTATGTAGACCTTGAACTCAAGGTCTTTGCGCCTTGGTGTCTCCGAGGCTGCGATTATAGGCATGTACCACTGTGACCAGCTTATCGTTGCTTTCATTTTTATTATTTTATTTTTATTTCCGTGTTAATGTGTATGTTCACTGGCATCCAGATGCCCATGGAGGCAAGAAAGGGATGTTGGAGTTACAGGTAGCTGTGAACCACCTGGTGTGTGTCTTCTGCAAGAGCTGTGCACACTCAGCTGGGAGAACACCTCTCTAGCCCCTTTCCTGGCTTTTTCATAGAAACAGACCATGAAGTCATAGCAACAGTATCCTCCACCATGGCTGATTTTTTTTTGTTTTGTTTTTTGGTTTTTTTTGTTTGTTTGTTTGTTTTTTTGTTTTGTTTTGTTTTTCGAGACAGGGTTTCTCTGTGGCTTTGGAACCTGTCCTGGAACTAGCTCTGTAGACCAGGCTGGTCTCAAACTCACAGAGATCCGCCTGCCTCTGCCTCCCGAGTGCTGGGATTAAAGGCGTGCACCACCATCGCCCGGCTCCATGGCTGATTTTTATCGGCTCTATTTTCCTATGTCAAGAGCATCAACTAGTCATAGCTAGAGACAAAGAGCTGACAAGTTACCATGAGTAACTTCTCCCAGAGAGTATTTTAAAAGTCTAATTCCTGGTGGAGCTGATGTTTGCTTGGCTGATTTATGATCTTAAGGAGCTGAGAGAAAGTGGCAGTTTGAAAATAATTCGTACATAATAAGTGAATAAATGTGATTTAAAACAGTTGGAGTTGGTTACCACATACAATGTGGATTGGTAGTTGAGAGTGTTTCGTGGCTTTTTCAGTGAGAGTAATGTCAGCAGATTTTACTGCTGTAGACTGGGGAAAATACGTTAGGGTCTGGGGCCTGAGGCATTGTCCCACTTGGCTCTTCTCTATCCCTGTCACCTGCATTAGTGACACGAACTCCCTCCCAGAGAGGTACAGACAAAGCTGAGGAAACAGCCTTGCTTTTCCTGAGAAACCTAATCAGTGGCATCTAGATCATACAAAGGAGCAGCCACCAGCAGCCATTTCCTCCTTGAGGAATCCTCCAGAGTCAGACTTCATGTGACACACACACCAGTGTGTCTAGAAATTCCACCCTGTCCTGTGCTCAGCACACAGCATTTCATGGTTTTGCAGGGAGAGAGAACAGTCTCTTCAGGGTGATCCAGACCTCCAAATAGTCCACTTGGTAATCGTCAGAGGCCGATAGACCAGGGCGAGGCTGCAGTGACATTTACAGTGGCTTACCATCTATCCCCTAAATGCCCTGCCAAGGTCCCCAGGAAAACCTCTATGATCGGGTATGGGAGAGATGGGTTTACCTCAGGGACCCTTTGTCTGTCTGGATACTGACTGATGCCTTGTCTTTGGTGTTCCAGGGAATGGAAGGCCGGAGGGGACTCCAGGGTCCCTCGGTAAGTTTTCTTCTTTACTTCCTGTCCTCAGTGTTAGGGGCCTGAGGACATTCCTTCTGTGTAGATGGTACTGGCTAACTAGCATTTGACAGGATGTTGTAAGGTTGTCCAGCCCTGGCCACAGCCCCCAGTGACAAGTGGGAAGCACAAGCAGCTATCCAGTCAGCTTCCTGAGAGGAGACGGGCCTGACTAAGGCACAGCCTCCCTCATAAAACACCTTGTGACAATCAAGCAGAGCACACACAATCCTAGAGTCCCACCTTTGATTCACAGTCATGCACATTGGGAAGCAACAGGCAGAAAGTGAAATTCTCACTACTTCTTATCTTTTATCCACCTATTATTATTAGCTACATATTCCAGGCATTCCTTCCATGTTTTTCTTCCTTTAAACTTGTTTTTAATTAGTATGCAAAGTATTTGGTATCCCTATGGCATTTTCAAAGAAAATTTATGTCTCAGTTACTGTTCTATTGCTATGAAGAGGCACCGTAATCAACGCAGCTTATGGAAGGAATCGTTTAATTGGAGACTTGTAAGCAAGTCTTACAGTTTTATGAGGTTGGTCCATGACCATTGTGGCATGGAGCATGGTGTTTGAGCAGTAGCTAAGAGTGTCATCCTGATCCTAAGGTGGCAGGCGGAGAGAAAGTGAGACCCATACCTCAAAGCCCACCCCCAGTGACACACCTCTTCCAACAAGGCCACACCTCCTAATCCTTCCCAAACAGTTCCATAACATGGGAACCAAGCATTCAAATATATGAGCATATGTGGGTCATTCTCATTGAAACTACCTACTACAGTTTCTTTGAGTCAATTGTCCTTTCTACCCCATCTTTATGAAAATTAGGCACAGGATTGAGTTTATTCCTGACAGTTGGGAAAATTAGATCCCAGGCAGTGTGAGGGCAGACCAACCACATGATCTATGGGGAACCTGCAGAGAAAATCTTAACACTGAAAACGCTTTTTCATTAGGGGGAAGCAGGAGACCTGGGGCCTCAAGGTGCACTGGGACCGGAAGGACTACAAGGCCCACAGGTATGCTGGGTATTTCATAAATGTGGGCAAATGGTGTGGAGACATTCTGGTGGGAAAGGGGAAGATAGTTCAGTATAAAAACACACAACAGACGGGGAGAGAAGACGGCTCTGTGGTTAAGAGCACATAATACCTTGCCAAAGACTGGAGTTTAATGTCCAGCACCCAGTTGGAGTGGCTCACAACAGCCTATAACTGCAGTTCCAAGGAATCTGATACCCTCTTCTGGGCTCCCCGAGCACCTGTACTCACTGCGCGCACACACACACACACACACACACACACAATTAAAAATAAATATATTCAACTGGTAAAAGTTCAATCTGCAGCCATCACCTTGTGCATTTCCCATTGTGCAAGATGGTTCTGATTTCTTATTTTGTTCCATCAAATTTGCTCCACCACTTGCAGCTCATTAATATGAGCCTGGAGGGGAAACTTGCGGCCTGTGCTCACCTTCATTGTGCCCAGGTACTAGTAAGAATGAGTAATTAACAGCTCGATAAGATATTGTTACTATTGTTATTATTATACACTGAGTTGCCATCAGCACCCCAAATGCCATTAGGCTTCTCCCTTGTCCTCCTGGCTGCCCGGAAGAAGTCACATCATACCCCGAGGATGGTTTTGCCACACCTGCGTACTGAGTCCCTGTGGAGCACACTCTGTGTTGAGCTTATTTTAAATGCAGACTTGTCTGAAAGAGTCTGTGTAGAAATGCCTATTTTAAGGCTTTTCAAGGGTCTCATTTTTCTTCTAGAAAGTTCCAGGTTAAAACTAAACTAATTTAGATTTTCTTGAGTAATTCTGAGGTCTAGTACGTTCTCCAGGTTGAGTAACCATGGGATCAATCTAGATTTGCCCAGGTGTTTTGGGGGCTGGGTGTGGATGGCAGTCATTTCAGGGGCTCTGGGATCCTTTGACACTAGTGACTTGAGGCTCACTCAGTGACTTCCTGGTAGGCAAGGGCCATTTTACTTCTAATACATAAGAGACTACATAAGAGACTCTGTGAGACCTACAGATAAAACATGGCAGAGAGAGAAACTTTGGTTCAGCTAGCAGAAGCTTGACACCAGGTGTTCTTTAGTGCCAACTTGAAACAACCAGGCCTGTATTTTACACATTGAGAAAGCACTTTGGTCCAGTGAACCATCAAATAGATATGTTTGGTTGTGTAGATCTCTATAGGTTTATTTATTCCCCTTTTGATCTATTTTTATTTCTCCCTGTAGAAGAAGGATGAGACTCTTATGCCCAGGCAGGGGATCCCTTAATAAGATCTGTGCCACTGTGTCTGGACCTGTTCCCAGTTATTCTCCTAAAAAAGCCTTCTCTCAAATCAGTAAGGCTTCTTGGAGGGCAGACCATCGCTCTGCCTCCACGGGGGTCACTGTGAGAGCGAGTTTCATTGACATTGCGTGTGTTTGTTGTCACCACAAAAAGGGGTCCAGTGGAAACCGAGGTGAGAAAGGAGAAAAAGGAAGTCAAGGGTACCTGGGACCTCAGGTGAGTGACTCTCGGGACAATGACTCCTGATCTTTAGTTTGCTCTTACTGAAAAATGCCTTAGTGCGTTGCCTGTTTTATGTCATCCGTGGAAGGTTTGTTTCATTTTCTGAGCTACTACAGATACATTTTTAGCCCAGCTCAGATCCTTTATACCTCACTGGCTCACTTTTCTTTCTCCTTTGTTGATTTTTTAACTCTGAAAGCACAGATTCACTCCCTCGGCTCAAGGAAGATTTGGTAGACTTAAAAATGCTACCACATGCTGAGCATGTCCACTCCAAATGAACATTCTTCCCGCACTTTAAGATTTTCTCTCTGCCTCGTATCTGTCTCTACGGACATTTGACTGCACAGAGATCTGTGCTTACACAATGTTTGGTTCTTAAGCCCAGTTTTCGAATTCAGCATTTGAATGAGCTTCCCCGTGAGGAATGAGAGTTTGGATGGTGGGAGGGGGGTTGTATGGAGCACTTGATTTTATCAGTTCTTCAGAACTGCCAGGAAGAGCTCAGGATGCCCCTGTGTGCTCAACTGTATCTTCCTAGCAGGCTGGTGAAGGATGCTCAGGGCCTGTTTTAGATTGAGAAATGAAATGTGCCCTGTACTCCATGATGGGCGTGTCCGTAGTTCTGTGTGATGTGCATGTGGCAGAGACATGTTACAGGGAATTTCCCCTCACTTGGAAAGAGGGCCCACTGAGTCAAAGAAGCCATTAGTCCCCTCCCCCACCTCCTAAGGTCCCCCGTGGACCAGTGAATCCCTGGTGGATGCAGAGCCATGGCCCATTCCTTAGGTTACCCTCCCTCCCCTGGCTCGTAGCCTTTTCTGTTAGGAGACCTTCAGGGACGATGGGAATGATATGAGTGCCTTGTTCCTACCGGGTTTCCAGGAATTGCCGCAGCGGAGGCTTTTGCAGCTCTCTTTCTCTTTACTTTCAGGGTTCCCCTGGGCCAGCAGGACCTAGAGGGAGCATTGGAAGACCTGGATTTTGGGGGAGAAAGGTAAACATTATTTCTCATTGGTTTCAAATGAGAGGAACCGAAGGCAGCTACATTTCCTCCCTAACTGTATGAAAATTTTTCACGTGGTGACTTAACCCAAGCACCATGCTCAACCACCTGCATGCTGCCAGTGGGTTCTCTCCCATCTCTGGGTGTAGACTTCCTTACCGTTCACCTGTCTCTAGGAAGCTGCCCCTATTACAAGGAGAGAGCTACCTGCCTTTCACAAAGCACTGCTGAGAATCTCTTCAGTTCCCATATTCCCTGAGCAGTAATGCGTTTGTTGGCTGAGACGAGTGGATTGATCTGAACTTATTTTCGCGTCCTCTTTCGGTCTCCCCAAGGCTCACCATGGCTAAGGTAGCTGTGGTGGAGATGGACAAGAGTCAACAGCTGGCCTCATGTGCACCCCACTCTTCTGCTTTCGTCCTTCAGGCCCTGGGGTCTGTGTGGCTACAGAGGAGCCCTCTTGTCAAGGCCTCAAAATACTTTCATATTTGAGCCCAGGACCTAAGGTTTCTTTTTCTATGGAGTCATTTTTCCATTGGTCAGCTCTTCAAGCTTTCCTGCTAACAAGGCAGGGTGGGGGCGGTAGCTCAATTGGTAAAGGGCGCTTGCTGTATAACATGGGACCTGAGTCTGATCATCTAGAATACTGCAAAAAAAAAAAAAAAAAATCCTGCCAACGCTGGCACAGAGATGCTGTCCAGCCAATCTGGCTGAATTGGTGTTTTCCAGGTTCCCTGAGAGAGTCTGTCTCACAAAATAAAGTGGAGAACAGCTGGGAAAGGCCCTGATGCTGACCTCAGTGCTCACACACATGCACACACATGTGCACACAGACAGTTCTGAACCGTACACATACACATCAACAAGAAAAAAAAATCCAAACTCAAATGGAAGAGTGCTAACAAGCAGTGGTGTGAGAAGTGTTAGCCGACGTGATTGTGGCAGTCATTTCGATATATGTATATATGCTTGTACACATGCTGTCTTATTGTACACCTTCAGCTTACTTACAGTGTTATTTGGCCGTCAACCCTGGGCCAGGGGAAGACGCTTACAAAGCCTGTTGTACCTTTTCCCTATTCCATTCCAAGGTTCCTTGGCTCAGGTCTTTCCAGTCCCCTCCACCCCTTCCCCCTCTCCAGAGTTGATCCCTTTCCCCTCCCCAGTCACTCTTAGGATCCCTTGCTCCTTCCTCAGTCCACACAATGTTCTTTGGGCCCAGCTTCTTTGTCTCTCGTCAGGAAGCCTCCCCGGACCCTCAGGTCTCTCTGCTGCTCTTCTGTGCTTCAACACACAGGGTTACAATTGTCCGTCTTGTTCTTTCTCTTTCTAACCACACCGTGCTTAGTGAGGGCAGGACTTCCCTTGTCGTATGGGGTCACTCATTGTGCCAGCGTAATAAGCAATTATCGTGTGAGTAAACACAACAGCAAATGAGTCAGCTTCTCTGGAGTGAGTGTCCTGTCCTTCCTTTCTCTTCACTCTTTTGACTAAGAAAGCAGGGAACATTGTGGTGTGTATATACACTGGAATACTCTACAGCCTTAAAAAGTCCTCAGAGCTCAGCCCTGGGCAGTGCTGGGTATGTTCCGCTATCCTCTGGGTAGACTGGAGTATGTCTTCTGAGTGCTGGCTGCTCACTGAGGACCTTGTGTCCCTTTACTTAGTGGATAGAACTACCTGGGGCTTGTTTGACTCACCTTCCTGAATGTTTTCTCTCCCCTTTTCCTAGGGGGAGCTTGGAGTTCCTGGAGGCCCCGGACCAGCTGGGCCCCCTGGACAGCGAGGAGAACAGGTATGAGCTTTCTGGACTTGGCTCTGGAGCAAGGGGAAATGGGGGCAGCATGGGCTGTAGCACCTGGGGTAGGAAGATGTTAGGCTGTTCTCCATCTGTGGCTGCCTTGCTGTGCACCTGGCCTTTTTGTTGCGTTGGTGTGTATATGTCTATGCGTGTGTTTGTGTGTAGATGGTTAGAGGAGATGAGGTGAAGGCAGAGGGAGTATCAGGTGAGTGAGAACAGGGACTTTAACAACCAGCATGGCTGGTCTGTCCATTTTAGTTAAGAAACAAAACAGCCCATCTTTCTCCCCTTGTAAAACCCTAGGGTGACAAGAAGCAGAGGAACAGGCCAAGAAACAGCCACTGGTTGTAAAGGCTGGCACTCAGGACTAGCTGCTCTACTGAGCCAAAATCCGAGAATGGTAACGGCCAATAGAGGGAGAGTTATTTTATGTTAGTTATGAAATTGTATGTAGATATTAAATGGAAGAAAATGTACCAAGTATAGCCAAGAAATTAGGTCAACCCAAGTGCCCATCTGTGGATGAATGGGTAAAAACACTGTGGGGTATCTATCGGATGGAATACTAGTCAGGCTTAAAAATAAAAAGGAAATCCTGCTATAAATGATAACACGATTGAACATGTAAGATACATAAACTAAAAGGCTACATGAGACCCTGTTTCAAAACAAAAAAGGGCCCATCTGTTTGTGATTTGGTTTGAAAACACAAATACTCAAAAATAGAAAGTGTGAGAGTCAAAGTTGCATTTTTAAGTTTTAATTACTATGCCTTAGAGATCCGTGAAACAAGAATGCCTCTGGGCTACAAGCTCCTTGCCTGAGGGCAGACAGTTCCTGCAGTGCTGGAGGCTGTTGTTTCTGGGAGGCCTTCAATCCCCTAAACAAGTTTGTCTGACTCTTCTGCCCTGGTTGGGCTTTGATCACATGTGGGCAGGAGGTACACAGGCAGGAAGTACGTCAGGGTGTGTGCTTGTCCCTGATTGGACCTGATGGAAATTGAGTGAATTGTGGATTTTCTTTCTTAAGCCCTTGCCGTACTTAATTCTGGGCCATTTCCTGAGAACCTGGGTACGGACCTGGCCAGAGTCCATCCAGCTGGCCAGTATTTAATTAAAGCTTGCTTCAAATTTGACTTTAAACAGTGGTCTTATTCTTGATTGGTGGGATTTACAAAAGAAAAGGGGGGAATTTAAGTTTTGTAGGCTTGAAGATGGGAAGCCTGGAAGGACGCTTTGCCACATTTGGGTATTTTGAGATGTTCACCTTTAGCATCCTAGATGAGCACAGAGAAAAACTGCATGGCTCAGTTTCCCCTCCTGCCAGCAACTCTTTCCCAGGCCACTGTGTTCTCTCAACGGCACTTCAGCAGTTTCAAAATATCCCATGAAAGGGGCCGCTTTCACCCCCCCTTCCCAGTGTAGCCTCAGTGAATAAGTCTCCTGTGCTTCTCGCTATTAATCTGTCTCTTTTAATTGGCTTGTCGAGGACCAGTCACGGAACTCGGCTAGAGCACAGGCTGTGCTTTCGACAGATCTCTTATTATTAAATATTAAATTTGTTTCTGTTTTCTTTGCTGTTGTAAATAACACACCAATGATTTCTTTTGGAAGAGTATGGGGTCTGGGGTCTGGGGATAGAATCCTGGTTTTCATGTGTGCTCAGGGCTCTACCACTGAGCTACATTCCTAGTGCCATAATTAATATCTGTATATAAAGTTCTAGAATTTTCATAGCTAGGTCAGATAAGTACATATTTAATTGGGGCTCTAAAATATATTGTCAAACACTCTTAGAAAGATTCAAACACTATATGGACCCATGAGTTATGTGTAGGAGCCTGGCTGTTTTAGAGACTCCACACCAACAATGGCTATTGTGACCTTTTCTTTTTCCTCTTTACCATCGCTAAAAATGGTAACTCATTAATTGTTTCAAATTGAGTTTTTTTTGGTTACCAATGAGAATGAACTTATTTTCCCACTGGGATCTTGCTGGAGTCTGGCTCCAGTAGGGGTTCAGGTCCCAGAGAGGAGGTGTGGAGCTGTTGGAGGAAGAAGACTGGGGTGACCTGAGGATGGATCAGGATGGCTGCTGCCTAACTGAGAAAAGGCTGCATCTTTCAATACTCTGTAACCGCATAGTAGTTTAGCCGCAGCAAGACTGAAGGCACAGACTTTACCACAGTATTTTTCCTGAGGCAAAAGAGCTGTAAGGCCAACAAGAATCTAAATGCCTATTGTCGTCCAAAGTGCAGTAACCCCACCAGGCACCCTCTTCCATTTCCTCCTGCACAGTCTCAGCCTCCCTGGTCAGGAGCTATCAGACACCAAGTCCTGAAAAACAATTCCTAAGAGCAGTTTTCATTCCTCAGGGGACATGATGCAGCGCTTGCCCCATGTAGCATCATCAGCTCTGAGCTGTTCCCTAGTTGCCGCCTCTGTGTCTTGGTCTTACTATACGGCCTGCTCCCCTCAGGCTCCCGAAAGGGAGGGTCCTGATAGCTCACTCTTTTTCCCTTATACCATGCCATTCTGATTCCCCTATACTTGTTAACTAAACTGTTGCCCTTACTGGCCTCAGGCTCTGGATTTGGGCCCATTGTTTCCCTTGCTAGTGTGCAGGCCTCCTCAGGGACCGGGTGTGTCCAATCAGCAAATCTTTAACTTCTCTATTCTTGGTGTACTGGGGGGTAAAGGGGAATGGAGGGTCAGAGGGGTTGAGGTGTGAGGGGAAGGGTTAGCGTGGGGCAGGAGTGTATGTACCCAACGGGGATTCTTGTGTGTGGTTATCATGCTGTGTGGGTCCATGGTGGCGGGGACTTTTTCCAAAGAATGATTTTGCTTAAAGAGCCTGCTGTTGTGTAAATCCTCATCCTCCACAGAAGGCTGCACAAAATTTCCAAAGGAAAAGGCGTAAGGGAACTCCCATAACACACAGAGAGAATCATTAAAAATGAAAGTAAAAGGATGCTGGAGAATTGTGATCTGCAATGTCAAAATGCTGGAACTTTGTCAAGCAGCCATGGTTACCACGCGGTCCATGCCAACATCTATTGGCCATTTGTAACTCTTTTTTTAAAAAGATTTATTTAAATTTTATATATTAGTGTGAGTGTCTGCATGTATGTCTGCATACCACGTGCACGCCTGGTACCTGCGGAGGCCAGAAGGCATCCGATCACTGGAGGTGGAGTTAAAGATGGTTGTGAGCCACCATATGAGTGCTGGGAATCAAACCCAGGTCCTTTGCAAGAGCAGCCAGTGCTCTTAACCACTGAGCCACTTTTCTAGCCCTTATTTATAAGTAGATTCCCTAGTCCTATTTCTTTGAGATCAACTCTTAATTTTTCAAGTAAGAAGCTGGCGAATGTCCAGATTCAGCGTGGCTGTGCTTCTGCCTCCTGCAGTGGCTGTAGAGTGGAGCTGGCCAAAAAGTAAGAGGGTTCGCAGCGGGAAGTGAGAGGGCTGGGCTGAAGCTCAGAGGTAGGACCTTTGCCTAGCATACCCGAGGCTCTGGGTTCAATCCCCAGTACAGGGGAAGAAAAAGATAACAGGAAGTGAAACCCCTTCCTCCCCGCCATCCATAGCTCTTCTTTCCTAACACCACATCTTCCCATCGAGACGACTTTGGAGAAACTGAAAATTACCTATTGCTTACAGGGAGATCATGGCATCCCGGGCTATGGCCAGACAGGACGAAAAGGAGTTAAGGTAGCTATGCAAAACAATTATTTTCTCAATTGATAAATCAAACTTACGTACACTGAAAAGTGATGGTGTAGGGGAGTGGTCTGTTGACTTACTATGTTCTCTGCTGACAATTACAGGGCCCAACGGGATTCCCTGGGGATCCAGGGCAGAAGGTGAGATACATAAGAATTTCTTCGTTTGCCATTGCTGTGGTCTTCTCGAGAAATGAGATGAACCACTGGTCAGAGTGTAGGGGAGTTGGGAGGAGTGGGATGCTGGTCGGTGGCTTCCTCTGGGCTTCACTAGGAAAGGATGGCTTAACCCCGTGAGTCTTTATGTTGGAAAAGATCACATCCTACCCTTTGTTGCCTGGTGTCCCACCTACTTCCATCCCAACGCTCCTATCTCTACCTTGAACCTTTAACTTCCTGGCAGCCTCTCTGGATTCATTCTCTGGCTTGGTGATCTCATTCACCACCTTAGTTATTGTTATTAATGCAACATTATTTTGATTTTGGTTCCTCTCACATGAGAATCCCACTGTTCTCCTCTGTGGTCTCCTGTTTCCATCTTCTGTCAGTCGACCCCAAATATCATGCCCACAAGATATTTTACCCCCAAAGTATAGTCTAATTGTTAGGGTCCTGGAGAAGTCCCACAAAAGAGCACCATATACGTATGCAGTCAGTAAGAGCGTTTTTTATCCCAGCATGCTAGGGTGTTGCCACATACAGAGACAAGATGGTAAAAGACCCTAAGAAGGACAGGTGGGCTCCTTTTAAGCACAGCAGAAGGGGTGGTCCTAGGGCAGTTAAGTCATTTTAGATATGATTGGCTTAAGCAAGTGTCAATCATATTATTGCATTCTAATTGGCCAGGGCTAGCCAGAGGCTGGTCAGGACTACAGTTTTCCAATTTGGAACAGGCTTGGACAAGTCCCAGGCCTTGTCTTTGAGCTGCTGTCTGTGGCTCAAGCCTACCTGGTACTGCATGTGCCAGGCCTCCTCCTTGTTGGGGCTGTTGGGGATTATTCTTTGTTCATGACTCTTTTGGTAACTGCCTGGTTAGAAACCAAAACAGGCCTGATCTCTGAGAGAGGACCGAGCAGCCTGTTATGGTGTCTGCTTGGTGCTCTCACTAATTATAGTGTCTTTTTGATTTAACATCTTTCAAATTCCTCATTGTCTATTAGATAATCTGTCTGTGTGCTGTAGAGCCAGACATGCCTGTAATTCAACAGGAGCCTCCCTCTGTACATCTGTACTCTGTACTCTGATTTCCCAAACCCTAGACTGGCTCTGCCCCAATCAAGATAAGAAGTCTGGGTCTAAAGTAGAATATCTAATGAGCCAACTCCAGGAGAACAGGCAACGTTCAGAACATCTGAAAGTGTTCTTCGCTGATGGACTACCTGGGACGATGAGAGTTTAGGAAGAGATGACACAAATAACTCTCAGAAGAAGAGTTCTCATTACAGAGGATCAATTTTCTGATTTATTAACAAAGGGAGAAATATAACAACTTATTGATTGATATGAAATGAACATATTAATAAATAACTACTACCAAAGTCAGATTGATTTTCTTTAAATGAACCTTTGTGGTTTTGATTTATTTTTACATTTTAAGTTCTTTTTTCTTTTTTGTTAGTTCTTGGAGAATTTTTTATAGTATATCTTGATAATATTTATCCCTCCCCCAATGTCTTATAAATCCATTCCCCTTTCATACCCACCAGACTTTGCCCTCTCCCCCATTTAAGAATCCCATCAAGTACAGTCTGTGCTGCCCAGTATATACATATAACTGTATACTATGTAGAAGAATATAATATGTGTAAAAGTATAACTTGGATGGTGGCCTTCCAGTGGAGCAGGGTCAGCCTACCTCCAGTGACATCAGTAGAGAAAATGGACCCTCCACCTCTCAAAAGCTATTGATTGCCAATAGCTCCTCAGCTAGGGGAGGGACTTCCTGTCTACTCTATGCTGGGTTTCTGTCCTGGTGTGAGTTTGAGCAAGTCTAGTGCATGCTGTCACAACTGTTAAATACATTCTTAAACTTAAAACATGTAGTGTATGCAGAGGGAAGGGTGTCACAGGAGGGGTAGCATTACAGATGTGCACCACTACATCTGTCTATTTTAACGTGGATTCTGGGGAGTGTGCTCAGGTCCTCAGTCTTTTGCCAGTAGCACTTTTACCAGCTGTGACATCTCCTTTCTCCAAGATTAATTTGTTTTTAACCTTTAACTTTTTTAGGAGTAGCTCATAGAACTAGGAAGTTATTTATTCCCTAATACGTTAGCCAATACTTCATGTTTTCTAGTATATTCTCTGGTTGTTTTTAGCAACTGGATGATTATTAAATTGGTATTTATGTATAAATACTTGAGTTATTAGAGTATTGAAAATAGTCTTGAGAATATCTAACTGACCAATTATATCTGACCAATGTTTAGATCTGAGTTAATGTCAAGATTCATTTATTGCCGTATTAGCCTTCATTATATAATGATTACAAGATCAGTTTAAATATTGATCGAAGAGAATTTTTCCATTCTTTCATAGCAAAGATTTTAATATCTTGATCTATCTGAACCAGGGTGACTCTGGAGAGCCTGGAAGTCCTGGGGGACCTGGACCCAAAGGATTCAAGGGACTGACCGTAAGTGGCCTATCATTCCAGATGGAATAAATGTTTTTTTCTTTTATAGACCCCAGCTTTCTTACTGTGATAGTAAATGGGGATTGTTGATTCATTCCAAGAGCATCTTGAAAGCCACTAGCTAGCCTGTGACTTTTGGAACACCCTGTTAGTGCCTCTATTTCCAGAATATCAGAACTGAACCTAGTGGTACACAGGGTCACTTCTGGCTTTGCAAGTCTATGATTCTTTGATTTTTAGCTCTACATGGATCCTAAGGTGGTTGGTTGTTGGAGAAATACAGGTGCATTGCAGCCTTTTAGGATTGAAACTGATATCTTCCCTGTGTCCTAGAGGGCTGCCTGATGATGCCATTATCCACAAGGTGGCCAGATAGAGTATTCTTTTAAGGAGGGGAGGGAGATACTGAAGTGTTCTGATTAGTAATGCAGAGTAGAAGACTGTGTACAAATGGCTGAGACCAGCATCCTTTTAAAGTCTGAGTGCAAGGTCCCTGTCACTCTGAGTGTGGAAGAGATGTAGTTCAGCAGGCCCTTGGCGTTAGGCTGCATATAGTTTGCTAATACATCTCCATCCTTTGCATTTGGGGACTAAACATAGTTCACTCATGTACCAGCTTATATGTGAGAAGTTATTTTCATTATTTGATTTCGAACTATTTATTTATTTTTATTTTATTGAAAATAGATTTTTCATATAATATGTCCTGATTACACTTTCCTCTCCCTCTACTCCTCCCAGTTCCTTCCTACATGCTCTCCATCCAGATCCACTCTCTTTCTGGCTTTCATTAGAAAATAAACAGGCTTCTAAGGGAATATAATATAATCTCATGCATCAAAACCAAACACATTGCAAAATGGCAAAACAAACACATATATTTATTTATTTTTATTTTACATGTATGAGTGTTTACATGCATGCGTGCATGTGTGTCGTGTATGTGCCTGGTGTTTTTGGAGGACCAAAGAGGGCACTGGATCCTTTAGAACTGGAGTTTACAGATAGGTATGAGAGACCATGTTGTTTCTAGGAATGAAACCCAGCTCCTCTGTAAGAACAGCAGGTGCTCTTAAACTCAGAATCATCTCTCCAGCCCTTATTATTTGATCTTTATTGATAAAAGTTTTTGCACAATCTGTGTGCCTTTTTTTAAAGCATCAATCCCAGCTTATGACTAATGTAGATTTAAGTTTACAGCCAGCGTCAGAGCACTGTATGCCACTAAATAAAGGGGACAAAGGGGAAGTGGATGTTCACCAATGGTTAAGAGTGGATGGCTTGTGTTAATAGCAAGGAATTTACTTGATTTGAATAAGCTGCTATCTTTTATTTTTAACTAAATTATTATTCATTATCACCATTGTTATTTATGCTGCTGAGGGTGGAACTCAGAGATTTCAGGCAAACACGCTCTGACAGAGATACGTGCTTCCGTCCAGTTGTTCTTCTAAAAACAACTTTTGAGAAGTATAACATCTCATTTAAACTCAGAAATCTTAGTGCTGGAGAGATGGCTCAGTGGTTAAGAACACTGGCTGCTCTTGCAGAGGATCTGGGTTCAGTTCTCAGTGCCTGTATGATGGCTCACAACCATCTCTAACTACAGTTCTAGGGGATCCCATGCCATCTTGCCTCTGTGGACGCTATATGAACACAGTCTCTGTCTACAGATTCAGGCAAAACGCCGCCACATGTAAAATAAAAAGAAATTTATTTTTATTAGCCTCCATGCACAGAAAATGTAGAAACTGCACTTGTGTGTTCCTGTTTTCAGCTCTCTCAAGGCTTGAAAGGCGAGACTGGAAGACCAGGGTCTCAAGGCCCTCCTGGACCGAGGGTGAGTATATGTGGGATCTGACCGATGTGCAGTGGTTTCTGGTATACCCAGGGGAAAGGATACAGAACTTCAAGACAGAAGCACTGGGCTCGAGAAGCCAGTCACTGTGTTTCTCAGTCTATTGTTAAGATGAAGATGACATGTCCCTGCCCTAGCTGAAAATGTAGCCGTGGGGATCAGACAACCAAGAGCAAACACTGGGAACTGTAAGTGCAACACAGATAGTAACTGTTAGCACGATTTATCACCAAAACCTTTGTAATAGGCATGGGCTTGCCTATGTTTCATAGAAGTCTCTTGACGGAGTTGCAGCATGCAAAGCAGACTGGCAGATAGAGTTTGCTGGAGCCACTCTTGCTGCCTTTTTAGTCTTTATTTGGACTCTAGAGTGATTTGGAAATGTAACTACCACACTGGTTCCCTTACAAGAGAAATGTCATCTCTGGAAGCATCTTCAGGCAGAGCCAAGCATGCCTCCTCCCCACGCAGACCTACATCTGCTTCACTGCTTCTCATGTGGTTGATGAGTCAATGTCTCTCCCCTCTCAAGCAGAGCCAGGGTAGAACTAAATACCCCAGCACCTGCTACGTGGAGGGAACCCAGACAGCACCGTAAAGAATGCATAAAATGCTTGTCTTGTTTTAGGCACTGAAGAATTCTTGAACTTGGGATCTAGCAAAGCAAAACTTGCAGACAGTTTCTTGGCCAAATGACTCTACAGGAGAATAAAATAATTATTTGTAAAGGTTACTCCACTATATGCATTACTGCATGTAGGGGAACAGCTGATCTGTGGGCCAGATTTCTCTACTCCAGATTCATCTCTTTCCCAAGTCCTGAGGTTGTAATGAAGGTGTTCCATATCATCTTCCGTCTTGTGCTTGGCTCAACATTTATCTTAGTGTGTGTTTGTAGGCATGTGTGTCTGTCTGAGTGAGTGTATGTCTGTGCACCATGTGCATGCAGGAGACTGTGGAGGTCAGAAGAGGTCTTGGATACTGGGAACTGAACCTGGGTCCTCAGCAAGAGCAGCAAATGCTCCTAACCTCTGTGCCATCTCTCTAGCCCCTGGAGTTACTCTTAAGCTCTCTCTTTTAGGGTAAACTTTTCCTACTTCTGACCACCTGCAAAATGTAGCTCCTACTTTCCATATCACCCCAAGCCTGTTTCTCTTTGTGAGTGACTGTGCAGTCTTTCCTGTTTTCTGTCCTAACTTAAAAGGCAGCCAAGACTCTAAGACTCTTAGTGATTTCTTCACTGGGTAGAATCAAGTTCAGCACATAGTTCTGGTTAAATCAGAAGCACACCACAGGCTACCTCAGCATTCATAGGACATTGAACTGCTATTGGATGGTTAAATAAATGTATTGCTAAATAGATGATGGATGGGTGATATATAGATGATGGATGGGTGATGGATAGATGATAGATGGTTGATGGATGGGTGATAGATAGATGATGGATGGTTGATGGATAGATGGATGGTTGGTGGATAGATGATGGAGAGATGATGGATGGTTGATGGATGGGTGATGGATAGATGATGGATGGTTGATGGATAGATAATGGATAGATGATGGATGGTTGATGGATAGATAATGGATAGATGATGGATGGTTGATGGATAGATGATGGATGGTTGATGGATAGATGATGGATGGGTGATGGATAGGTGATGGATAGATAATAGATGGTTGATAGATTGGTAATGGATAGGTCATGGATGGTCAGACAGGTAACTCAGTTGTCATTTAGAACAGAATCTGGCTATACTGACATTTCTGGTTAAGCATCTGGAAGGGGCAAGTGCCCAAGGGAATTTTTGAGTTTGAGTATGTAGTGCATTTTTTTCCTAAAATGAACGTTCTAGTAAATACATTAAAAACCATGGTCAATGAGGAGCCTGATCCTGGGAAGAAGAAGCAAGAGAAGCAAGAGAAAAAACTCAAATGGAAGAGAACCAGGGCTGATGTCTTTCCAGAAGCCACCTCTTCTTGATCTCACCTAAGCTACTTGTTTCTTTCTTTTTATTTATGATATTCTATTATAATTACATTTCTTCTTCCTTTTCCTTTCTTTATATCCTCCCATGTTGTTGAAGGCTGCTTGTTCATTTCCCGCCACCCTGACCCACTCAGAAACTATATTATTTGCAATACTGTTTGGCCAATAGCTTAAGGATATTTCTGGCTAACATTTAAATCTTAAATTAACCCATTTCTATTAATCTGTGCATCACCACATGGCTGTGGCTTACCGGCAAGGTTCCAGTGGGCTCCAGGCTCCTGCAGGTGGCTACATGGCATCTCCCTGACTCCGCCTACTCTCTCTCTCTATATATTTCTTCCAGCCTGGCTATATTCTGTTAAGCCATTGGCCTAAAGCAACTTTATTCATTAACCAATAAAAGCAACACATATACAGAAGGTCTTCCTATACCACTCCCATCTATTCCTCCTCATTCTCCTTCAAATTTATGATCTCTATGTTCTGTAATTATTGTTGCACATATAAATGTATATATTCCTAATGTATATTATTACATATATTAAATATATATTCCTAATACATACAATATGCATATACATACAATATGCATATATGCAATACATGTACATATATACTTAAATATAACCTGTTCAGTCTGTATAATGTTACTTGTATGCATGTTTTGGGGGCTGACTATTTAGATTGGACAGCCATTTAGTGTTCTTTCCCTGGGGAAAACCACCTTTCCCACTCCCAGCTTTCTTCAGTTGTTTATGATTCTTTAGTCGGGTTGAGGCCTCATGGGCTTTACCCCATTCGCTTTGGTATTCTGTTTGTTTCACCCTTGTTCCATCATACTTGGGCATTGCATAGAGAAGAAATCTCATTTATATTCCTTTGTTCCTCAGTCTTGTGTCATTTTGCATGTATGCTCTTCTTTTGCGTAAATTTTATCTGCTATGCAATTGCCTTTGGTTCTTTTATATATACTGAGGCTTATTGCCTTTTGCATTTTAAGCATCTTGATTTGTAAGATAATCTAGCTCTGCATGCTCAATACATCCATCTCCTTTGTTCTACCCTGTAGAGAAAGTCTGCTTGTATAATTAGGAACCAAAGGAAAAATATAATTAAAAAAGACTCCTTTAGAAAAATCTCTTCTAGGGATTGCAGTTTTTTTTTTTTTTTTGAGACAGGGTTTCTCTGTGTCACAGCCCTAACTGTCCTGGAACTAGCTCTGGTAGACCAGGCTGACCTCGAACTCACAGAGATCTGCCTGCCTCTGCCTCCCAAGTGCTGGGAATAAAAAACATACACTACCACTGCCCAGCAGGATTGCAGTGTTTTAATACAAACAAAAATAATATACATCCTTGATAGGAGTGGAGTAAATAACTGACCTTCCAGATAGCATGGTACCTAACCACCTTCTGTCATTTTTACCTCCAATAAAGGAAGACGTGTTTACAGTTTTTAAATTTTCTCATTAAAAACTATAGTTCACAAATAATAACTTGCTCTTTTTTCCCTTAGGGTCCTAAAGGCACAGCAGGGCAGCCCGCGTATTCTGTACGTATCTCTTTATTCTTGCGAACAAGCAGAACCATTACTGTTCACTGGGAACTAAACACGTCCACCAGAGGGTCACTGCACTCATGTTTGCTCTCTCACTTTTAAACTTTGCAGCACTGTGATCTGATCCAGTTCCTGCGGAGCCACAGTCGTGAGTATCTGGGTATTACAGTCAAGAACATTAGTGGTTGGTGAGGACACTGGGGACTGAGTGTGGAGTGGATCTGTGGAATCAGGAAACTGACCTCTGGTGAGGAGCCTCTGATGTAGGATTGCCTTGGTATTGCAGGGACCTCTCACAGTCAGTTGAAGAAAAGGCATAAGCTCACAGGCTCTTAAGGTGTTTGTTTATTTATTTATTTTTAAAAAGAAAACACACTATCTTTTTTCATTATACATACCAACCCAAGTTCCCACTCCCTCCCCTCCTCCCATTCCCCACCTTCCTCCTCAACCCATATCCACTCCTCAGAGAGTGGATATGCTTTGGGGAAAGACCAAGGCCCTCCCTATTATATCTGGGCTGAGCAAGGTATCCATCCAAAGAGAATGGGTCCCCCCAAAGCCAGCACAAGCAGTAGGAATAAATCCTGCTAACACTGCTAGTGGCCCTTCAGTCTGCCCTAGCCATGCAACTGACACCTACATTCAGAGGGACCAGTTTGGTTCTATGCTTATTCCTTCCCAGCTGGAGCTGGTGACCTCCCATTAGCTCAGGCAGACTGTTTCAGTGGGTGACCTGAAACATCATGGTCTTGACCTCTTTGCTCATATTCTCACTCCACCCACTTTTCAACTGGACTTAGGAGCTCAGCCCAGTGCTCTGCTGTGGGTCTCTGGCTCTATTTCTGTCAGTTGCTAGATGAAGGTTCTATGATGATATTTAAGATATTCATCAGTCTGACTACAGGGCAAGGCCAGTTTGGGCCCCATCTCCTCTGTTGCTTAGGGTCTTAGCTGGGGTCATCTACAAGTATTCCTGGGAATTTCTTTAGAGTCAGTTTTCTCGCTAGCCCCATAATGGCTCCCTCAATCAAGATAGCTCTTTCCTTGCTCTCTGTCTCTGTCCTTCCTTCATCTCGACTATCCTGTTCCCTCAAGTTCTCCTTGCCCCCTCCCCTTTTCTCCTACTCTTCCCCTTCCATCCTCCCTTCCCCCCACCCCTATGTTCCCAATTTGGCAGTGATCTTGTCTATTTTGACTTTCTAGGTGTATCTATATATGTTTTTCTTAAGGTTAACTTTGTTACTTAGCTTCTCTAGGATCATGAACTATCCTTTGTTTATAGCTAGTATCCACTTATGAGTGAGTACATGCCATATTCATCTTTTGGGGTCTGGGTTACCTCACTCAGAATGGTGTTTTCTAGTTCCATTTATTTGCATGCAAATTTCAAGATGTCATTTTTTTTTACGGCTTAGTAGTACTCTAATGTATAAATGTGCCACATTTTCTTTATCCATTCTTCAGTTGAGGGGCATCAAGGTTATTTCCAGGTTCTGGCTATTGCAAATAATGCTGCTATGAACATAGAATAGACGTCAAAATTCTAAATAACCCAATTAAAAAATGCGGGTACAGAACTAAACAGAGAATTCTCCACAGAAGAATCTTAAGTGGCTGAAAGACACTTAAGGAAATATTCAACATCTTTAGCCATCAGGGAAATGCAAATCAAGACAACTTTAAGATACCATCTTATATCTGTCAGAATGGCTAAGATCAAAACCACCAATGATAGCTTATGCTGGAGAGGATATGAAATAAGGGGAATACTCATCCATTGCTGGTAGGAGTGCAAACTTGTACAAACACTTTGGAAATCAGTATGGCAGTTTCTCAGAAAATTGGGACTCAACCTACTTCAGGATCTGGCAATATCACTCTGGGCATATACCCCAAAGATTCTCAATCATATTACAAAGACTTTGGCTCATAAGGTGTTATGCAATTAGGAAGAGACAATATGCATATTGGAGATAAGACCAGCTCAGGGGCTCATGAAGTAGCTCCATTATTGATATGACAACAATAAGCAAAATGATGGGGGGCAAAGTACTCAAGGGATGGACCCTGGGATGTAGATTTAGTTGATTAATTACTTAATTATTTAGATATGGGAGCCACTCAGGTGTGGGTGGTCCCTGACACCACAGAGATAATGATGCTCCCGAGGCTGTGAAACTAGAGACAGAGCTGAAGGGATGAACTCATGAAGGTGAGAATGGAGAAGGGTCAAGGTGCACAGAATGGAGTCCCAGATCTTTGAAAAAGGAAGTTGTCAGAGAGGAAGATCCGAGGTGTTGGGTAATAGCACCCGTGTAAAAGCATGAGGACCTGAGTTCGGATCCCCGGCACCCACACAAACCACAGCTAAGCACTTTGTTGTGCACATAGCGGGCACACCACAGTTGTGCACGTCTGTAAGTCCAGTACTGGGGGTGTTAGAGAAAGAGAATCAAAGAGCTTGCTGCTGGCCACCAGCCTGAAAAAAAAAGTGAGCTCTAGGTTCATTAAGAAGTCTCATTCCCAAAGAATAATGATAAGGTAGAGAGCCATAAGAGAATAGTTCTCCCTACTCGACTCTCCCATCAGCTTCTGCATGTGCATGGGTGAGTGTCCCTGCACATATGCATGTGTGCATGCATGTAGATCAGGAGGAAGGGTTAGTATGAAAGACCTTAAGAGCTAGAAGTCTCTTCAGCACAGGAGAGGAGGCAAAGAAGAGCAGTGACGGGGCGATCAGTTTCTCTAGACATTGCCAGCTCCCCAGGGAGACCCAGGATGAGAGGAGGGGGTTGTTCCTACAGAGTCTGAGATTTTGAGAGAGAAGTTTTCCCAGCATTGACTAAAAGGAGTCAGCCTGTAATTAGCTGGAGAAGGGTAGGTGGCTTGCATAATTGGTAGAGAGAGTGGGTTAGCACTGAGCTCCCACTTATGAATGGAGATCAAAGTTGGGTGGCAGGCCTTAGTGGGCTGCTGTAAGGCATCGCCAAGGCTATGTTGAGGTTGGACCCTGGTCTCACATCTGTGCATCCCCTGTCCTGCACCAGCTCTTTCACCTAGGGACTAGTACCATGTTCTAAACGGACAGCTGGGACTCTCCCCTGAGGATAACATTAATTTAGGAATATGGGGAGGGGAATGCTTGATTATAGAACAGGAGGCTGCAAATGGTTAGTGCTTTGAAGGGAGCCATAGAAAGAGAATTCGAGGAAAATAAATAAACACACTAAGCAAAAGTGAAGTGATTTCTCCCAAAGTCACCCCACTTTGTAGACTCAAACCTAGCTGGCCTCACAAAGTCAATACACGGAAAGATATTTTCAGCCTTGGGATAGGGAGGAGGTTGTAGGTTATACGTGCTGCCTGATGGCTGTAGGGATCTCAGTGACCACAGGGTAAAGATAAACTCTCGGTGTTAGGAGGGTTGCCATGAGGGCTTGTGTACCATGGACGTTGGTTTGTTGCCAGTGTTAATGAACTTAAAACAACAAAAAAAAGAGGAACATTGGGATGATTCATTTGCTTCCCAGGAGGAGACTATCAGGTCTGGGATTTCTTAAAGACCCTCCAGCACTTCCCTTGATGTGCCCGAGAGTTACAGTTAGACCAGATGCTGCCCTGCTTGCAGAAATCCTGGGGGGAAGCTCTGGGAGTGAAAAATAGCCATTTTTAATCAGAGGCAAAGTTTATCTGAAAACCCCTGCCCCCACAGTTCTACAAATAGAGATTCCCAAGACATTCATCAGGAAAGAAAATAAGACACCATATTTTAGCCTTGTGTTGCTGAATGAGTCTCCGAAGGCTCTAAGATGAGAGACAAAGCAAATTGGATTTCAGCTATCTGGCCATTTAATCAGAGCCTCATCTAGTTGGCTTCTACGACAAGCCATCAGCCTTTCAACTTCAGCTGCAATTCTGCTGAAGTCAGCCAGCTCTGGTTCACAGGGGCAAATGGTCAGAAATGCTCCCAAATCAACACAGCTCCGTGGGTAGCTCCCTGGTCTTTTAACCATGGCTCCCCAAAACTTAAAACTAGCCTCATTTCAAGTGAGGACCCAAATCTTCAGTTTGGTTGGAATACTATTGTTTAGATTATTATTTTTTTGGTTCATGTTCCAAAAGCATAATTGATTCATCTCTCTTTGTCTTCTTTTTCCTTTTTTCAAAACAGCTTGTTGGAAAGGTGAGTGTTCTGTGTTCTGTTCTTGATGAAATAGTGTTTGGATCTTGATAAGACCAATTTGAAGAAAGCCCTCCTTTCCCAGGAAGAAAGGACTTCCATCTTTTATTGCAGACTTTTCTCTTTTACTGGTGACTGTACCTGTTAGTGTACATGGTCAGCAGTGACCCTGCTGCCCCTCACTATTGTTCTGTCTTGGGCCTATCCCAGTTTTCTACTCATTATTTTACAGAGTAGCTCCTGACCTTCTAGGAGGCAGGATGGACTGGAGAATCAGGAAATGGGGTTCTAACTCATCTATCGGTGCTAGCTTCTTGGGTATGCTCAGTGTTCTGCTTCCCTCTGACCCACATCCCCACCTGTCATTCCACCAAGTGCTGCCACGTATGAACCTTACCCTGCCTAGGGCTGGTCTTGTTAGGACCTAAACTGCAGTAAAGATGCCTGAGTCCTTAGATCCCTGTATGAACCACCGCTGTTGCCTGGTACTTACCGTGTCTGAACCAACTTTACTGGTGTAGATGGTGTGGGAATAGCTGCGACAGTAAGATCTTTGAATAGTTTTCCTTTTCTTTTTCATAGAAAAGTGTCCCGTGTATCCAACAGAGCTGGTATTTGCTCTGGACCAGTCCTCTGGAATCACAGAAAGGAGATTTAATGAAACAAGAGACATCATCACGTCCATTGTCAGTGACCTCAACATCAGGGAAAATAACTGTCCTATCGGAGCCCGGGTTGTTGTGGTTTCCTATGACTCAGACACCAGCTATCTCATCCGTGGGTCTGACTACCAGAGCAAGAAACATCTCCTTCAGCTTCTTTCCCAAATAAAATACCAAGTCCCCCAGAAGGCCAGGGACATTGGCAACGCGATGAGGTTTGTGGCCCGCAACGCTTTCAAGCGGACATCTTCAGGATCCAACGTCAGGAGAGTTGCGGTGTTCTTCAGCAATGGCCAGGCAGCCAGCAGAGAGTCCATTCTCACGGCCACCATGGAGTTCAGTGCCCTGGATATCAGCCTTGCCGTCTTTGCTTATAATGAAAGAGTTTTCCTTGATGAGGCCTTTGGGGTAAGAATCTCCCTTGTTCATGTTAAGATGGTGACACAGGTCAGGCAGCATGGCGGAGACACAGAGTCGGGGTGGAGGAGTGGTCTCTTCATCCCCCTTGCAGTTTCTAAAGAGTCAGCAGCAGGAGCAACAGTCTATCTGACCCCGCTACATGCCGGGCCCTGGAGCTAGAGCATCACGTACATGTTCCTGTGTTCACAAATCATGGATGTGGACACATGTGCAGTCTCCATGTTAAAACTCAGAGAACGGAGGCCTGGAGAGTTCTAGGGAGAGATTCATTTCTGCACAGCTCCCACGTGCCTAACCAAGATATTAGCTCAGGTCCCTCTGAAATAAAAGTGCAGGAGTGGTATTCTGCTGGCCCCCTGTTGTCCCGTACTTCTCGGAATAGCCACCTGCTCACTGTTGTCTACCAGACAAAGACGCTTAACCTGTAATGGAGAAAGCTCAGGGGAGCTCTGAGCTCCTAAAATGGTACAGGATGTTGAATATATATGAGCATTTCCCTCTAGAGTAGTTCTTTCATTTTTGGACTCACTATGTTAAAGCAATCAATGCTCCTCTGTCTTGCTTTCTTATCCAAAACAAAACAATCTATGAAAACCCCAAACTATAGATCCTTTTTGTTTATCATCCAGTGACTTTCAGTGTGTTGATCGCTTGTGAAACACATGTGTGTTAGCATCCTCATAACTGACATAGCACCTGACAGGAAGTGACTTAAGGGACAGAGGGTTCATTTTGACTTACAGATCTGTAAGGATGCAGTTTGTGTGGTGGGGAAGCATAAGGCAGCAGGTCACCATGGCATCTGCTGTAGGAAGAGCAAAGATGACAGGAAATGGGGTCCAGCAGCAAACACCAAGACCTGCCCCCCAAGAACTGATTTCTTCCAGCAAGGTTCCACCTCCTAAAGGTCCAACAGGCTTGCAAAGCAGCGCCACCAACTGGGGACCATATGTTTAAACACAGAGCCAGTGGAGACCATCCCACATCCATAAGAGGCTTCTGGAGCTGGGTGAAGCCATCTCATTGCTCAGGAAGCTATCAAGCATGCATTGCTGGGCAGTGGTGGTGCACACCTTTAATCTCAGCATTCCGGAGGAAGAGGCAGGTGGGTCTCTGTGAGTTCAAGGCCAGAAAAAAAGTGAGAGGGAGTCAATTTGCTCCACACACACATGCATGCACACACGCATACACACACATGCACAAACATGCATGAATACATACATTCATGCACACGCACAGACACACATGCACAAATGCATGCACGCATGTGCTCGCACACACACACACATTTTCTGGAAGTAGGAGCCACAAAAGTCTCTGATAAAACGTATCTTAGAAGTCAAGGTCCCCTGGTTTATCTTTTTAGGTTTTCCTGCCTGCCTAATTTTGCTCTCTGCAAGAAATAAATGACATCTCTGCTCTGATTTCTCCTGTTCTAGAATTAGATGTAGAACAGGAGAAATCTGAAGGATATCAAATTCAATTTATAGCGTGATGGGGCCACGCCCAAACCCCATGGAGACCTCACCTGGAAGCACTCGCAACTGCTCCCTATAGAGAAGTACCCCAGTGATATTTCTTAGCACTCTGCTATTACCAGATAACATGCTAGCCACGTGTCATCTTGAGTCGCACTCCCTCCGGTTACTTCATGTATACCCTGCCTCTGTGCGCCTCCCCATCCCGAATGCCTTCCTCCTCTCCCTTAAGCCCTCTCTGTGTACTTTGTAACTTTGGAGTTCTATGCATGTTTTAAAAAGTTTGCCATTATGAGAGGCTGGAGAGATGGCTCAGCAGTAAACAGCATTTAATATCCTTACAGAGGACCTGAGTTTAATCCATGGCATCTGTGTCAGGTGCTCCCAAGCGCCTGTTACTCCAGCTCCAGGGTATCAGGTGCTTCTGAGTCCCACAGGCATCTGCGCTCAGGTCCCCATGCCCCCCCCCCACAGATACACACCCATACATATAATTAACATCATAAAAATATTTTTACTGAGGTGATAAAGAATATCCTATTATTATAACTATTTTTATATGGAGATAAACATTTTTGTGTGGTTTTGGGCAGTTTCACTTTTCTGAGCCACCTCACACTACTCGTACATTTTCAAATCGCTTCTTTTGACGAATCTTTTGGAAAACGCTACCTCATCTTTATCTCTGTGCTTTACCTCAGTTGGAAACTAAATTTGCAGCATCCCCCTGATGTTCTGGAAATGTATAAAAACGTTGCAAGTTTTAGATTGAACCTCAAGAAATCTGTTCTTCTCTGCGGAGTTTCCTCCCGTGAGCTGAGCTGGGCAGAAAGAACAGATATTGAGCACCCAGGCATTCTCCTAATGCGTTACAGTTTTTTGTTCTCGCTGGAGACTCTCTGTCTGCTCTAGACCATTCGCTCCCTTCTGTCAAAGCCTTCTAATCAAGAGAGGAAAAATGTCATTTTCCTGGCCCAGCTGCTCACTTTAGTGATGACCCTATTTCTTAGCTCCCTATACAACGATTTCTCAGGGAAAATTGCCTGTTTGCTGTCCACAGCACCTCTTCTCACATTCTCTCTCTCTCTCTCTCTCTCTCTCTCTCTCTCTCTCTCTCTCTCTCTCTCTCTCTCTCTCTCTCTCTCTCTCTCTCTCTCTCTCTNGCGGCACGTCTCAGTTCTACCTTTTCACCCCTTGGGACTCAGAGGTCAAAAGCAAGTCACTGGGCTTGGGACAAGTACCTTTGCCCACTGAGCCACTGAGCCAGCCCACAACATGATTGGAGACAATCATGGGATCCCCAAATGCCGTACTATAGCATATGCACCGAATGCCATTACTTTCTAAGATCCAAGGGATACAAAGGAACACAGAAGAGGAAAAGCTTTTGTTCACGAGGACAGAAAGGAAGATGTTTAGAAATTGAGGTGGTAGGTTAACGTCAATAACAGAAACTTAGAGGGTGTTGTTGTTGTGTTGTGTTGTTTTGGGGTTTTTGTTTGTTTGTTTTTTACTGGTTATTTGGGAATCTCACATCAAGAAGCCAGTTTGCCCTCCCTCCCCCTGGAGCCCCACCCCCCAAAAAAAAAAGAATGGAAAAAGAAAAAATTTAAGTCCATTTTGTGTTGTCCATACGCTTATCGGAGCATGGTCAAACTCCTAGGGGCCATTTCCCCAAGGGAAGCTGTCTTTCTCCACCACCCAGAAGCCATCTACTGTGGAGAGCCATGTGGCAGCTGGGGACAGACAGCTCTCCTGCATCTACTGCACGGCTGGCGCCACTGGGCAGTGGCTGGCACCATTGGGCAGTGGCTGGCAACAACCAGGGTCAACTCTCCCACACTCACACACCACCCCCACTGCCGGCAAGGATGGGCCAGCTCACCCAAGCAGGCTCATTCCAGCAATTCTGATGAGGGGCAGGACCCACTCTCGAACCTGTCAAGCTGGTGGGGGGTGGGGGCGGGGCCAGCTCTGCCATCCAGGCCCCCACCTGCTAAGCAGGCCAGGGGCGGAGTCAGCTCTCTCAAAGGGCAGGGCCAGACCAGGTTTGCAAGTCTGCAACACCTGGCCCTCAATGGCTGCACCAACCACAGCACTCTCTCTCTCTCTCTCTCTCTCTCTCTCTCTCTCTCTCTCTCTCTCTCTCTCTCTCTCTCCCTCCGTCTGTCTGTCTGTCTGTCTGTCTGTCTGTCTGTCTCTCACTCATTCCCTCCCCCTCCACATCATGCTATGTTGCTGAAGTTGAATTCATGGAGTCTAGAAATGCTCTTTCTTCACGGTGCTGGAGGCTGGGTCCATGCCCTGGCCATTGCCTGGCTCTTGCATTCTTTCTTGAGCAAATCCTATTCACGGTTTTATTCCTGCTCCTGCCCCCAGAGTGCTCTTTTCAGTCAGCAATGTTCTCAATACTTCTGTACTTAGGGGCTGGTTCCCACACTCCACCCACATTATTTATTAGCAATGTTAAGACAACTGTGGACCCTGCATTTTCTTGGAAACACTTTTCCCCACTGACACCTTACATGAACAAATGTCCACTCACCTCAAATAGGACACCAGTGACAGACAGAAGTAACAACTCACCCAAGTCCAGCATAGTGAACCAATGAGTTTATTGGACTTACTTACGGGTATGTGGACACGTGAGGGCTGCGGTGGTATGAATTAAAAACATGTCCACTATAGGTCAGAATTTGAATCCTTAGCCCCCAGCTGGTGACACCGTTTGGGGAGGCTATGAAACCTTTAGGAGGTACGGCCTTGCTGGAAGGAAGCCTATCAATGGGTTGATTTGGGAACTTAGGCCTTCGCCCCGCCTGTAGTTTGCTCCGTCTCCTTTGTTTAGGGTTGGGATACGATCTCTCAGCTTCTTGCTCCTGATGCCTTTCTCCTGCGTGCAGCCGCGTCTCCTCACCATTGTGGACTCTCACCTTCTGGAACCACCAGCTGAGGAATTGTCTTCCTTCTCTAAGCTGGTTTTGGTCATGGTATTTTTATCACAGCAACAAAACATAACTAATCCAATGAATTAGGCCCAAGAGTGTGGGTGAAGGCTTGCTTACAGGTGCACGGGTGAAGGATTCCTTAGAGGAGTGTGGGTGTCACCCAAACCGCTGCATTGCTAAGCAGTTTCATCCAGATGTGGATGACCCCTCCCCAATGACTGCATAGATGAGGTCCCTATTCAGTTAATGGCTCACTTCCTACATAGCTAGCACATCCCACAACCATAGGCTGGACAGAATTACATACAATTGGAGTAGGTAATGAGGACAAAAGTGTCTAGAATCTCCAGTGAGGGTCTAATGACCCTCTGTCCCCCACTTGCTCCTATGAGGAAAGTCAGGAGGTCCAACCCTGCAGATAGTCCTTTGTGAGCAGTCACAGCTGTTCTGATTAGGATGACAATGAGTGTTACACTGAAGCTCAGCCTTCCATGGGTTTCCTCTTCTTGTCTGTTCTCTTACCTCATTGGCTGTCCCCTCTCAGTTTCTCTTTCTCTCTCACTTTCTAGGTGAATTTCATTTAAACAGTACCTAGTATTTTCCACCCTCACTACCCTACTCCATTTTCAAGGGATAATTGTTTATTTCAATATCCCTACTATCAAAACTGTACCTATAACATTGATGGCATCCAATCCATATTCGTTGGATCCAATCCATATTTGCTGAATCCAATCTATATTTGTTGGATGCATGAATAAATGAAGGCAGAGCATGTGGTTCACTCCTGTGAACCAATTTCCTTGGGTCACCGAGTGAGCATGTAGTTTTTAGATGTGGGACCGAAAACGGTCAACTGTTGAGTAAAGCCCAAATACCCAAGTTCATAAGAGAGAAACAACATATAACTTCCATTTTAAGGTTGAAATGATTACAAGTATGTTCAGACACGCAGCACTTTAAAGAAGGGCAGAGGGTGTGGCTTTTATAATCCTTCTGTGATCTGAGGGAGGGGGAAAGCAATCCTGAGCCTTGCTGTGGGTTGTGGGCTAGCCTCACCACCATCTGGATGTTCCTTTCATTATGATAACAGCATCTGCTTGCATGGGACCATAAAAATAAACGTCCCCAAATTAGGTATTGACTCAGTGAATTAATGAATGACTGTCGCATATTGCTCATTTTGATGAACATTAAAGCAAAAACAGTAATCAAGAAGCAGAACGAGAATGAGGGTAGCTGCTGTGGAATAATCCTTCTGTACACTGTGAAAATGTGTTGCTCTTGTTGCTAATAAAAAACTGACTGGCCAATGGCTAAGCAGAATTTTGGGAGAAGAAAAGATGCTGGGAAGGAGGAAGGCAGAGTTGGGGGAGTTGTGAGCAAGGCACAGATAAAGCAGGAGATGGACATGCCGTGCTGAAAGACGGTACCACCATGTGGCAGAAGGTAAATGAGAAATATGGGTTAATTTAAGTTATAAGAGCTAGATAGTGACACACATAAACTATTGGCTGAGCTTTTATAATTAATATTAAGTCTCTGTATGGTTATTTGGGGAGCAGCTACAGGCAGTCATGGGAGACACAATGGAGGAGTTAAGTTATGAACAAGAATTTTGGATGAGTACCACGTCTTCAGTCTATTGCTGTTTGAAATAAACTTCATTGGAGTTTATGATTGAAAAGGTTCATGTGACACCAGGAAGTTGGAGCTTTTTGATGGTGTGCAATAGAAATGGTATCATCACCTGAAGTGACCAATAGAAACCTACCCATGAACATTTTCTGAAGGACCCAACTTTATAAGCTGGTGATTTGTGTATCCTATCAAGGATTGTGCAAAGTAATAGTGATAGCATTTTTCAAGCTTTCCTCATGATGAGTACATAATAATAATTTCTCAATAAAGGCTAAAATTGTACAAACAGCATTTGTTTATTGTTTTTTCAATTTCAATTTCATTTTTTTCCCAGTTTGATGACACTGGGACATTTCAGGTGATTCCGGTTCCTCCAGTTGGGAATTATGAGCCCCTGGAAAGGCTTCGGCGCTGCACACTTTGCTACGGTAAGACCTCTGGGGAAGGTTAGGTTGACTGTGCAGGAGGTTTAATGTCTTCCCAGGGAGTTATTGAACTGGGAATTTGTGGGAGATTTCTATTTATGATGGTTGGTTCTATTTTTAAGTTTTAGAAAATGCACTATGTCAGAATTCCAATCTCTAATGTTTATAGAGTTTCTGTAGAATGTGAGAACTGGGTTTGGGAACTACCTGCCTGGTGTAGTCTTTCCTAGGATAGTGTGTAGTTTGTACTGAGAGCCTCTAGACCTCTGAAAATACTTTCTTCGGGAGTTTGGACATGATTGTGAACTTCAGGGGCACATGCCGCCTAAATCTGTCTTTACCATAGACCCCTGATACTAGCTTCTAGTTGCTACATTACTCAGACATTGAGCACTTCTTATTCATTTAAGTGCTGTGAAGTAGAGGTATTGATATGATCATAAATGCTTAGAAGCTCTCAGTATTTTATGCTAACATGGATCCCATGATGTGTCTCTGTGTGTTTTCAGACAAATGTTTTCCAAATACTTGTGCAGAAGAGACTTTCTTTCCTGAAAATTCATACATGGATGTAGCGTTGCTCTTAGACAATTCCCGTCATATAGCCAACGATGACTTCCAAGCCATGAAGACATTGGTGAGCTCAGTGATTGACAACTTCCACATCACTTCAAACCCTTCAGCCTCGGATAGGATTGCTTTGCTGAGCTATTCTCCCTCAGAGAATTCCAGAAAGAAGAGCAAGGTGAAGACAGAGTTTGAGTTTACAGCCTACGACAACCAAGCCATCATGAAGAACTACGTCCACACTTCCATCCGACAACTAAATGGAGATGCCACTGTTGGTCTTGGCTTGCAGTGGGCCATGGAGAATCTCTTCCCAGGAACCCCCAATCCAAGAAAACACAAAGTCATCATTGTGATTTCAGCTGGAGAGAATCATGAGGAGGAGGAATTTGTGAGGACGGTATCTTTGAGGGCCAAATGTCAAGGCTATGTCATATTTGTGGTTTCTCTGGGCTCCACGCAAAGAGATGAGTTGGAACAGTTAGCCAGCTACCCACGCGATCACCATCTGATACAGCTTGGGAGGATGCACAAGCCAGATCTGAATTATATTGTGAGGTTTCTGAAGCCATTTGTATACTCTGTCAGACGTAAGTTATTATTTGGTTATTTTCTTTTTGGAATAGTATTTGTATTTGGTAGTAGTATTCATAACCTAAGATCAATATCATGAAGTCTATAATGAATCCAAATATATAAATTAGGTAGTGATTAGGGCCATAATTTCCCACAGAGTGCTGTCCTTTATGTCCTCCAGATGGCTGACAGTGCAGCGATTTGAATAGACTCAAAACACCCCAGACGTGGTCCTGCTGGGCTGGGCAGTGAGTTGCAATTGAGCTAAACTGATAAACGTTGACTCCCACCTTCCCCATCTTCCTGAACACATTTCATCTGTTGGAGTTAAATGGTTGCTCTTGCAACTTCTGGTCCTTTGAGAACTTATCTTTAAAGTGCCAGCCCCAGTTCTGTTCATTTTTGCTTTTCTGTATACAGAGGTAACAGCAGTATCCTGCTTCCTCCTTCCGCCAATAGCCATTGGCAAATGGAGTCGTTCAGAGACATAGTCTCATTTCAGACAAATAGGAAGGAAAGCGTATCCCAGAATCAGAGAAATAAAACTATGAGATGCTTTCTTAGATCTTCAATAACCAAGGGCCTTGTTTCATTAAAATTTGTTTTCCTGAATGAGAGGAAAAATTATAGACCACAGCACTGTGCAGCCTGCAGGCGGTACGGAGAGATTAAAGAGATGTATTGTGTTGACAGTAAGTTAAAATCCTTTTTCTCATAGGAAATCAGGGTTTATTGGAGCAGAAGCAAAGAAATAATATCATGGAATAAGACAGCGTCTTTTCTATGTTTGAGCTAGTAGTTTTAAGTCTGGGAGAAAAGACCTCAGAGAATCAGGATGGATTGCCTCTCAGATTGTGTTAGCACGGGCATGCAGCACTCACGAGTCCCTGCGTCACAATGAACCCATCCCTGAATACCTTGAGCACTTTCCCATGATCCTAGTAATTCTCTGGCCACTGAAGCTCGAGTTGTGAATGCCATTTCTAAAGTTGTCGGTGTTTTCCATCTTCACCGCAGCCAAATTCTCTTGGAATGTGTCACAAACATTTATTGCTGTTGGGGTTCTCATTGCCCAGAAAACCCAATTTCTAGTTTTGAAATCAACTCTTTGTTCTTTCCGTAGGTCGCTTCAATCAGTACCCACCGCCGATGCTGGAGGGCGATTGCCTGCGCATCAATATAGAGAGGGGAGATGCCCTGCACGGCAGCCTCCGGTGGGTAGCAGAGTGCCTACGTTCAAGTGCTTGTTAATTGACTGGTGGGTGTGGAACTGCCAGGGCAGGTTGTTAGGCAGAGGAAGCTATCAAGGTCTCTGAGGTAAAGGCTTCCACTTTCCCCAGCACCAAGCACCAAGAGCGCTTTCCAGTCTGAAATTTTTAAATACCATCGTAAATTCCATTAAATCGTGCCTTTAAAGGGATGACTTTATTTGACTCCTGAAACAATAACACCTCACAGATTCTCCTCCACCTCACTGCCCAAAGCCTCCCTCCTGCTCTCTGAGTTCTAGTTGTACTGGGCTGGTGTGTGCCTCGTGGGAACTATGCTTTCCCCTTCCTGATTTCTGATCAGGCCTGGGATCCTATTCCTTCTCGTAAGGTCCCATTCACACTTTGTGGTCCTGAGTAAAGTGGTCCCTTCTTTGGAACTGGTATTTACCCCACACCTGTTCAACATCCACAACCTTATCTGGGTATTGTATTACACTCCTGTAACCCCAGTGCTTTGGAAGCAGAGGCAGGAGAATTGTGAGTTCAAGGTCAATGGGGCTACATAGAAAGAAAGACCGTGTCATCTAAAGAACATCAACAGATAGCGCCCACTTTGCATGCACCTTTTATACCTCTGTGAGGGCACTGTGATGGCCAGCCCCCGGGGCCTTTTATACCTCTGGATGCCACTGTGATAGCCAGCCCCAGAGCCTCCTCTCACTATATCTAGATCTGCATCAGAGTCATGGTCAACCTCAAAGCATTCCACAGATGACCTTCAATATGCTTGCACCTGCCAACAATTTTCCTTAATATTGTATCTTAAGTAAAAATACAACAATTCGTTGGCTGAATCCAGCCCCTCAAAAACTGAGAATTAGGGATTGATTTTAGCTGGAGCTCCACTGAGCTTGGATCCCTCGCTATCGCTGGTCTTGGCCCATAGTTGCTTACTCCCTATCTCAGATTACCTTCAGCAAGGCAGCTTCCTTGAGACAATATGGCTTCTAGGTATCCAGAAATGACCAGAACTCATGCACGTGCATGCTCTTTTAAAGTCAGATTCCATTTATTTGGTAGTTTAGCAAGGCTGTGTCTAACAGCCAACCGCTTCATGAAAGACAACATGAATGTCAAGTAGGGTGGTTCCCCTTGAACAAGCCGCAGACTTTTAAATAGGCTGCAGACAAGTGGCATATACAAACACAAGCCTCGCTGTAAATACCATGACACTTATGATACTTACCCAATCGTTGAGTCTAAACAACTTTACACTTCAAGTCTAAAATCAGACATAAACAGTCCCATGCTAACTTCATGCGGCACGTGATTTTGTTTTTCTAAAGCTAAATGTTTGAAGACCAAAGGTGTGTCATTTGGCAGATGCTGCAGATGCACCTGGGCCCAGCTGGCCTCTGTTGTTGCATGGAAGCCTGCTTTCACACACACACACACACACACACACCAGACCATCATCTGTGCAGTGTGTCATGATGTCATCTGGCCTTTGTGGGTTGTGACAGTATTATTTCATATGTTACATCTATTTATTCTGCCCCACAGCTAAATAATGCTTCTGGATACCAAACACCAATATTAAACATAAGTACAAATGCTGAATCAAAATGACGTTATCAAGAATATGCTTATATATGTTTTCTGTTATCATCTGAATAAAAATATAATTCTAAAATATCACAAAGAACTCCAACTGTCAATATAAGTGCTGGCCCCATTTCAAGATTCTCCTTGTAACCTTATTCGTCTCAGAACAGGGCTTTGTCCTTAATGTCCATTTTCTGTAGTAATTGGTATCGGTCTGAGGGGTAATAAGGTTGTTCCAGTGGCCGATTGATGAATGACTTCCCTGTCATTTATTGACAGCTCTGTGCAAATCCTTATTCCAAAGGAATATTTCATAGTTTATAGGTGAACGTGAGGAAAGGAAGGCTAAATGGAGATGAATTATTTGATTAAAATTACAGTAGAAAAATTTCAGAACTCAATATTTTTCTGTGTATGTATGTGTGTGCATATGTGTGTTTACTTGTGGGTGCACATGTATATGCACGTGTGTGTGTGGAGGGCCAGAAGACAACCTTAGGTGTTGTTTCTCAGGTGTCATCTGCCTTGGTTTTGGTTTTGGTTTTGAGCCAGGCTCTCTCACTGGCCTAGGGCTCACTGTGCTGGCTGAGAGCCCACAGGATCCTCTCGTCTTTTCCTCCTCGTGCTTGGATTCCAAGCAAACACCACTATGGTCAGCTTTATTGTGTGTATTCTTGGGGCTCAAACTCAGGTCTTAATGCTTGCAAACCAAGCACTTTCCCAACTGAGATATCACCCCCCCCCCATTTCTTTAATAAGTAATTCAAGAAAGTACAATGTTTGGATAATTTATTTGCATCTTTCCAAATTACCTGGACTCAGCCTAAAACTTTCTTTTTCTTCATCCAGATTGGCCGCCAATCTGCATGAGGTCTCCGCAAGCAAGAGCAGCCTTCTTGGTCAAGAGCTGAGCGCTGGGAAAGACTCTTTTATGTTGGAGGACCATGGAGGCGACCGTTTGGTTTACATGGCAAACCAAAAGCTAAAGCCAGAAACGCTAGTGAGTCACTATGAAAACGACCAGGGATCGGCAGCAATGGCAAGTCTCACGTCTGGTAAGAACATGGACCGGTAATGGAACATTTGAAGTCATCTGGAGGCTTGCCTAGTAGGGAACTAAATACATGAAGGCTGGTATCTGAAGCAATTCTGGGCCCAGGCGCTGCTCAAGGAATAACGGGCATAAACTCTCAAAAGTATCCATGATGCACTGAAAGGAATTTAAGAAGTCGTCAGCATATACAATTTAGAAAGTTTGTGTGATGTATTACAAGAAAGTATAGGGAATATCAGAGCAACGAATAGGCGAAAACACCTGTAAACACAGCCTGACTATTGCTCCAGAATTTGTGCTTCTGTGAAGGGGTTTAAGCTTGATTTTTGAGACACCTAGAAATGACAGGCGCTTACAACTGCACCATCGCTGGCTTTTAATATTTTAGTGTTAAGATTTAACAGTTTAAAACTGACTTGTAAGATAATAACCACATGAACTATATACAGATATCTGTAGTTTCATTTGAAAATGGGAGGGGCTGGAGAGGTGACTCAGTGGCAGGGAGCATGTGTTGCTCTTGCAGAGGACCTGATCTTGATTCCCAGTACCTGCACGGCAGCTCACAAACACCTGTAATTCCATTTTCAAAGGGCTGGATGCCCTCTCCGGCATCTGCATGCACCATACATGTGTAATGTACGGGCATAAGCAAGCAAAATACCCATACACATAAAAGACAAGACATATTTAAAAATAAAAACAAGTGAAATTTCAAACAGATTACTCAGCCACTCATACTATGCATCTAGAATCTTACAAAATCATCATTTGGCCAGAATGTTGGCACTGAAGTATTTTATACAGGGCATCATATGTGTTGCTAGAATATGCAAACACAAAAGAAAAAGGGGTGAATTTCACACTATAATGTGGATTCTTAGCGGCTTCTTGGATAGCTCTACCCTTCCTTGGGTTTAACACTCATGTCCTCGTAAGCATCTCTTAATATAAGTGTTTGAACTTTTTTTTTAAAAAAATAGCCAAACTAGTTTTTTTTTTAAATTTACAGTGAAGAATTTAAAAGCCAATCAGTCATTAGTTGAACCATAGATGTGTTAGCTTTAAAGAGACAGAGTAAACGTGGGCGTGTGTCATCCTGTGTTGTCTGTGCATTAAGCCTGCTTGTGATTTCATTAAAGCGGTTTTAAAGCCTTATGTAGGCATAGCCTGATCAAGAGAATTAGATCCCTGCTCTTTTTTAATGGATATTGTTGATTTTGTTTGTTCATTTAATGGTGAGGGGATTACAGTCGTTCTCGAGGCATAGGAATCCATTCTCATCTGGCTTATAAACCAGAATAAAATGCATTTTGGCCGAGTGTTAGAGTTGTTCCTGATGGCTTCGTTAGAGGTGAACATTTCCTAGTCTTGGAAATGGATCAGGGAACGCAGACGAGAGAGGGAGAGGGAGGCTTCATTGCGCCATCATTGCTGACATAATGACAGCGATTCAAGAAGGGAGGGAAGGTTTTTTCATTTGCCTTTCCAGATGTCTGAAAAATCCATTCGCTTGCAGCCATTGTGAGGTTCAGTCTGGTTGAAGAAATACCTGTTCACATGTCTAGCAGGAGGATCAGAAGGAAATAGTACCCCACCAAAGTTCTGAAGCATGTGGGGGATGTGGGGAATTCCCGTGGAGGACTGTGAAGGTTGTGGTAGCCTGGGGAAAGTGTCTCAGACCTGGGGATGATATGTTTACATCTTTATCCCATAAATAAGTCTTGAATCTCAAATCATATTCTCTCTCTATGTCTCTCTGCCTCTGTGTCGTCATCTCTGTCTTCTCCCCTCTTCTCCCCTCCTCTTGCATTCTCTCTCTCTCTCTCTCTCTCTCTCTCTCTCTCTCTCTCTCTCTCTCTCTCTCTCTCTCTCTCTCTCTCTCTCTCCCTCTCAAATCTTGTGTAGCTGCAAAAAAAAAAAAAAATCTAAGAACTTTCTGTATGATGCGCTGTCCTTCCGGAGTCAGTTGTGATTCCAAACCTTTAGTCACTGAGAGATGAGTCTTGATAAGTTCCAGATGCATGGCACAAATTAGTTAATAACTTTGATGAGTATCTCCATATGCCATGTTTATTACTCAATTATAATTAAATTCCTGCAGCTGATGGCTGACCTTTCTGTCCTTGAATGGAGAGGCTTGAGGGAGAGTCAGTGATCTTGGCCATTTAAAAATTCTAGAGTTCCCTGTGGACTGTTGCCTGTTGGATAGCACCCAGCACCCTCTTCCACAAGACACCCAACCACTGCCTAGCCTGCCACCTCTCCCTCTGCAGCTTTTACCTGCCCAGGCTTGCCCCAGGTTCATCCTCAATCCCACTCTATGGGGCTCTATGGATTTCCTCACGACTTCGAGTTTGAGATCACCTGTCCAAGGGACTCTCACAGTGAGGTTTCCTGCCCATGGCAGCAGCACCTGGGAACTCTCTAGAAATGCATCCTGCAAATGTTCCACCTAGACCTAGTTGATCATTAGTTTGAGTGGAGCCCCCAAAACAATGGATTTAAAATTTTTGTACATTCTTGGTTTGTTTATTATTTAGTTTGCATGCATGCATGCGTGCGTGTGTGTGTGTGTGCGTGCGCATGTGTGTGTGTGTGTGTTGCAATAACCATCGTGCAAGTGGAAGTCAGAGGACAACTTGCAGGAGTTGGTTTTCTTATACTATGTGGGTTCTAGGGATTTAACTGCAGTGCCTGGAGCCCATCTTTATTGTCGCAGCCGAAGGGTGATTCTGGCATGAATAGAGGCCTACAGCATCTACAGCTGTCCCCACCATTACTCCAGTATATTAGTTTTTAAAAGTCCTCAAAGGCACCATAGAGTGACAATAAAATTTGAACATAAAACTTCAAACAATTTATCAAACTGAGCTCTCTCCAGTGCCGATGCATTCTTTGCCTTTCCCATAGGCATATTTGTTTTCAGAGCTTTATTCAATCCCGGATCCTATTTTTCAAGTAATGTTACGTCTAATATTGTCCATATTGCTATAAACTATATACTGATTTTTTTCCTAAACACTCTCATAATGTCCCCTTCAATGAATGAATATATTTAGCTATTGACCTCTTCTTGAACATGTAGTTTGATTTTAATTTTTTGCTGTCTCATTTTCAGCTTGAATATACATGAGCTTACACTTAAATCTGCATTTGATTGCAGAGTTGGCTTCAGCGCCATTCCTTGAATGTTAATTCATTGGCATTCTGTTGTCGTATCACCCTCTCATTATCTGCACCAAAGAGCTGACTTTTACCAGTGTGTGCCTTGTGGGTGCTGATGGCATCTCTTCATTTACAAATGATGAGCTATGATCATTCACCAAACTTGAAAATAAACTAAACCTCATCATTATTTTGGAGAGATATTTTCAAATAATTTTGGTGGTACGATTCTAGTATTTAAATTTTTTAACTTAATTAAAAAATGGTTTATAATAAACCTACTCAGGAACACAAAACACAGAGTAACATCATTAAAACCAAAGGGCAAAATGGTAGGCGGTTTGGGTAGCGATTTCCAGAGCTACTAGTGCTTTTCCTCAGTGTTCCGGTCCTTTCTGCTGACTCCTGCTCCGGAGCACAAAATGGCTCAGAAGCGAAGAGCCATTTTGTGTTCATCCATCTAAGAGCTACCTAGAAAATTTGAATCCAAAAGAAACATTTGTCCTATCATTGGGGAAAAGGATGAAATCTGTTTAAAACTATTATTTCTACTTAGGCAAAAAAAAAAAAAAAAAAAAAAAGCCAAGAAGTTCTCACAGGGAAAACAAGGGGAACTGTGCTGTTCCCTCTGCCTTCCCGGCCCTGGAACCCTCACCGGTGACCTCACCAGACAGAAGGGAGGACAGGCCTGGGCTGCTGCCCCAGCCCGTGAAGTGAAGAGGTTCAGGAAGTGCTGCCAAGCCCTCTGCAGATAAGCACACACAAACACAGCCGAGCTGTTATTTCTGGGGGCCCCTGGGAGCGCATCTGTGTGGAAGTTGTTCCACCAGGCTGCATTTTTTTTCCTTATCAAAATTCTGCAGAATTTTCTGTTACAAGAAGGATTTTTGTAGCCTAGGATTCTTCTTCTTGTTTGCCTATAAAGATTAAATCCGTGTAGTGCCGTGGGTGTATTGTGAACTGTGGGAAGGATTCCATCCCTTCTGTCTGAAACCTTGTGAGATTGTACTGTCGTTAGCGTGGTGTTTTATAGAGAGAAACCAAGGCCTGGAGAACTGGGATCACTGAGTTAACAGCAGGCAAAAATAAGACGCAGATTCTTTTTGTGAAACAGCGTTTTTCTGTGTAGCCCTGGCTGTCCTGGAACTTGTTCTGTAGACCAGGCTGGCCTTGAACTCACAGAGATCTGCTTACCTCTGCCTCCCAAGTGCTGGGGTTAAAGGCGTGCGCCACCACCATCAGGCTAAGACTCAAATTCTCAGAAGTTCTCTATAACCACTGTTTTACAATGACCACTGTTGAGGGAGGAGAACGGGGAATTTCATTTAATTTATATCATGACTTAGTTTTAGAAGAAAATATTCTCTCGTGGCTTCTATAAGAAGGAATACTAATGGCCGGGAGACAGCGTCCCTCACATCAGACCCCTGGGCCTTTCTTGACTTGGCTAGTGTATGCCTTATTCTTTCTGCCTATTCTGCTGTTGGATGGCTTGTTCCTCTGAGGGAGTCAGACATGGAGACAGATCTTGGATTAGCTCCTGCCCTACTTCTTATAGGCTTTTCTTTCTTGACTGAATCATTGGCCATGTCCAAGCTTCAGTGTGCTCAGATGTGAAATGGGAGTAATGGAAACCCCATCCTTGTGTCAAAAGGAAGATTTGATGAGAGAAGACACGTGTGTAGAACTGAACACCAGGCCTGAAGTGGCTACAACACTTGCTTTAGCACCAGAAAGTTGAAACAGAAAAGAAAGCATTGTTAATCTTATGGGTTGAATGTTGAGAATATGTTGAACTTGAAAAATTCCAGCTATACAGGCGAGGTGGTTAAAGGGACTTGCTGCTCTTTCAGAGGACCTGGGTTTGCAAACCAACACTCACGTGGCAGTTCACAATCATCCAGTTCCAGGCCTTCTTCTACCCTCTTCTGGCCTCTGTGAGCACCAGGTATGCACATGGTACACACACGCACACACACACACACACACACACACACACACACACACACACACAGAGAGAGAGAGAGAGAGAGAGAGAATTTTTAAAAAAGAGAAATATCAGATATTGTTCACATGAATAGAACTCCATATGTAACTTAGCCTCAGCTTTATACATAGCCTATGAAATACCCATGATAAAGCTGAGGGGCAGTGGTATACACCTTTAATTCCAGCACTCAGGAGGCAGAGGCAGGCGGATCTCTGTGAGTGTGAGGCCAGCCTGGTCTACAGAGTGGGTTCCAGGACAGCCAGGGCTACACAGAGGAACCATGTCCAAGCAAGCAAACAGACAAATAAATATACTCATGGCTAATTTTGGCACTGGTTAAATTCCAAGCCAGCCCACTAAGTAACTCACAAATGTCTTGCGATTCCCTACAAGTATGGTGACAGAGCCGTGCTGACTCACAGTGCACTCAATTTAGTCCAAAGGACTCATGCACCCAAGAGTCTCCCTAAATTTCCCTTCCACACCCACTCCCCCTGACACTTGGCTCTAGGTGCACGTCTTTGGGTAAAGTTAGGCTAATTTCCCCAGGGTGTTCTTCCTTGGAAATCTGACTATGTTATTCATTTCATCCAAGTCTTGTGCATGACGGTGAGCCAGCTCTCCCAGCTCTGCCCTTTCAACTAACTGAACCACAGAACTAACTAACCACAGAACCGAAGGCGAGAGTTTAGTTCTGCTGACATTTCGCGAGAATATAGAGCATTGCTGAGAGCGGTGTGCATGTTATACTTAAGCTTCTGCCAGACTTTCTTAAAGGAGAAATATTTCTGAAGCCCACGTCTCCCCAAATAACATGAATTTAGACTAAAAATAGAATAATCATACTTTGCGTTGGACTAAATTTTAGAATTTTCAAGGCACAGCCATCTATATTTGGTTTCTTTGATATTCATGAAAATCTTTTAAGCACAGAGGGAACCTATTTTTAGAGATTTTTTTTGGTAGGTGGTGTGTGCCCTTTGAGAAAATTATTTTTTGCTAGGTATTTGAGGGGAAATGAGATTTTAGTTTATTTATTAAAAAAAAACTCTCTAAAACCAAAATATTTCTAGGCATGCATGAAAACCATTTTATTACAAACCTAGCCAGTCAATCTTTCCCCTTCTACCACAGCATCTATGAAATCATGTCCTCTGCTTAGAAGAAAGTGCTGGTTGACCCTTTTACAAAACTGAAAAACTGTGGTTGGAAAACAGAGAGAGCCTCTGCTGACAACCCAGGTCCAGCACTGTAAACTCCCAAGGGCAGAAACACCGGTGCCCACATCTGTACAGTCCATCATGCCGTGGCTAACAACTTCAGAGGCGACTTGTCAGTGATGTGCACTGTGGCGCACAGACGGTGAAGGGTATTACAAAACACATGCCATTGTCTTCACTTCTTCTTTGCTAATTAGCAATTTAATCAGGACTTCTATCTGGACTAGAAGTTCAGTGAGATCTTCAAACTGAGATCTTGGTGGGGAATGGGAAGCCGGTATATTTCCAACAAACTTGCAAAGTACAAAATCCTGCTGGCTAGTATGTTAGTATAAATGTTCTAAGAACCTGGTACATGTGCGCCAGTTTTTCATATCAGAACCTTCTCTGGGACCAAATCCAGAACAACCAACTTGGGGGATAAAATGCCCACACAGACGAAGTGATAGTTAAACAATGGACGTTAGGAAGTGAACATCGTTGATACTGGGAGATTAAAAACATATGACGTGAACAGCCCAGTTACTCCAGCCTCCTGGCTTGGGAGCTTCTAGGCTATGGTGAAGTAGAAGGAATTTCATGTGAGCCTAGCGAGCTCTCAGAGATGAGGAGACAGATCTGAGAGTCTTGGAAAACCAAGATCCAAGGTTCACAGGCCAGAGGAGAGAGCTGTACAGAGAGAACTCCAGAGATCTCTAAATGCTCTCCTGTGCTCTTCACCAGAGTATGGGATGGTGTGTGTGTGTGTGTGTGTGGTGTGTAGTGTGTATATATGTGGTGTGTGTGTGTGTGTGTGTGTGGTATGCATATATGTGTGATATACATGTATGTGTGGTATGTGTGTGTGTTGACTGAGCACCATTCTGTTGACAGAGGTTTCTGTCCCACCTGGTCCTGCAGTCATTCAGTCCCAAAGAAACACACAGAGGTCTGCATTATTTATAAACTGGTTGGCCTAGTAACTCAGGCTTCTTATTAACTCTTATAACTTATATTAACTCATAATTCTTGTCTGTGTTAGCCACGTGGCTTGGTATCTTTTTCAGTAAGGCAGTCACATCTTGCTTCCTCTGCAGCTGGGTCACCACTGCAGACTGAGCTTTCCTCTCCCAGAATTCTCCTGTTCTCATTGGCCTGCCTCTACTTCCTTCCTGGCTACTGTCCAATCAGCATTTTATTAAACAAGTACAAGAAACAAATCTTTTCAGGGTAAAACCACTGTCCCACAATGCGTGGTTACATCCATGCTCACAGAGGAGGACATTTGGTGTTCTACACAACCACTCTTTGCCTTACTCCTTTCAGGGTCTCTCACTGATGGAGCCAGGCTTAGCATCCAGTGAGCCCCAGAGATCTTTCTGTCTCTGCACACCACAGTGCCGGCATTATAGGTGCAGCCACACCCAAATTTTTACCTGGGTGCTGGGGTCCAAACTCAGATCCCCGTGCCAGCACACCAGGAGCTCTCACCCGCGGAACCTTTTCTCCAGCGCTCAATGGAATCCATGGAGACGAAAACCATGGTGTTAGGAGAACAGTGTACCAGATAGGAGATTAAAGGCCCGCAGCTTGGTGTTAGGAAGAACGGTGTACCAGATAGGAGATTAAGGGTAGGCAGTTTGGATTTGACAGAAGAAAGAAAAATTGCAGTTCACTTGAAATATAGCAATAAAAATTACTCAAAATGAAAAAGAGCTCAGATAATTATAATGAAAAAAATCAGTGAGTTCCTACATTCTCTCCCAATATCTGGTGGAAAAAAATAGAAAACAGGCACACTTTTAGCAACATTCTCAGCTAATGTAACCTACTTGGCATCTCCACCCCAGAGTGGAATGCACATTATTTTTTAAGTGCTCATGAAATACTTGCCAAAACAGACCATATTGTGGGCTATAAAACAATGCTCAAGAATTTGAAAGGATTCAAGTCATAACAAGTGTATTTTCTGACCCAAATAGACTAAAGTAAAAATAATTAGCTGAAAGATCTCTGAAAAAAATTCCTAAACTTTTTTTGTAAAATAAATAATACTCTTTGAAATAATCTATAGCCAAAGAGGAAATCAATAAAGAGATTAGAAAGCAATTTGGAAGGAATGAAGATGAAATCAATACCCCAGAATGGTCGAGACTCTCCTAGAGCATGATTATGAGAGAATTCTAACATCAAATGCTTATGCTGGGAAAAAGACAAAGAGAGAGAGAGAGAGAGAGAGAGAGAGAGAGAGAGAGAGAAAGAAATAAAATGGCTTCAAATCAGTGACCTCCATTTCCATTTTCAGAAGCCAGAAACAGAGAGACAAGCAATCTCAGAGTAAGCAGAAGAAAGTGATAACATTTAAGAGCTCAATGAACAAGAAATGAAAAAAAAATCAATAAAGCCAAGAGTCAGCTCTCCGAAATCAATAAAAATGATAAAGTTATAATCAGACTCCCCAGGAAAAGTGGACACAAGTAGCCAGTGTTAGCAAAGAGAGAGGAGGCATTTTCCAAGTTCTCCAGCCATCAAAACGGTAACAAGGGAATGTAATAAGGCATTTTGCATATAAAGTAGATACAAATTTGTTACAATACAAAAATCACTACAGTTTATTCAAAAAGAAATAACCTAACTAGCTTGTCAAAGTGATTGAATTTGTGCTTGAAACCTTCCCATGATTTCACCAGACATTCAACAAAACTTGAGGAATGATGAATACCAATTCCTTGTTGTTCTTTTGTTTTGTTTTGTTTAGTTTTGTTTATAATTGGAAAATATAGTAGAAAATCAATGTAAATTGCATAGTTTCTGTTCAAGTAATTTCACCTACTGTGTACATAGTATATAATGTATTTTACTAACATTATCTCTCATACTAATCGTGGATGAACTAATGATTAATCAATTAATTAACACATATTTAATATTAATGACTAACAAAATTAAAACAACTATCTGAAGTTTTATATTCCACATAAAAGATAGAATATAAAGGGCTCAGACCTGGACTATGTCCAAACAGTCATGTATTAAAGTCATGAAGAAGGATGCTATGAAGTAGAGAGCTAGAGGGGAAAAGTTCATTGACATCATTTGGGAGGCCATGGACAATGGCCTTAAAAAAGTTGAATTATAGAACAATTTTGTAGACATTTGCCATGCTACTCTGCCTACATAAACTTCCTCAGTTATGAAAACACAGCTTTGAAGAACCTTTAAAATGTCTCATTAAAAAGCCAACAAAGGCTTGTAACAAATGTATTACTCTGATGGTGAATGTTGATAGTGTAGGAGGTTTGCATGTTGGGGGAGGACATGGGATAGCAGACCACTCTGTACTTTCCATTCTTTTTCTGTGGACCTAAAATGGCTCTAAAAACAGTCCTTTTTATTTTTGGTAAATTGCACATTAAATCCAGAAACTAAAAAGAGAATGGTGGTTGCTAGGGACTTGGGGGAGGTGGAATGGAGACTAGTTTCTTAGTGGGTACAGTGCTTCATTTTAGAATGCTGAAAATGTTTAGGATTGCTGTGGAACAATCCTTTTCTACACTATGAATATGAGTTACTCTCAATGATTAATAAAAGGCTGATAAGGCCAGTAGCTTGGCAGGAAGTTATGTAGCAAAGCCAAACTGAGAATGATGGAAAGAAGGGTGGGTGGACTCTGGAGTCACCAGCCAGATGCAGAGGGATCCAGAGATTAATGTGCCATGCTAATAAAGGTACCGCCACATGGCAGAGTGTAAACAAGAAACATGGATTAACTTAAAATGTAAAAGCTAGTTAGTAATAAACCTGAGCTTTTGACTGAGTATTTATAAGTAATAGTAAGCCTCTGAGTGATTATTTGGGAACTGGTGCGTAGGAGAGAAATCCATGTAGGCAGAAACTGCTCATTTGTTTCCCAGCCACCTAGACCCAAATAATAACACAGAAACTATACTAATCACAACACTGTTTGGCTGATGAATCAGACATATTTTTAGCTAGCTCTTTCATCTTTTTTTTTATTGAAAACAATGACTTCTCGAATTTTGCATGCAAATGGGTGGAAATAGAAAACACTATCCTGAGTGAGGTAACCCAGACCCAAAAAGATGAACATGGGATGTACTCACTCATAATTGTTTTTTGAGACAAGGTTTCTCTGTAGCTCTGGCTGTCCTGCAACTCCCTCTGTAGGCCAGGCTGGCCTTGAACTCAGAGATCTGCCTGCCTCTGCCTCACCAGTGCTGGGATTAAAGGCATGGGACCATCATCCAGCCATGAACTGACAAATTCTTTACAAACTTTTCTAGGGAATTAAAGAGGAAATACTATTTACCAACTCATTCTTTGAAATCAGATCACTTTGATACTAAAGCCCAGACAAAGAAATTAAATGAAAGAAAAACTATATATAACCATGTAAAAAAATGGACTCACTTATTTGTGTGTATGGGTCTTCTGTCTGCATGTATGTGTATGCACAGTGTGTGTGCCTGGTACCTGTGGAGGTCAGAAGAGGTTGTCAGATTCCCTGAAATTGGAGTTCGAGAGATGGCTGTGGGCCATCATGTGAATGTTTGGGACTAAACCTGGGTCCTCTGTAAGAACAAGTGCTCTTAAATAGTGAGCCATTTCTCTGGCCTCCAGACCTCTGTTCTTTTATTTACTTACTTACTTACTTACTTTGAGACAAGGTCTCCTTAAGTAGCTTGGTCTGGGACTCACTGTGTAGACCAGGCTGCCTTTGAACTCACAGAGATCTGGTTGCCTCCTGAGTGCTGGGATTAAAGGGGTACACCACCACACCCATTCTAGACCACCATTTTTTTTATAATATAGATTACAAAAATACTGTAAAAAGTGATTTATCAGTTCAAACCCAGGAATAGACAAAAAGGTAGCAGATTTTCTCCAGGAATGCAGGGTTCATTGAATATTCAAAAACTGTTTAATAAGGCACTTTTGATATTAATAAACACATGGTGAACATGTGTTTGTTTCATTCTGTTTTCATATTGAATTTTATAGCATTTATCTAATTTTATTGCATTGAGGATTAAATAAAACAATAAATGTACAAGCGTCTAGTGAAAGATTGAGCAGAAATAGTGATTAAAACATCTTTTGCCAGTTAGAAAGTTACTTATTGGTTGAGTATGCTTACAAACACACTTCTCCCAGAGAGGAAAAGGACTTGGCCATCTACTTCCCATCTTTTGAGCTGATGGTTCTCATTATCTCCCCAGCCAGCCTTCCTTTCCAGGAGTGTAGAAAGCTTTCATAATCCCATAAATTTAAAGCAGTGTCATTGGAAGGGACAATCTGCAGCAAAACAGCTTGCCTCAGAATGCAAGCTGGACGGGAGGGAGAGATGGAGCGGTGGACAACGCCTGCCGTGCAAGCACTGGGACCTAATCCCGATCCCAGAACTCATGTAAAAGCAGCCTATGAAAGGACACAGATGGAACACAAGGGCTGGTGTAGGGGTCGGGGGAGCAGGGGGTGGAGACAGGTAGATCCCAGAGCTCTTGAGCCAGCCAGCCAGTCAGGTTCAATGAGAATCTTTGTCTCCAAAAGGCAATGTGGAGAGTAAGGAAGGAAGACACCCGATTCTGTTCTCTGGACTCAACACATGCATGTACATAGTAAGTACACTTCCATGCGCGCGCGCACACACACACACACACACACACACACACACACACATACACACACACACACACACACACAGAGAGAGAGAGAGAGAGAGAGAGAGAGAGAGAGAGAGAGAGAGAGAGAGAGCATAAATTGGGATATTACTTTCTTCATTGAGAAAGTTTTGCTAGAAAGAAATTAATGTTAACTGAACTAGTCAGCATTCACTGATACTGTTTGCCCTCCATCATGGTATAAGCTCCTTATCTTGTCATGGGCTGATAATTGCAGACAGCCACTCAGAGAACCCAAGCCTCGGAGTATGTCATATCTTACATTGCAGCGAGTTTCTAATGTCAGTACTGACTTATACCTGTTCTTATGATGTTGCTTTATGACATCTTTTATCTACACATTTATGCAAGTATACAAGTTGTAACTTTGCCATCTGTACTTTCTCTTGTGCTTGCTCCTTGTAATTAAATATTCAGTAGATGTGAAGGTGTGCTGTAGGCTCAGTGACCATGCCAAAGCACTAAAATAGGCACGCACGGCTCTAATGAAGATATCTGGGATCAAATCAGCCATTTGACAAAAACATGTATCCAATGGAAAGAATTCTCTGTGCTGAGTAAAGACAGATTTGAAGAAGACATCTGGGAACAAGTGCTGAGGTTGATTTGTGGGATCTACTATGGCACTGATTAGTGATGTCTGCCACGGTACGGGAATGAAGAACAGTGACACCCCATACCATGTACTTATATTCATGTCCTAAGAGTTTCACGTTAACCCTTTCACTCTGAGTGACTCAGGCCATTCTGTTGCAGAACATGAAAATCATGGCCGAGAAGAACTGGGTTTTGCTGATGAGCCTGGAGATGTTTCTCTTCAAGACTATTATATGGATGTGGCCTTCCTCATCGATGCTTCTCAAAGAGTAGGAAACGATGTGTTTCGGGATGTGAAAGCTCTTACAACTTCAGTACTGGATTACTTTCACATCGCCCCAGATCCACTGACCTCTGTCTTAGGAGACAGAGTGGCTGTCCTCACCTACTCTCCTCCAGGCTATCTGCCAAACACTGAAGAGTGCCCGGTCTACCTGGAGTTTGATTTGCTCACTTACAACAGGGTACAGCAAATGAAACATCATCTCCAAGAGTCTCTTAAGCAGCTCAATGGAGATGTTTTCATTGGTCATGCTCTCCAGTGGACAATTGACAATGTCTTTGTAGGAACCCCCAATCTGAGGAAAAACAAAGTTATCTTTATAATATCTGCTGGTGAAACCAGCCCTCTAGACAAAGAGGTCTTACAGAAGGCATCTCTGAGAGCCAAGTGCCAAGGCTACTCCATATTTGTATTTTCCTTTGGTCCTGTACACAATGACATGGAGTTAGAAGGATTGGCGAGCCACCCCCTGGATCATCACTTAGTCCAACTTGGCCGGATACACAAGCCAGATATGGACTATATCATCAAGTTCGTGAAGCCATTTGTCCATTCGATCAGACGTAAGTCCCTCAAGCCTTTCTCCCTTATTGCCTCATTGATGTTTCTGCATGCAGGTCATCAGCCTGTGTAGTCAAATGCATCTCATTTTAGTAGAGAGTGCTGGGGTATGAGCAGGAGTCTGTGGAAGAATCTCAGAGAACACTCTTGTTGATCCTGGGCATTGCTACGGTCAAAGTTCCAGACAGGAGCTCCTCAAATAGGTGAAAGGTTTCCTCTAAGCCTGTCTTCTGAACATTTACTAAGTGTTCAGCTCTCTGAATGACTACATCAGTTAACCTTCAGCATAGCCTTCAAAGGGAAGAATTTAGACTCCTTTTTTATAAAGGAAAACCTAAGGTTCAAATACATTAAATAAAGTGCTCAAAAGTTCTGCATTAATGCCTGGTAGATTCTAGACTCCACCACACACATCCTGGCCCCAGGACTATGCTCTTTCCTATTAAACTACACTAAACCTTTAACTAAGTGTTCTACTGCAATAAACTACCCCCCCCCCACTGCCATCACCCTGCCACCTTTTCCAAGGACATCTGGTCTACCTTGTCATTATTACCCATCCTTGGTTCTGACTTGAATTCTTACGATTCATAGGTGCAGGTTTTTCTAGAACCTCTGTTCAAGATATCTAGCTTAAGTGGAGCTCCACAGAGACTTGAAAGGTGTTCCCCACTGTGGCACTCTGGGAGTAGATGCCTCAGCTTCTACCCTCAGCACTGTAATTTTAGGCAGAGGTATGAAATAGCCCAAATTCTTAGAGCACTGAACATGTCCTTGACTGTGCTGGGAGTCAGGGAGAGAGCAAAAACCATGCTGCGTGGTTGTCCGCAGTGGCTGGGAGCTTGCTATTGTTTACCAGAATTTTAGGGGTTCTGGGACACACACAATCCCAGGACTCACCTTAGAGCCAGGAATCCTGGAAATTAGGCGATATATACTGATGAATCAAAAGCAATGTCTTCTCTCAACCCCAGGATAGAAATATGGAAAACAAGTTCAATAGCCAACAGAGCCTGCTAGGAAGAGCCTCCATTTCTGGGGTGCGGGGGCGAGGAAAAAAGAGCCAACAAAGCCTGCTAGGAAGAGCCTCCATTTCTGGGGTGTGGGGGCGAGGGAGAAACAGCCAACAAAGCCTGCTAGGAAGAGCCTCCATTTCTAGGGTGCGGGGGCGAGGGAGAAATAGATAACAGAAGGAGTTCAGAGATGTCCTTGAATTGTATCACAGAGCGTGAGAACCTTTAATTCAATTACTGCTGTATCTCATTGACTTGGCAAGAAGAAGGTCTTTTAATGCCAGCATTCGGACTTTGCTAAGTCCTTGAGAAGATGAATTTGTTTATGAAAAGACTCCCATCTCCAGGAAAAGATGACCTGGCGTTGGCTGGTAGTCATTATGTGGGAAGGTAAAGACCGCACTAAGAATTCCACTCTGTCTCCAGGTGCTATCAACAAATACCCCGCCAAAGAGCTGCAAGCCAAGTGTGCGAACATCACCTTCCCCAGTCCAGAGAATGTTGGCGCAGAAGACAGTTTCTTGTGAGTTAAGAAACCTCAGGTGTGGGGAGGACAGCCCAGAAAACAGCCCTCAAGAATGTGAAGTGAATGACCATCTTCGTTTTCAGGATGCAAAATTTGGGCTGTGCAAGTGTGGCGGGNGGGGGGGGGGGGGGGGGGGGGGGGGGGGGGGGGTTGAATGTTGTGTTGCTGATAAAACCACATTTTATGTTATAGGCAACCATATCTATTGTTTTTTATCAAAGCTATCTGATATTAAGAATTAAACAATGCACCGGGCACTGGTGGTATACACCTTTAATCCCAACACTTGGGAGGCAGAGGCAGGCGTATCTTTGTGAGTTCCAGGCCAGCCTGGTCTACAAGAGCTAGTTCCAGGACAGTCTCCAAAGCTACAGAGAAACCCTATCTTGAAAAAAACAAAACAAAACAAAACAAAACAAAAACAAGAACTAAACAATGCAACTCACATTGGCTAGTACTGAAGCAAAGCCTACAATATCAAAGATTGGAAGAAAAAACACAACAAAGAAAGCATCAGCCTTCAGACAGCACATGTCAGAATTGCAGGGAGAGTTCTGACTTTGCAAAGCAAAACCATGAATCGCTAATAAAATTTTAGTACTGAGAACAGCATTAGTTTGGAATCCTAAATCTCTGAGACAAACGTGTGTTTAATTTTCCTTCAGAATATTAGAAAATTGTCCTGTATCAAATTTCACGCACAATGATGTGGGATATCCTTCTGTATATGTATTGCTTTTATTGGCTAGTGAATAAGGCCTTTTTGGCCAATGGCTTAGCAGAGTAAAGCCAGGCAGGAAATCTGAACAGAGATAGAGAGAATAAGCGGAGTCAAAGGAGACGTCATGTAGCCGCCGAAGGAGTAACATTTCACACGGGTAAACCACAGCCTTGTGACTCTACACAGATTAATAGAAATAGGTCAATTTAATAGCTAGAGCTAGCCAATAAGAAACCTAAGATACTGGCCAGACAATTGTAACTGATAATAAGCCTCACAGTGATTATTTCAATAAGCAGCTTTGAAAACAGGAAGGCAGAGAAAAACAGGTCCAGGGCGACCAGCGGGATAGAAAATATTCTAGCTACACATTAGGAATATTCTTATCACATGCATAAGGTGGATTTCCGTCCTCTTATATGACCGTATGTGCATTCAGTCTAACAAGGGGCTTGTCTAACTACCTTAATCCTTCTTGTCCTTCACTCTAGTCTCTTCCCAGAGGTGTACAAAATTGAAACAAGAGATAGCGAGCAGTTTGGAGACTCCAGTTCCCAGGAACAACATTTCTTTGTACTAGGGGACAATCACGGTAACCATTCGGGGACCACTGCTGATTTGATCCAGAAGTTGTACATGCTCTTCTCCTCTGAAGAAGTGATGGTGAATGACAAGGAAGAACCACACTGGGAAGAAACTGCTGCTCCTGTGAACAACAAGCAAGGTAACCTACGTGTGTCGTTGTTGAAGACCTTGAAGTATTTTGGTCTGGCTGGTCTTTTCACTGGGGGTTAAAAAGCATGGGGGTAAGGAGAAATGATCATAGAGGGATAAAATGTGCTACTTATGCAGAAATACAGGGAACCCCTAAGATAAGAGGGCAAGGGAGAGAAAATCTCAGTAAAGTAGGAAGGGAGTTGATTGTGTATAGAACAACAAGAGAAGGAAGTAGTCCTGAGGGCTGGGTGTGGAGACAGGGAGCTAAGGATAGGGGGTGGAGGACAAGCAAGAACCACAAGGAGCTGTACCCCGGGTAGGCGAGGAGCCTCCTGAGTCTGAACACTCCAGGTCTGCCTTTGCAGCCCAGGCTCCCCTGCTTTCAGACGTTGCCTCCTTGCTGAGCCATGATCTCAGTGATGTCTAGAGAGGACAGGCTGTTGTGGGTCTGAGATCTACATGAAGGCCAAGGGTAGCTTCTTTACAGGGTGGGGGTGGGAGGCAGTTATGGATCTGTGGCTAACAGGAAATGAGGAACGGAGAACAGGGATCTGTAGAGGACTCCAGCACAGCAACCCAGAGTCTAGCTCTGCTCCAATACCTCATGAGAAATTATCTTATATTAAATATTAATGAGTCACGCTGAAGCTGGTAATACAACTCTATAATTTTTTTCTACATTGTTTTACTGGATAGTTTTTAATTTCAACTTGATATAGGCTAGATTCACTTGGAAAGAGAGAACCTCAATTAAGAAAATGCCCCCACCAGACTGGCATGTAGGTAGGTCTATGTGGGCATTTTTTAAATTAGTGATTGATATGGGAGAGCCCAGCCCATTGTAGGCAGTGTCAATCCTGGGCAGGTGGACCTGGTGCTCTGAGAAAAACAGGCCGAGTAAGCAGTACTTCCCCATGGCCTCTGATTTAGTTCCTGCCCCCAGGTCCCTGCTCTGTTTCCCCTTAGTCATGGCCTATTACCTGGAAGTGTAAGGTAAAAAAAAATCCTTTTCTCTCTAACTTGTCACTGAGCATCTGATGCTGAATGTTGTCTCTTTGCCTCTCTGAGCCACCATTTCCTCAGCTGCAAAATGAAGACAGTGACAGAGCTTGCTTCACAGGCTAATGTGACAGGTTTCCAGCAGCATGTGACCTGGCTTGAAAAGCCAATGAGCACCAGCTCTTTGCAGTCCTGCTGAGTGACTCAGACAGCTGTGGTGGGCAGCACACAAGACTGGGAATGAGGGGCCCTGGGTGTCGGCTTGGATTCGGCTGCCGACCTAACTTCTGATTTAAAATTCACGTGGCTGCCGTGGCCCTCCACCACTGCTAATGAGGAGCTTGGGCAAGCCCAGCGTTTCCTTCTGGGGTGCAGATGCCAGCTTCTCTGCTGGGCACATGCAGGGACTTGCCATACTGTGGTTCTCTAAAGAGCTGGTCATAAAGAGCATCTATTTGTGTGTGAGAGATAATAGAGGCCTTCTCTCTTTCATGTCTTATAAATTCTCTGACCCCACCCTCACCACACACACACACACACACACACACACACGAGTGCATGCGCTAGCGGTGTGTCTCTCAGCCATCCTGCACCTGATTATGGTGCTTTGGTCCAGATATAAAATCTTCCTAAGAAGCTTTGCAGATTGGGTGGAAATGGTCAAGACAGAAGTAAAAATAATATAAAATTACCCATATAATTAATAAATACACTTCCAATAAAATGTTTATTTTTTCCCATTAAAATGATCAAAGTTTACATATATAAGATTTTGTAACAAATTTTAATACTATCCCATCTGGACAAAAAAATTAATACCTAAAAGCATAGACATATTGTATAGGAAATACACACACACACACACACACACACTTTTTCCAACAGGAAAGTATAATCAGGCAAGTCGTTAGAGTTTAAAGCTTATAAATCTCTTACAGTTGGGTATGAAATTCTGTGCTGGAACTGGACTAGAAGCTCCCCCCCCCCCAATCCTTGAACTTTAAGGAGAAAAATGAACACTATAAATTATCTGACTTGAACATATTTTGTATAATGGATAATTGATATCAAACTACTATGATATTTGGGTTTTGTTGGAAAAGCTAGAAGAAAAACATGGCCAGGAGTGGTGGCATATGTTTGTGATCCAAGCACTCGAGAGGCCTAGGCAGGAGGAGTAGGGAGCTCGAGGGCAGCCTAGGGTACATGCAACCCTGTCTGAAAAAGAAAAAAGAAAGAAGTGTCACTTTAAAACATTTTAAACAGTGCTGTTGTTGTATGTCTGCCTCTGTATGATGTATATGAGTGTGTAGAGGTCAGAGAACCTAGCCTCTTCTCTCTTTCCACCCTGCGTTGAGGAGGAGCACATATTCCAGGTTGGCTTTGCCTTCAATCATCTGGGCCATCCTCCTGTCTCTGCCTCCCACTTCACCTTTGGAATGCTAGGATTCCAAATGCACGCCACCATATCTACCATATCAGGCTTTTAAATGTGGATTCCAGGGATTGACCTCAAGTCATGGGACTTGGCTTTTTCCCTTCTGAGTCATCTCTCCAGCCCCCATGGAAGCTTTAGTTTTTTAAATGTCAGCTTTTACAGCATATTGCAATTACATACTTTCAAATTTTTAAGAAAAAAAAGTAGATATTAATTTTCCAAGGTGCAAGCTGAAAAGGGCATGATTTCTCCCTGGAGATAGGCGCTCAGCGAAAATCCTCATGCCATCTTCAGCGGAAGCTCTCCCTGAGTTGACAGCAGTGTTCATGGGATCTGTTCATGAAACAGTGGGAAAATCCATCAAGCAATGGGGGAAGTATTTATTACCTAGGGAAGGAGGCGCTGTGTCAGCACAGTCCCGTAGAGAGCAGCCAAAGCCTGGGCCTGCCTGGGAATTGGGCTTCTGAGTTAGGAGGCAGAGCTGTCCTGATCCAAGGCTAGAAGCTGGGTCTTCCTCCCTCCCACATCCCTGATGGATGGACCAAGAGCTGCTGTAGGGGAAGGCTATACTCCCCAGATCCTCGCGGAGTGTGCGGTTAAAGCTGCCCCGTTGCTCAACAGCAGCCCCTGAGGGGTAGCAGGTGCCGGTGTTAGCCATCAGAAGCTCACTTGGGGAAGTCAGGAGCCAGGAGGGCGGGGTGGGAGGAAAAAGGTTGTCCTGGAAATGAACGTAGTAAAAAGGCCACAGGAATTCTGAGCTGAGCCTGATGATATTCTAGACAATCATCGCCCCCTTCATATGCCTAGGTAATTATCCTAGCTCCTAAAGCCACTAAGCAGGGAATTTCAGATCATGGGTAGAGCAGAGAGAATTGTGTCCACAGTCCGTATGCATTACTCAGTTTTAGCAATGGTCACCTCATTCTGCATGGGCACATCACTCTAGGTTGGACGTTCGGTTTGAGGGTTGAAACTAGCAAAGGCTCATTGCGTTTGTTTTATGCGTGGCACCTGTGGGAACAGGCTCGGGAGGGAACACCACTAGCCAATGTCGTGACACTAAGAGCAGTGCATGTTGAATGCTTTGCAGATGGCGAGGATGCAAGCTAAGCACACGGGAGAGAAGAGTGCCCCCTGGCATACAGGAGTCCCTGCGCGGCTCCAGCTGGAAGTGGCAATCATTTATTAGAAGGGTAGGGGCAGGAACTAGAACTAAACTTTGTTCCCAGTCCCAAACCTGAGAGAGAGAGGACTCTTCAGAATAAAGACATCAAGGAGCAGACGTGCGGAAGCAGGAATGGGGCTTCATCTCTCAGGGGGCCTGGGGACGTGGAGCAAGAAGAAGTAGCAGTCTATGCTGTGACGGCTCTGTTCACTGTGATCAGCTTGGAAGATGATCCTCCAAAAGATGAGTTTTTTTTTTTCATAGTTGTCATTACATCTACATCTTAAACTAGACCCTTGAGTAAGAGCAATTTGTAATTGGAGTGCCCTCCAATTGTCTTTTACCCATTTGTACAGTGGTAAACTCAGTGGCTTTGGTTCTAGTAGGACCCTGAGATTACACCCAGTGTTGATTACCTGTCCTCTGTGGGTTTTCTTTACCTGGACGTTTACAAAGTAACACATTCATAGGAAGAAAGGGGGAGGGAAGGGTGGCTTGCTCACATTGGGAACACTTGTTTCCGATTTTAGGGTGCTTCGCTTTGTGTGCACTTGGGGTTTGCTATGAAAGAAAACCTGTCAACATGCAAACATGGTAACCGATCTGTTCTTAAGAATTACAACGCAGCAAAAACAGTTTCTAAAAGAGAAACCAGGTCTGACCCAGAAACTTGTTCTGTGCATTCTTGTTAGCTGTCGTCTAACTCACACCCTTTAGATCACACGTCCAGGAAAGCACGTAGAAATGTACTTGGGAAATACACATACAGGCTGAGATAAAGCGGTAGTGAGTTAGTTACTAAATCTTTCAGTTTAACGCGGCATACACAGGCAGTGCGGTGCTACTTAGATGAAAACAAGAGCAAAGTCTTGTGATTTGCTGGAAGCCAGATGGGACTGGAGGCCCTTGTGCTAGGTGGACACAAAGACAAGGATCGTATGTTTTCTCTCACGTGTGGAATTTGGGGGCTGGGAGGTTGGAAAGGAAACAAAAGTCAAGGGGATTTAAGGGAAAAGAGGAAAAAATGAGTAACAGAGGAGGCAAATTTTATCTAAGTGTTTTGAACGCCTGTGTGGAAATGCCAATAATGAAACCCATTATCTTGTACAGTTAATATATACTAATAAAATCACTCAATTTGGTTAAGGCATTAAGCAATTGCCAAATTAATGAGCGTGCATCGCATGAAAAATGAGATGAGTGTGATGATCGGATAACACCGTGGATAATTTTGTGTTTGTTCCGCATAATTTTCCTTACTATGCCTGTTGTTGTTTACGTAATTTAAAAATAATACAGTCAATTAATTTTAAGTGGGCATTTGTTGCTCTGGAAAGTTCTAAAGCAAACTATTTATTGAATTGTTTTGTTTTTCTCTAAGAACTTTGTGTGTCTCAATATGAAATATGCATCAGATCCCAAAACTGAAAGGGACAATGACATCAAGAATGTGAGCCCACAGACACTCACACCGTTGGTGGAAGCATCGTCACAACTCTGGACAACACAGAAGCAGTATCTGTTATATCTGTTATGTGTCTAACCGTGTCCTTTGGTTCAGCAACAGGAACCAGATACAGCAGTGTGTGTCGAGCAGAGTTACTGCAGCCTATATTTGCTGATGTGTCGGTGCCTGTAACAGAATATGGCAGGGCCGTGAGACCAATAGCCTAGAGCTGCGGTCATCAACATCTGTAAGTGACAAAGATAACACCGGGCCAGAACAAGTGGCAGACGGATACACTGTACATCACTTACACATTTTAAAGCCAGAGAAACAAAGCCGTGTGTTCCTTATGGTGATCGAGGATGCTAATAAAAGCAGGGACAACAATGGAGAACGCTGGAGGTCAGTGCTAGGAAAATGGAATATCCCATCATTCCTCTCCTTGCTCCACGGCCTGGGGTGGAGTCTTCCCTCTGCAGGGGTAAAATTGGGAATCCAGGAAAGTGGATCAGCGCAGGTACTGAAAGTGAGTTTTCCAGCCCCGGCAGCCTGGCACTTAAATAAACGAGATCCTGAAATCTGCACAGGACCTGGGTGTTTGGAAAGGAATCTGTTTCATTTCCCCTAAGCCAAATGCCAGACTCGAAAGCAGAGGTTGTTTAGTAGGAAAGGGTGAAGTGGGGCATCTAAAATTGGCACTGTGATGTCTTAAGGGGTTATTAGAGAAATATTCTTTATACATGTTTAGATGCCTGACTACATAATTTAGAACAGAATAAATGAAGTCATGAAAAAAGTGCAAAACTCGGGTAAAGCCTTTTCTACATCTAAGATCATGTCAGGAATTGGGAAGGGATTAAAATTTGCTACCACATCTCCCTTCCCCTTGAGTTGTCAGTAAGTCAAAGTCATGGAGTGTGTAATATTCAAGAGGCAGTTTTCCTGAATCCTGGGCACAAGCAACTTGAAACAATATATAAAATTAGCGTTTATGTAAGTTTTAGGAGCGAGTAGTCTCTTGAGGTTGGGCAGAGTGCAGTTTGACACATATTAAGAGTCAAGAGAGAGCTGCATGGTGGAGGTGCTCATATTTAATCCCAGCATTGGGAGGTAGAGGCAGGTGAATCTCTGTGAGTTTGATGCCATCCTGGTCTACAGAGCAAGTTCCAGGACAGGCAGTAAGGCAGTAAAGATACACAGAGAAACCCTGTCTCCAAAAAAAAAAAAAAAAAAAAAGTCAAGAGGGAACACATGTTGGTAAGAGCTGAAGCTGTCACACCAAAGCTGTAGTCATGGAGCAGAGAGAGGTCAATACTGTTGCTCATTCCTCTTTTTATTCAGCCTGGGACCCCAGCCCATGTGATGGTTCCATCTGCCTTTGGGGTGGGTTTCCCACCTCAGTTAAGCCTCTCTGGAGACATACAGGCACACCTGGCAGTGGGTCTCCATGGATACAGGCACACCTGACGGTGGGTTTCCATGGTGACTCTAAACCCAGTGAAGCTGACGATGAAGATTAGCCATCACAGCAGAGCAACCCCTGCCTACTGTTCAGTTCTTGGTCCCTGGGCCACTCCCTCCGGGTTCTCACCAGTATTACAAAGGTCCACGCATTTGTGGATGTTGCCGGGGCATCTCTGACTGGCTCATTAAATTCTCAGGACAGCGCCTGGCACTTAGAAGAAACCCAGGCAAGGGATGGCAGGACAGATTCGCCATAAAAGATGAACATGATTTAGTGGCAATGAGGAGAGCTGGCAGGAGTGGCGACAAAGCCCCAGGAGTTAGCGCTGTGCATCTGTGTACCAGAGGGACGGGAAGCTGGCGCGTGTGAGCAGGGCTTGCTGGTCAGCCAGTGCGGCTGGCCTGGGAATTTTGATGCTCCACAGAGTAGGGTGAGTTGCTGAAAAACAGTTTGTTGTTTAGATATTTAACAAGGGCAAACTATTCTTAAAAATCTTGAACATTCCACAATATATGGCCAATTTGAATTCCCTCAAAAGGAACCACGGTGTGTGTATCAAGCACCCATTTTACCAGAAAGCTTTTGCAGAAATGACCCGTGAAGCCCCTACAACCTTGCATGACATGAGATGATGCACTTAGAACAGCTGGTCAGAATTACAGATGACTAAGAGTCCTGTGATATCTCTGGAAAACCTCATTCGACAGGGTGAATGTAATTCCTAGTTCTTTGATCTGAGTGTGAACAGCGGGGGCAAAATGCTAGCTGGTGTAGTGGGAGGTTTGTCCAGGCCCCGCTAAGTCTTTCCAAGTGGAAGCCCCTTCCCACCTCTGTAGAGTAACCCGTCTGCCCCAGCACCCCTCTCCTGCTGCTGGAACCCTGGGGATGTGACCCCAGAACTCTGGCATTGGCGTTGTCTGCGTTTCTTCTGTAGCTCTCCGTTGCTCTGTGAGAACGCCACACTAATCATCAGGAACCTCTGCCTTTTCTGGAAACTTAGTAGAAACCTAATAACAATCCGTCTTTAGGCAAAAAGCACAAAATGGGGGAGCCCTGTCTCACGGATTATGTCTCGTTGGCCTCTCTTCTTCTTCCAAGACTCTAGTTCCAAACTGAATATGGGAAATATGGATTCTGCACTGAGAAAAGTTTTTGCTTTGTTTTGCTTTTAAACACCTAACCCTTCACACCAGGCTGCAGATAAGGAAGTTCTCATCGTTTTCGATGATGCTGTAGTTTGGGCATGTATTTTAGGCTTAGTCCCCAGTTGTTACCACAGAAAAGTGAGAGAAGCTTTGGGAAGTGGAGGCCTACTGAGAGAACGCTAGCCCAGTCCTTGAAGGGAACATTAGGGTGCCTCTCGAGGGGATGTGGGGGTGCTGACCTCTTCCTCTCTTCCTCCCAGCTGCCAAGGGGTAAGCAGTTTCCTCTGACATGGCACCTGTTGTGATGTCCTGCTTTGTCACGGGGTCAAAAGCAACACAGCCAACTGCTGGCAAACCGAAACCTCCAACCATTCTAAGTTGCTTTATCTTGGCTATTTATTCCAGGAACAGCAAGCTTATTATTAGCACAGATGGGACCACAGCTGTGCAGGGGACTGGCTCACAAGTGGACTGATTATGATCTCTTTTAAACAAACGAGCAAAAAAAGAGATTCAGCTCCAGGATGATGGATGGTAGGAGAAAAGATTAATAAACAGCACAACTCAACTCTTACCAGTTACCAGCATTCCTGTAAAACAAGATGAATTTACATACAAATGTCCCGTCAGGGTCCTAACTACCCAGAGTGGACCAGCATGTCGGCATATTTGGGAGCCTGTCAGAAAACCAAAACTTGTGGACTCTACCGCATATCTGTTCCACTAGGCTCTGCACATAACCAGGTCCCCAAGGAACTGGTGTGACCATGTGAGACTGAGATGCACCGGCTTAGACATCATTTGTTGAAGTTCTGTGGAGGAGCAGAGGCACCCTGCAGCTCTCTAGTTCAGCATAGCGTGGGGTGTGCACATCTACCATGGAGCCTGCGGGGACAGAGGATTCATGAGCTAACCAGGAATATTGAATCGGGAAGGGATGGCTACCTGTTAGCGTAGTGATGCTATGATGAATGTGGCATCTGTGGGACCATAGAGCAGGAAACGTCATCTGCAACCTGAATACCCAGGAAGGGATCCTTTAGGCTGAATGAAAATGACTAGATAGAGTCAGGAAAACCAGAAATTGGAAAGGAATCCAAGGAGAATAGTTTTTTTTTCCCCTAGCTCTTTGTCCTCCAAAATGATTTTGTCTGAACTACAAACATAATGTTTTGAAGGGGAGGGGTGAGGAGGAGGATGGGAGAGGAAGACGTGGATATAAGCACAGGGCAGTCAGTCAGTGAGAACCTTGTGGGCTGTGCAGATTCTGCTCTGGAAGCACTGAGGCTCCCCTGAGGATAGGAGGGGGCATGCTTAGACTTGTTTTGAGGTTGGCATTGCCTGCTTCAGGGATGGGGAATTGTACAGGATGAGAATTAGTCATGGGGTTATCATTTATTCAGACAGGAACGTGTAATGATGCTTAGGATAGGAATGGTTGAATATACATAAGGGACATGTTTAAATGATAAAATTAGTGTGACTCTCAAACAATACGAGCTCTTAGGAGCGACCTCTTTCTCATCGTCATCAGTAAACTGTTGGGTTTGCACTAATCCCCCTAAATTCCTCTTATGTACACACACTGCTATTAGGAATTAACGACTTTTTTTTTTTTTTTTTTTTTTTTTTTTGGTTTTTCGAGACAGGGTTTCTCTGTGGTTTTGGAGCCTGTCCTGGAACTAGCTTTTGTAGACCAGGCTGGTCTCGAACTCACAGAGATCCGCCTGCCTCTGCCTCCCAAGTGCTGGGATTAAAGGCGTGCGCCACCACCGCCCGGCAAATTAACGACTTTTTGAAACTCTCCAGCCGGTGGTTTCATCTTATTTTGGTCCTCACTTAAGAAGGGCCTCTCTCTTTTCTACACACCCCCACCCTGCCCCAACAGCAGCAGTTGCTCCCCAGCCGTCCACTGCTGCTGAGCTATGTATGCTCCATCCTGTGCTGTCTGCACGGAAGAGTCCCTCTGCCTGGCCAGCAGGGTGTCTGTCTGGTGAGCACATTTACTGGGATAAATGGATCACTCTCTGTTCTCAGCACTAGCGATCTTTTTCTGTTAGTTGACACCCTATAACGCTTTAATGATGCGTCCTAGGTGTAGCTTGGAACCGCCAAAGGAGTGGGACTTGTTCTCTGAGTTCGTTATCTGATACCGGACTTGCAGCTTAACTTACTGGAGCCTCCACTTTTCTCACCTGTGAAATTGACTTTATGAGACTCATCTTGTCCACAGTGCTTTCTACGGCATCTGGCTCAGGACAGCGTGTGTCTGCAGCAGCTGGGAACCAGCCTAGACGACTCTCTGTGATGCTATGACAGATAAGCTTCACAGCAGGTCAAGGAACTTCGGGGAGGGTCGGCCATGGCTCTTCAGACTTTTACAGTAGGTTTCGTCATCATCATACTGTCCTTAGCAGATTGCGGAGGCACATTTCACTTGATCATTGCTTTTTATGTCTTAGTATTTTTTGAGAGTTTCTTATAGGAGTACTGTGTTTACATCATTTCACCCACCTTCTCCCCCTCCAGCTCTTATCACAGTGCCCCACGCCCTTTCGCTTACTGACCTCTTCTCTGATTATTATTACATGTGTATACAATGCATGTGTACAGCCTGCTGGGTCCATTCAGTGCTGCTCCTATGGGTATGTGTTCAGTGTCAGCCTCTTGGGATTGGCTGACTGATCAGGGGCACATGAAGATGTTGGTTGTGATCTGTCCATGGTATTCCTTTTTGAAGGTGCCTCTCAGGACCCAGCAAATGGCTCGGCCTCTGCCAAACACAGGGGTTGCATTCACTGTGTGCCTGTGAACCTGTGTGGAAGGTGTTTCCAGACACTTGAAGCTTCGTACATTCCCAGTCTTTCCCTTTCTCCCCTCTCTCCCCACCCCTCCCTTTCTCTCTTTCTTCTTCTTTGGGTAGGTATATGGATATATGACCCACGTTCATGTGTGTATGTGTATCAACATATGTGTTTACAATTGTATATGCTCATTAGTCATTTCTTTTCTGTGATGCCCTAAAACACTCAACAAATGTGGTTCACAAAGGGAACCAAGGTCTCAGCACTCTCTGCCTTAGGTTAACAGGTGGAAAAACTCAGCCTGAAGGTTGGTGATGTAGGGAAAGGGGCCTGACTGTTGTCATTCATCACTCCATGCTTCCTGCCTGGTGACACAAAGTGACCAACTCTTCCCCCTCCCTCCCTCCCACGAAGGACTGCATGTCCCAGCTGTAAGCCAAAACCAACTCTTCCTCTCTTAAATTGCTTCTTATCAAGTATCTTGTCACAGCAAAGAGAGAAATAACTAGTACATTCTTTCATTTTTGTCCAATTTGGCAACCTATGTCCTTTGGTTTGGAGAAAATTTCATTTAATTGTGCAGATGTTTCCTGCAGATTTCAATATTCCCTCCTGGTGGGGTGGGGTTGGGAGATAGGAAACATTTTTTTATATATACGTAAGATTTAGGAGACTCAGAAACTTCCCAGTCCCAGGTGATGAGAACAGGAGGTAGAAACTGGGGAGATGGTTTAGAGTAAAAAGACCCCTGAGTGACCAGTTTCTTTTTTTGGCTAAAAGACAGGAATGTCCTTGGGCTTGCTAGCAGCATCTCTGCAGCTGAAGGCAAGAGATGCCAGAAGCATCTAAGCTAAAATGTCCCCTGTTCCACCATGGTTGGAGGCGGGAGATACCAGGAGTCTGGATTGTTCTTATCTTTCCCTTTCCAGGAAAGTCCACCAAGGACATGACTGGAACTTGCCAAGCACCCCGGAATGGAAACTGAACAGATCTGCTTACTCTGCCTCCAGTCCCTAAGGCTTGTTGTCTCCAAGGCGGTGAGGCTCAGTGGTATTCCACTCTCAGGGACCCTTCTGCTCCAGCTCCCTATAAAATATTTCTTTCTGTGGTCCATGAATTTCATTCTTAGAACTCATGACACAGAGCCTGACAGCCGCTGGCATTGGTGGCTGCTGACTTTGCAGGACCCTAGCCTTCTTAAGCACACTAGAACAGAACCAAGCCCTCTCTCTCCCTGTCACAGACAGTCTCATATCCGAGGGGGGGATCTGTAAGTAGTAGATAGTCACCAAGGGGCAGGAGGCCCTGCCGTGTGTACCTGCCTGCAAGCTGGGCTCCAGAAAGGCCGGTTTTGTGAGTCTGCTCCCGAGCTAGGGTGAGACTTTTTAGTGTTCTAGCTGGCTTTGGGTCACCATAGTCCTGCAAACCACCCTTCCAAAACTCGTTGTTGCACTTGGATGAGCCACTACTTTATTGTTTCCTTCTCCACCTGGTCTGGATGGACTCGCTAGGAAAAGAAAGGATGATGGAGCTATTTCTTTGATTTTTTTCCTTCTCTGTCGAGGAAGATGTTATCTACCAAATTGACCTTCCTAAGTTTCTGTCCTCTGTTTCTTACCTTCTGTTCTTTTTGTTCTCCCTTCTAGAGATTTCTCTGACAGGGAGGGAAATGGCTGACAGGAAATGAGTGGAGGAGGAGGAGGAGGGAGGAAAATGGATGATGGGAAACTGAGTGGAGGAGGAGGAGCTTCAAGGAAAGAGGGGAATTTAAGAGTTTAACCAGTCTTCAGGAATGTTTTCACCCCCCCCCCAATGGCTCCACACTTCATGCCGTATCTTTCATGGTGCCTGTTGCTTTAAATGCCAGTATAATGATCTGTTCTATCTCTTTAGGAGCCAAGCCACGCCCACTCCCTCCTCTGTCCGCAGAGGCAGGCTGATCTTTAGCTTCCAGCCTGAGTTGCTCCCCTTTTCCATCTCCTTCTCCAAGAGGCAGCTTCTGCCTCTCCCTACTTCTCCGCTTCCCCCCTCTGTTTCTCCCCGCCTCTTCCCACTGAATAAAAATCCAACCTCACTCTGCATGGCGTGTCCTATCCATGTTTCTGTCTCTTGCCCTCCACCACATGTCTCCCTGCTCTGGATCAGCCACTGCCCCAAGGACCTGCAGCTGTTCCTGCCCGGGACTGGCTGCTCTCAGGGCCTGCTGCCTGCTGCTACATAGCCTGCTGCAACCGCTTGGGGACCTGCAGCGTTTCTGCTGCCTGCCACCACCAGAGATCTGCAGTGTTTTTAATTTTTCCATTACAACCAGGATTTCCAAAGGTTTTGGAGAAAGAATGATTTTTGTTTTACACACAAACACACATACACACACGCACGCGTGCGCGCGCGCACACACACACACACACACTTTGCAGCTTTCTCCATTCTGCTAAGAAGATCACCATTCTGAGAGATTTCTCCATCGTCAGTTCTTATTCCTGGATGTATGGTCTCTGGGTGAATGAATGCTTTCTGTCATTTAAAAGTACTTCAAGAAGAGCTAGCTGTGTGGGATTATCCATCCTGTGGAAGCGGGCATTTCCTGCGTTACTAAACCTACAACTTACAACAGAATTGTTATAACATTTTCTTTAGTCAGACCCCCTCATGCTTAGGTTCCCTTTGCTGTGGCAAAAGCAGCTTAAGAAACAAAGGGTTCATGGCGGCTCACAGCTCAAGGTCCAGACCATCAGCGTGGCAGGAAAGTCAAGGCAGCAAGACCTCGACACAGCTGGCCATACTGGACCCACGGTCGGTCACAAAGAGTGGTGAATGCTTGTCTCAGCTCACTTTCTCCTCCCTATACAGTCTGAAATGCTAGCCCAGGGAATGGCGCCACCCATGGTGGTTGGATCTTCTTATCTCAGGTAAACTTAATCAAGAAAATCCCCTCCTTGGGACATTGGGAGCTCAGTCCAGTGCTCCAGTGTGGGTCTCTGTCTCTATCTCCATCCATCTCCAGATGAAGGTTCTATGGTGATATGCAAGATATTAATCAGTATGGCTATAGGATAGGGTCATTTCAGGTTCTCTGTCCTCAGCTGCCCCAGGAACTAACTGGGGACATCGCCCTGGGCACCTGGGAGCACCAAATCTCTTGCCAACCCTAAGATGGCTCCCTTAATTAAGATGTGTGCTTCCCTG